>NC_086117.1:25621433-25926076 GCF_963921235.1 Mobula hypostoma
AGAGGATGGCGCTCAGGTGGCTGTATCGGAAAGGCTGGTTGGAAGCTTGAAGTTTTCGGACGGATGGACTCAGTGTCGGCTGTGGTTGAGTGTTTCCAAGGTAGCGGCAAGTTGACGATGCCTAGAGGTTTATGGCAGAGTTTCTCCCTTTTGCTGCCTGCTATCGGGGACTCGGGAGTCGATCGACTTGAGGACTTTTGAGTCTTTACTTACCGTACCCATGGTTTGATCTTCATCAAATTATGGTATTGCCTTGCACTGCTGTAACTATATTGTCATGGTCCGGTCCATGAAGTCTGCATTCCGGTTCACTGTCTGGTCCGTGGACTCAGGACTCCGGGTCTTCCAGCTGTCCCTTGTTTGAGTTAATCATAGGCACCTGATTCCCATCTTGGGGCTTGGAATATAAGTAGCCATGGAGGTGAATGTGAGCTGCTGGTTTGTTTGTTAAGATCACCTGGGAGCAACCTGCTGGTGGAAGGCTAGAGTAGCCAATTGCCATCTTTAGGCTGTGTTGGGGAACTGTCCCCTCATGGAGCCTTGCAGTCAGTAGTTAGAGCTGTCTTTGCAGTATGGATTTGGCTGTGTCCTGGGCCAGCTGAGTGGTTGCCAGCTATTCTGAGCTAGGTAGGGATCTGGCTGTTTCCATAGCCAGCTGAGGTTGCTGGCCAAACTGAGACTTTGAGCTACCCTGGAGCAGAGATGGAACTGTCTGTTGTTCTTTGGTGTTGTCTCTTCTTGTCCTCACCTCTGTGGCGTAAGTCAGGCTGTTTTGCTGTTGGCCTGCGGGGGGATCTGTCTTGTCTTGTCCTCGCCTCTGTGAGGTAAGTCAGGCCATTCTGCCATTGCCCTGTGGGGGGGGGTGGTCTTGTCTTGTCTTGTCGTTGCCTCCATGGGGTAAGTCAGGCTGTTTTGCCGTTGCCCTGTGGGGGGATCTGTCTTGTCCTTGCCTCTGTTGGGTAAGGCTGGCTCGAGGATCCCGCGGCCAAGCCCCAGGACCCGAAGCCGCGAGGATCCCGCGGCCGAGCCCCAGGACCCGAAGCCGCAAGGATCCCGCGGCCGAGCCTCAGACCCAAGACCCCGGCCTGCAGCCAAGCTCCGGCCTCTAGACCCCAGCCACATCCTGTCCTGAAGCCATGTTATGTCCTTGCCTGGTTCTGGGGTCTGAGCCCGAGGCAAGACCCAAGTTCTGGGTCCTTGTCCAGTCTCGGGCTCGGAGTCGTAGCCTTGTCTCCTAGTCCATGGTTTCTAGTCCTGGTCCCGCTTTCCCTCGCCCAAGTCTGCGTTCTTGTCCCTGGTCCCCTGCTCCTGGTCTGAATTCTGTCATGTCCCTACTCTAGTCAAGTCCTGTTCCTTGTACTTCAGTGTCTGTGTCTCACACTCTGGTCCGTTCCCAGCACCCCATTGTGACATATATGTTATAATTATGTCGTTCTGTCAGTGTTAGTCTTTGGTTTGTCCTGTTTTCTGTGATATCACTCTGGAGAAACATTGTATCATTTCTTAATGCATGTATGCATTTCTAAATGACAATAAAAGAGGACTGAGTGTTCTCATAATCTAAGAAGTGTAGTGGATATGGTCCAGTCTATCACGGGTAAAGTCCTCCCCACCACTGAGCACATCTACATGGCGTGTTGTCGCAGGAAAGCAGCATCCATCATCAGGGACCCACACCACACAGGTCATGCTCTCTTCTCGCTGCTACCAGCAGGAAGAAGATACAGGAGCCTCAGGACTCACACCACCAGGTTCAGGGAAGTTATCATCCCTCAACCATCAGGCTCTTGAACTAGAGGGGATAATTTCACTCAACTTCATTTGCTCCATCATTGAAATAGTCCTATAACCTATGGACTCCTTTTCAAGGACTCTTCATCTCTTGTTCTCTATTTATTTATATTATTTCTTTCTTTTTGTATTTACACATTTTGTTGTCTTTTGCTCACTGGTTGATCGCCCAAGTTGGTGCAGTCTTTCATTGATGCTATTATGGTTATTATACTATTATGGATTTATTGAGTATGCCTGCAAGAAAATTAATCTCAGGGCTGTATATTGTGACATATATGTACTTTGATAATAAATTTACTTTGCACTTTGAAATGTTATGTTTCAGTGAGGACACTTCATTCTGTCTCATGTAGGTCTAACTTATTCAGTCTCTCATGGGAAAATCTGGCACAATGAGAATTTGCTGCACTTTAAAGGCAAGCTCACCCTTGGGTAACGAAATTCAAAATGTTCATATCGTTGCAGGTGTACCTCACCGTCCTATTTGATTGAAGTAAGACATATTTTACACATAACTTCAATCTTATTGCAGTGAATGTAAACAGTCTGTGCACTGTTGGTTGGTTGCTTAATCAGGTCTTTCTGATCATCAACATCTCCTTGGAACTTGATACCAGTAGAAAGGAGAATGGCAGAAGCTATTATTAAGGAAGTGCCCACAGGGCACTTTGAAAATATTGACAAAATTCACCAGTCAACCTGGGTTTATAAAAGGAAAATTTTGTTCGACAATATTTTTAACCAGGAGAATGGATTTGAAAAAAACTGGATTTGACCTTTAGGAAGTCACAGGGTTACTAAATGGAGTAATTTATTTATTGAGATACCACGCGGAATAGGCCCTTCGAGCCACGCCACCCAGCAATCCCCAATTTAATCCAAATTTAATCAGGGGACAATTTACAATGACCAATTAATCTACCAGCTGGTCTGTCTTTGGACTGTGGGAGGAAACCCATGTGGTCATGAGGAGAACGTACAAACTCCTTGCAGGCATTGAAGGGAATTGAACTCCAGAGCGCCTGTACTGTAAAGTGTTGTGCGAACCACTATTGAGAGGTCGAGGATTGGTTAACAGACTGAAAACAGGAGGTAGGAATAGCTGGGCCATCTTCATTCTGGGAGTTGTTACTGGTGAGATGCCACAAGGATTGGAACTGGGGTTGCAGCTCTTCACAAACTCCAATGATTGGATGAGGAGAGAGAAGTGTGATAAACTGAAATTTGCAGATGGGACAAAGCTGGATGTGGGGGCAGGGTGAGTGTGGTTCATGAGAAGGCAGAGTGGCTTTTGTGTCTGCAAATGTGCCAAATCATGGCAAATGGAAAATAATGTGGAAAAATTATCAAGTCAACCACATTGTTAGAAAAAAATCAAAAACCAGAATATTATTTAAAGTTTAAAAAGGGTTGATGTTCAGAGTGACCTGGATGTTATTTCAATCAAGTCACTGCAAGTTAAAGCATAGCTACAGAAAGCAATTAGGAAGGCAAATAACATTTTGGCCTTTTTTGCAAGAGGATTTGGGTGCAAGAGTTAGGAAGCCCCATTATATAGGGTTTGAGTAAGATAGAAGGCATTGAAGAAATGCAGCAAAATTCTACCAGACTGACTCCCGTGAAGAGAGATTAAGGAGGCTTGGTCTATATTTCCTTGAGTTGAGAGCAAAAAGGTAATTTGAGCTTTTCATGCATTAAAACAAAATGGGAGAAGGAAGGAGGGATAATAATATCTGAGGAAGACTGGACAATAATATGGAGGTATCAATGGAAGTGTACCAGTTCACAGAAATGGAGGGAGTTCGGGTGGAAAATCTTGATAAGATATTTTATTACACCCTCTCAGAAATCCCATTATGATAGTAACCCCCCTGTTTGCTGGAGAAATTGTGGAAATCAAAATGCAAACCATTATCATATTTTCTGGGAATGCCCTGTTATCAAAGACTATTGAAGTGGGATACATAATGCCCTACAAGACATCTTTAAATGTGAAATACCCTTAGAGAGTAAGACCATATATTTTAGGTATATACCTCAAGAATGGTTGAAAAGAGATAAATATTTAATGAATGTACTGCTGGTGGCTGGTAAAAAGACCCTTACCAGGAAATGGTTATCACAGGAGAGCCCTGCCTTAAATGTATGGATGGAAATTACAATGGACATTTACAAAATGGAGAAGATAACAGCATCTGTTAATTGTAAGTTGGAACAATTTTATTCATACTGGAAAAAATGGTTTAACTACATAACACCACATAGGTCTGATTTTATTCTCAAAAGTCAATGAATATGCTGTAAAAAAAAATCACTCCCTACTCTGTACATAGTTTTCTTCTTTCGATTGTTCTTTCTTTCCTCTCCTTTCTATAAGAGTATACCTCAGATAAATATTATGTGGAGATTTGTGACAAATATGACTATATGATATATATGTACAGTGTCTGAAATACATCTCACAGAAATGATTGTTTGATGATGAAATTCAATAAAAATAAATTACAAAAAAAAGGCTTGGAAAGGTAAATATAAAGATAACATTTCCCTGTTTGGGATGTTCAGAATCAGGGGGCCACAGTCTTACTAAGGAGTTGGTCTTTGAGAATTTGGGTGCAAAGTAATTTCTTCAACCCAGAAGGGTTGAATCTTAGAAATTGTCTCCACAAGATGACCTTGGTGGATTGATTGCTGGATATACTAAAAATACAGATTGATAGCATTTTGAAGAGGATTATGGGATATGAAGTTCATGCAGGAATATGGTGGACCATCAGCTTATTGAATGGCGGAATGAGCAAGACTTGTGTAAACTCCTGCTTCAATTCCTGGAATGTTTATTTGTTTAGAAACAAAAAAGAGCAGCGGACTGAAGCTTGTGCTCTTTTTCTAGACAATTCCTATTCAGTTGTTGGCTCTAATCTGACATGATTTCTTGAGGGCTATGTTCTTGCTTCTGTGAACCTGCTCAGTCATGGGGGTTGGGTCTCACTGCAATGGACTGATAAAAACCCTGTGGTTAATGTGCTATCCATCACACTTTAATCAACAAACTGCACCTCACCCTCCTCTTCCCAGCTTATTCTGGAACACATCCTGACAATGGGTACAAGCATGACAAATTTGGGGATTACATAGCTGAGGCTGGCTTTAGGAAATGTGAAGTGCAGCATAAAATGCTTTCTGGACTCCCAAATAACTTGCACCCACTTTTCTTCTTTCCTGAAAGGCGTGCAGAGCACCAGCTATCAATCAATCCAGGCGGCAGAATTATGAGGCATTATCAATCGATCTCCATACTCTGCTAGAAAAGAAACATAGGCACTGTCCAGAAATAAATGACAGCCCCGCCCTCACTTCCTCACTCCCCATGGCAGAGATAACACTGTATTTTATATACTGTAATGCCTGTAATCAGGGATAGTGCAGCAATCTTGAAAAATCCCTAACTGCTCTTGTGTTTAACTGGAAATAAATATATTTTAAGAATCATCATTTATTTTAAAAAGAATTCTGTCAGGTTATGTTCTGCCTGGTGTTAAGCATTTTCTCTTTCTGGGTAGCCTTTCACAGGGGCAACAGAAAACGTTAATTTCCAACAGTGGCTGAGGCCTCTCACCACTGAGTTTGAGTGGAAAGCTCCTTTCCCATGATCCTGAGCACACAACCTAGCCCAGCGTGGTATTGCGAGAGTACTAGTCTCTTGAAGATAAGACCATAAGCCACAGGAGCAGAATCAGGCCATTCAGCCCATCGAGTCCACTCTGCCATTCCACCATGTCTGATCCCATTCAACCCCACACACCTGCCCTCTCACCATATCCCTTGACACCCTGACCAATCAGGAATCTATCAGCCTCTGCTTTAAATATATCCACGGACTTGGCTCCACCGCAGTCTGTGGCAGAGCATTCCACAGATTCACCACTCTAAGGCTAAAATATTCCTCCTTACTTCTGTTCTAAAAGGCTGCCCCTCAATTTTGAGGCTGTGTCCTCTAATTCTGGATACCCCTACCATAGGAAATATCCTCTCCACACCCACCCTATCTAGTCCTTCCAACATTCAGTAGGTTTCAATGAGATCGCCTCCCCGCATTCTTCTAAATTCCAGTGAGTACAGGCCCAAAGCTGCCAAATGCTCCTTACATGTTAACCCTTTCATTCCTGGAATCATCCCTGTGAACCTCCTCTGGACCCTTTCCAATGACCATACATCCTTTCTGAGATAAGGGGCCCAAAACTGTTGACGATACTGCAAATGTAGCCTGACTACTGTCTTGCAAAGCTTCAGCATTATCTTGTTGTTTTCATATTCTATTCCACTTGAAATAAATGCCAACATTGCACTTACCACAGACTCACCCTGTGAATGAACCATCTGGGAGTCTTGCACAAGGACTCTTAATTCCCTTTGCACCTCTAATGTTTGAACCTTCTCCCCATTTAGATAATAGTCTGCACTATTGTTCCTTTTACCACAATTCATTATCATACAATTCTTAGCACTGTATTCCATCTGGCCACTTTTTTTGCCCATTCATCCAATTTGTCTAAGTCCTGCTGCAATCACATTGCTTCCTCAGCACTACCTACCCCTCCACCTATCTTCATATCATCTGCAAACTTTGTCAGAAAGCCATCAATTCCATTATCTAAATAATTTACAAATAATGTGAAAAGTAGCAGTCCTGATACTGACCCCTGAGGAACACCTCTAGTCACTGATGTCCAACCAGAAAAGGCCCCCTTTATTCCCACTTGCTTCCTCGTGTCTGTCAATCATTCCTCTATCCATGGAAGTATATTAAACCTTGGCCCTGACTGCCCTCCATAGGGAACTGGGGAGTTTATCCAGATGTCCAAACTGGTTTATATTTCAGCTGATACTATTTTAGAAAGTTCCAACCATTGGCTGCTACTTTTCTGAGTTTACAAAAGACTTTAAACAATCATTCAAGGAAAATGCATTGGAGTGATCCTGAGATATTTTTAGGAAGGCATTGGATCCTGATGCTTTTGTGATCCAAAGATTCCTCGGAAGTTAAGAACGGGGCGCAAAACTTGTTGCATACAGTTACATTGTTAAGTGTCACAAGACAAAAGAACAGAAAGGAAAATGCAAGATGAGTGAAGGAGGAAAGAAAGATAACAAAGGGGAAAAGAGAGAGCAGGCAAGGAAAGACCCTAAAGAAAAAAGAGAGTGAACAAAGGTGGTGTGGACTTATTACATCAGACCACTGATGCCATTAAAATGCCAACAGATAACAGTTAACCAATTAAATAACACACATCAAAGTTGCTGGTGAACGCAGCAGGCCAGGCAACATCTCTAGGAAGAGGTACAGTCGACGTTTCAGGCCGAGACCCTTTGGTCTTTTACTTTTGATAGCACTATTGGGCATGTAGGGATTCACATCTTCAGTGAGAGAGAAGAGAAAAGCAATATGCACCAGCTGTGCCTCAGTTTGACGGTCTTTTTCTTCTAAAGCAGAAGTTTATACAGCCGTGAGGGATCTTACTGTGTATAAATCTGCTGTGCAATTCTCATATCACTACCACGGGTACTACTTCATTGGTTGTAAAGAACTTTGGGGGTGACCCAAAAGTGGAAGAATGCATCTGTAAAGAAAACATATCATTTGAATATCAATAATGGTACAATGGTTCCCTCTCCTGGACAGAGAAGTTGCTCCAAAAATAAAGATACTGAAATTTGTAAACTCAAGCCGTTCTGCAGGTGCGGGAAATCTTGAGCAACACACATGAAATAGCTGGGCAGCCCAGCACGACAGGCAGCATCTACAGAGGGAATAACCAGTTGACGTTTTGGGCCAAAGTGCTTCATCAGGAGTCAACTGTTTCTCACCTTCGTAGGTGCAGCCTGACTTGCTGAGTTCCTCCAGCACTTGAATTTGTGATATTTGTGCATTGTTGTAACTACTGCTTATGTAATATTCATTTTTTTTTCAGTTATACTCTTAGTCTTTTCTTGTTACTTGAAATCTCCAGCATTGTTTGATTCAGGTAGCTACATAATCCTAGTGTTTTCAACACTCCCATTGGGCCTATAAATTAATCACTGATACACTGTTGCCAGCAACATATGAGAAGAGAATATATTGGAATATTTAAAAGATGTTTCCATGAAAGAAATTTTCATCTCTTGTTTTTTTTGATTAACATATCAGAGGTGGAAATCATTCTTTTTCAATCTTTTTATTAAGTTAATAAACATAACAATAATAGTAATGATACATAGAGATCGGGATTATAATAATAACAGAACATGTACAAGCACAGATTCCAAGTAACAAATATAGTTTAACCTCCCAATCTCATAGTAACTGACCAGGAAAAAGATATTTTATAAAGAGAAAAAAGAAACCCCCTTGATACAATTTAAGATGGTTCATAGGGCTCACATGTCCAAGGGTAACTTTGCTCGTTTTCACTGCCACATAAATCCTGTTTGCGATAGACGTAATTTGGAGGTAGCTTCCTTGACACATATGTTCTGGTCTTGTCCTCTTGTAGAAAAATATTGGAAAGATAGTTTTGATATTATTTCAGTAGTTCTGCGTATTGATTTACAACCTTATCCTATTACTGTAATTTTTGGACTACCAGTGATTGACTCTAGTCGTTTATCTTTATCAGCTTGTCATCTAATTGCATTTGTTACATTAATAGCCAGAAGATCTATTTTATTTAAATGGAAAGATTCTAATCCCCCCCACTACATTTCAATGGTTTTCCCAAACGATAGCATGCTGAAACTTGGAAAAAATTAGGAGTGGTACTGTGGATCCTTCGGTTAAATTTGAAGAAACTTGGAGGCCATTTATTCAATATTTTCATATGATGTAAGTTGACCCTTTCTGAATCCTTTGTAGTCATTTTTTGTTCATGTATAGAGGAGCGGAGTTAACGACAAATAATAATTTTAACCGATGTAATATGACAGCCCAAGCTTTGTTTCTTTTTTCTTAAATTTACTTGTGCTTTTTTTTAGTTTTAGGGGGTTTCTTTTTTCTCTCTTTATAAAATATCTTTTTCAGAGGTGGAAATCAAAGTCCGTTGAATAGTATTCAGATAAAACCACTACATTGAATGCCTTGTTGAGGCTAGCCTATAAAGAAGCCACAATGAACAGAGGCAACTAAACTTAGTCTCTGCCAGTGGCAGATGAGAGACATTTGATTTAAAAAAAACTCGATATAGAAGAGGATTTTTTTTTGAAAACTTCCTCAGATATTCAGAGATTTCCTTGTTCTGTGGTTGTTGCATTTGAAATAACATTCTGACTGCAGAGTCATCCACAGCATTTCTTCTAAGCCCACTCCATAGTAGGGTACACCCCTCTTGGTATTCTAATAGGTAGGAGCCTAAGGATGTGATTGAGTTGTTTTTATTGAGTTGTTTAACTCAAATCAGAGTGAAAGGTGGAGATAAGGAAGTGTAAATAATGTAAATATCATATTACAAGTTACAAGGAAAAAAGGTTCAATCCTCAGTGTTCATGATACAGTTTGAGACCATCTTGTAGCTTGATGATGAGAAGGTGGGAAAGTGGGGACACACTGTGGTAGTATATTGTCAGATTTAAAATACTGGCTAAAATGTAAACATTTCAAGCCATTTTAGAATTGGTTCTACAGAGTCTTTAGGTACCAAAGGCCAAGCAAGGTTTTGTGCTAGTCAGAATAATATTCCTATTGTAATTTTGGATATAATTGCCAGTGCTTCCATCTCTGTCTGAGTGTGGTTATATTTTTTGTCAGAGTGCATGATCCATAACCAATGGACTTCCCCATGCTTCTAGGACACAGCTCATCTCTGATTCAATTCACTCGTTGGAAGCATCACAAGCAAGTTTTAACATGTGCTGGTGAAATAATGCACTGAAATGGATTCACTTCTGAGGCTTGATTCATTTATTGCTTGATACATTTATTGCTAATGTTGTTGCAATATTCGGTTAAAATCCACCATAGTATAGGATCGACTCTAGGAATGACCAGAGCTCAGTAACATCCTTTTTGCTCTGATAATGGCCTTAATCTTCTCTTTTACTGGCTGCAGCCCATGTTCATCTCCTTGCAAATCTAAATAAATCAATTTCTTCTGCATGAAGATACATTTGCACTCAACTTCAACATCTTTGAAACAGAAAGGAGCAGGCACACTTCCCCCCTTCCTTAAGTCAGCGAGCAGCTCTTTTGCTGATGTCGAGGGAAAGGCTGTTGTCATGACTCCATCTCCTTCCTGTACTCTAACACAACATTATTTCAGATATAGCCCACTATGGTGGTATCACCTTCAAACTTGTAGATGGAGTTCAAACAGAATCTGACTACATAGTCGTAACTGTAGAGGGAGTAGAGCTGACGGCTGGGGACACAGCCTTGGAGGTGTCAGTGTTGAGAACAATCTGTTGCTGATGTTGCTACCTATTCTTACTTATTACAGGAAGTTAAGGATTCTGAATCAGGTTTCTTATCACTGACATACATTGTGAGATTTGTTGTTTTGCGACAGCAATATAGTGCAATACAAAAATATAGTATAATATAAATTATAATAAGAAATAGATGAACAAAAATAAATAAATAATGGAAAAAGAGACAAAAAAATACCAAGGTAGTGTACATGGATTTATTGTCTGTTCAGAAATCTGATGGCTGAGGGGAAGAAGTTTTTCTTAAAACGTTGAGTGTGTGACTTCAGGCTCCTATACCTCCTCTCTGATGGTAGTAATGAGAAGAGGGTATGTTACAATGGTCAGGGTCTTTTAATGATGGATGCCACTTTTTAGAGGCACTGTAGAAGATTTTGTTGATGGTGGGGAGGCAAGTACCCACAATGGAGGTAGTTGATTTTACCCCCCTCTGCACATTTTTCTCATCCTGTGCAGTGACCCTCCATACCAGATGGTGATGCAACCAGTTCAAAAGCTCTCCCTGGACATTTATGGAAATTTATTAGTCTTTGGTGACATACCAAATCTCCTCAAACTCCAAATGAGATATAGCTGCTAGAATGGCTTCTTCCTAATTGCATCAACCTGTTGGGCCCAGAATAGATCTTCAGAGATGTTGACACCCAGAAAATTGAAACTGCTCCCTTTTCCATTGCTGACCCTTCAAAGTGTGTCTCTTCGACTTCCCTTCCTGAAGTCCACAATCAATCCCTTCAATTTATTGACATCAAGTGCAAGGTTGTTTGTTCCAACACCACTCAGCCAGCTAATCTATCTCACTCCTGTACGCCTCTTCGTTGCCATCTAAGACTCTGTCAACAACAATTGTGTTATCGGTGAATTTACAGACTGTGTTTGAGCTGTTCCCAGCCACACAGTCATGAGTGTAGAATAAACAGAGCAGTGGGCTATGCAGGCATCAGGTACGGATTGTCAGTAAGGAGGAGATTGTATTTCTGATCCCTACTGACTGTGGTCTTCCGATGAGGAAGTCAAGGATCCAGTTGAAGAGGGGGGCTACAGAGGCCCAAGTTTTGAAGCTTATTGATAAGTACTGAGGGGATGATAGTGTTGAACACTGAGTGAAACAACAGCCTGACTTAGGTATTGCTGTTACCTAGGTGGTCCAAAGCCACATGGAGAGCCAGTAGGATTGCATCTGCTCCAGAACTATTGCAGTAATAGGCAAATTGCATCAGGTCCAGGTCCTTGCTTAGGGAGTGGCTCATTCTAGCCATGCTCAACCTCTCAAAGCACCTCACTGCAGTTGCAAAATGAGGTGCAGAATCCCTGGTCTGGAAATTTAGAGATGAATTTGCCTGGAATTATAATACTGAAGGTGGAGCTATAGTCAATATTGTTAAGCTTTTGATATCGGTGCAGTTCAATAGGTACATTAAATGTCAGAGAAATGTATATAATATACATCCCAAAATTCTTTTTCTTCACAAACATCCATGAAAACAGAGGAGTGCCCCAAAGAATGAATGGCAGTTAAACGTTAGAACCCCAAAGCCCCCCAGCTCTCCCCTCCCACACACAAGCAGCAAGGCAACGACCTCCCCCCAGCAAAACGCATCAGTACCCTCTGCAGAGCACCCAAGCATGCAGCAAAGTATCAATAAAGGCACAGACTTGCAGTACCCCCAAAACTACTTGTTCTCCCGGTAATTCAACATACCACAGGCTCGCGCACGCGCTCACTCTCTCTCCTCTCTCTCTCTCCCTAATAAGGGAAAAAGAGATGTCCCCATTTCACAATGAGAGGGGAGACATAACAAACAACTCGCTGGTTTATGATGTTAGAAGTCTGTTATGGTGCTTTTTCTGAGCTCTACACCCAGAGAACTCAGGTCTCTGGATACACAACCAGCAGCCAAACTGCTGCTCCCGATGTTCCATGTATTCCTGTGACGCCTCAGTCAGGGGCACTGGCCTTGAATCAGCCCATCTCCAGAGCAATGAAAATCCAGCACCCTGAAGACACACTAGTCTCCCAGGCCGTGTCCTTGGGATATCAAAAAGCGGCTGGTCGTGAGGCCCTGAGAGGGTCCCATTCCTGCAAAGAACGAAGGTCAGAGTGCAACTCCAGGTCAGGGTCTTCAAAAAACCTTGAAAAGGAAAAAAGGTGATACCAAAGATAGAAATAGAGCTGTTTCCAAAGATGCAAGCAAAGGCGTCATCGTTTAGTGCCATCTTGACTTTACTCCACCCTCCAATGATCCCAATATCTAAAGCCTGTCAAAATGATGGACAGTCGGAGGGCATTAAGAGTCCAGTTAAGAAGCTAAGAAGAAAATCCATACTTTAGGACCTAGACTGCCTTCGACACATTTAGCAATACTGGGCTAGTGAAGATTAGGGCTGGATGAAGTTACTGTGAAGCAAGACAGGCCCTCGTCTGCTTATGAATCCTGACTTACGTACAGCTGTGCAGACGAATGAGTCTTTAGGAGATCAGCTTCTGCGGGGCTTTTCAAGCACTTCTGTCTTGATGGAGCTCCACAAACGGCTGCATTTCCAACTTGCAAACTGTCCAGGTTACAAGCAATTCACAGGAATGGAACACCACCATAATTTGGAGAGGATTGTAGAGGGATTTGAAAGAGAAAATAAAACGAGAAGAAAACAATGCAGAATGCTTTAAAACCTATAAAGCACTCCTTGTGATAATATAGTCAACTGCAAAACAATGCATAAAACATAGAAAAGGAGAAACACACACAAAATGCTGCAGGAACTTTCTATCCATGGAAACTAATAAACAGTTCATGCTTTGGACCAAGACCCTTCATCAGGGTCTCAGCACGAAACGTTGGCTGTATATTCATTTCCATAGATGCTGCCTGGCCTGCTGTGTTCCTCCAGCATTTTCTATATGATGCTCTGGATTCCCAGTATCTGCAGAATCTCTTGTGTTTATAGAAAATAAGAATGTATTCAAATACAATACTTGAGCTTGTCCCAAATTCAAATTGATTGTGGCTAACGTGTGCCTCAAGTTGCTATACCCACCTATGCCATGTAATGAAGTATGAAGACAAGCCTTTCGTCATTACTACATATTATGCTAAATCTTGATACATCATTTTAATCATAGCTTAGTTCATAGAACTGAAACACAACATTGCATATCAAGACTGACAAAAGGTCATTGAAATGAAGGGGTAAGGAAAACCAACTTCGGAGAAAGTCTTCGTAGATTGAGAGGGCCCTTCTCATTATTTGCTTGTTTGAAAGTTCTGGTGATGAGGTATTCAAATAAAAGATTTATAGACACGAGGGGAGTCTGCAGATGCTGGTATTCCAAAGCAACACACACAAAATGCTGGACGAACTTAGCAGGTCAGGCAGCATCCATGGAAATGAATAAATAGTTGACGTTTCGGGCTCAGACCCTTCTTCAGGACAGAGAGGCGGGAAGATGCCAGAATAAAAAGGTGAGGGGAGGGGAAGGAGGCTAGCTGGAAGGTGATAGGCAAACCCAGGTGGGTGGTAAAGGTCAAAGGCTGGAGAAGAAAGAATCTGAGAGGAGAGAGGACCATAGGAGAAAGGAAAGGAGGAAGGGATCCAGGGAGAAGTAATAGGCAGATGCAGAAGTAAAATGTCAGAGTGGGGAATTGGTGGGTGGTGGTGGTGGGGGGGGTAATTTGTTTACTGGAAGGAGAAGTCGATTGGTGGAAGAGATACAGGGTTGGAGAAGGGGGAATCTGATAGGAGAGGACAGAAGGCCATGGAAGAAAGAAAAGAGGGAGGAGCACCAGAGGGAGGTGATGGGCAGGTAAGGAGATAAGGTGAGAGAGGGAAATGGGAATGGTGAATGGTGAAGTGGGGGGGGTGCATTACTGGAACTTGGAGAAATCTATATTCATGCCATCAGGTTGGAGGCTACCCAGACGGTATATAAGGTGTTGCTCCTCCACCCTGAGGGTGGCCCCATCTTGGCACAAGAGGAGGCCATGGACTGACACGTTGGAAGAGGAAAGCTTTACAGTCTGCTCAGGGAACCTCACAACAGCATCCACTATCTTCTTGTCCTGCAGGGCTCTGATGACATTTTGAGGAGATCACTCCTTGAATGACTGGTAGTCAAAATGTTCTCTGGGTAATTTAATTTGAATTTTTAATATTTACTAACAATTTGTAATCCAGGGAGCGCAAAGTGCAGAATCAAATATCGCTGTGATGATTGTACACTCTAATATCAATTATTTGGCGACAATAAAGTAAATGTTCCAAGGGCAGATATACTGAATGGCTGAGCTGAGAGCAATGCCCCTTGACAACGTGGAGGGATCAACTTTCGCTATACTGGTTTTCAGTGCCAACTTTTTCCCCATTCAACATATTATTTATAAAATATGCAGTAATATATCTGGGCATGTCATATCTTTATCCATTGTACGAAGCAATTCAATATATGCACAAGTATCAATCACCAATCTCAAAGATTCAATTGTTGAAAGGTTTCACACGCCATTACACAGCACCCCAGCAGCACAACCTTATACTGTAGTGTTTCTCATAAGAATTTTGCTGTGGCTGCATCAAACATTAGTGCATCCTTCAGTCTCTTGGAAGGCACAGACAGCAGCATTTGCGTTCGGACAGAGCCTTGCACAGGCGGATCAACAGGTTTCCATCAGTTCAAGTACATACTGTATTTCACTGCGTCTATCAGTATTGCTTTCCGGAATCCAATTCCACGGAAGCTTGGGCCATTGATGCCGTTTTTAAGGCGTTTTAGCAAATGCAAAACTATCCACACCCTGCAGTGTCAAGTTTTGTTTTCAATACACTCATGGACTTAGGACAATTTATTCCGCGTGCCTTATCCTATACCTTGTTCTCCCTGTTCTTCCTTCTTCATAATTGAAATGAAATATATTTATTGTCATTGCATGGTACAATTTGTCATGCACCAATACAGCGAAAATGAGTTTGCAACTCTCATACTCTATATATTATTTAGTTCACATTTATATATTATTTGATATTTTAAAAATTACATTGCAAATTGTTTATGATTATGAATCTTTGAAATATTTCTCAAAAATTTCACGGGAGACCCGCTACCCCCACCTCTCAATTTCTTCCGAATGATTTTTTTTCCATCACCTGCCAATCAATTTCATTTTCACCAATGGCCAGCCGTAACCCGCCTTAAAAGTAGTGACGCTAAACGAATGGGGTCCGACAGCGCTGAGAGGTAGTTTCCGCCCCTGCGACATTTTTATTGGTTCCATCCCCTGCGTCGTTTCGTCTTTCGGCCAGGCCATTGGTGAGTCGGGCTGTCAGTCTCTTGGACTTCCGGCGAGGGGGTGCGATCTAGAAATTGTCCTCTACGGCCACGAAAAGAGGGGAGCATTCAGGGTAGGTGAGTGAGAAACAATAGATGTTGTGAGTAGATTAGCAGTGGAAATAATTTACAATGTCAATAAAATTAATCACCATTTAAAATTATGTTTTAATTTTCCCTTTTTAGGATAGATTCTGCTATTCCACAGACACAGAAATGAGGTTGGAGCACAGCTCGACTATTTAAATATTAACAATGAGATATGAATAAACAATGAAATCTTTCTTGATTTTGTGATGGACTTTGATGTGAGATTTATGTTCCATTAGGGCGGTAGGTGGTCGTGGTAAAAGAATGATTTGTTCTTGGACGTTGATTGGTAGCTTGGAAGGTAGTTATGCGGAGGATGGTGTCTTGATGTGCTGTCTATTGCTTGGTATACCTTAAGTCCTCTGCCTGCTGCCCTGTCCACACTTTGCCCTTCGCCGGTTGTATCTTTACTTCTGCCATTGTTGAGATCAACCACTTAAAATGCAGAAATCAAAACAGTAAATACTAGAAATGTTCAGTAGATCAGTACCTGTCAATGACCTGCAGCATTAACGCTTTCTCCACAGATGCCGCCTGACCTTCTGAGTATTTCTCATGTGCTTGGTTTTTATTGCAGGCTTGCAGCATCTGCAGTTTCCTTTCTTCTAATTTTTAAAAAAAATCCATTAACTCTCATATTTTGGTTCTGAGAACAAACGCATTGTTAATGAAGAGGTTAGTAAAGGCAAAATGAACACAATTTGTTTTAGTGAAACGTGCTGGGACGCTGTTCACTTTAAACATAAACCATGGTATGGGCCACCAAATCTGAATTCCCTATTTCTGTTTAGTTAAAAAAAGTTTTCATAAATTTAGATCAATTTGACTCATTATGGAACAGGATTGAGTTTCTTAGATATCAGCTACATTTGATAGAATTTAAACTGATCCACATTATCAATCCTGACTTAGGACTGTTGGCATCAGTGATTGGAACACTTTTCTACTTTGTATGCCTTTTTGTTATTATGATTATTCTCAGGTCAGATATTATGTTTCAAACATTTTGTCACTATGCAAGGAGACATCATCAGTGTGCTGTTGGTTGTGGTGTGGCCTCTGGATGCTGGGCCTTTATATATTTTGTAATTCGCCATGCAGCTGATCAGTGATGAGATTTCCTCCCCACATCACAAATGAGTTTTCGAAGTGGTGTCCAGTCAGCTGAATGAGAAGTCTGCAAGGGCCGAGCGTTCAGAGGACATGGCACAATCAACAGCGCCCCGACAATGTCTCCTCGCATGGTGACCAAACGTTTGTAAGTAAATTGCCAAGATTTGGGAACAACTTAACCCAACCATCAACCACCCGAGCTGCACATCTTCTGAAACGTGTTTCAGGTTTAATTGTTGTTCTACCGTGCATGAATATCCATCAATACAGCGAAATGAAACAGCGTTCCTCCGGTACCAAGGGGCAAAACACAGCACCAACAGTCATACACAGCAAAAGGCACGTATAATATGACAGTAAACATAATTCAGCCCAATTCTCTGAGTGTTGTGTCCTGTAAATTGATGGTACAAGATATGTTGTTGGCAAGAACAAGCCCATAGCTATCTGATTGTCATGCGCTAGCGCAGCTTCAGACGAATGCAATCCAGCTTGTCTTTCACTGAGCAAACACTGGAGGGGCCAGTCCTCAACCCAGCATGGATGCCACACCACATCACCTCCGGCGTTTCCTCCCTGGGTAGCTACGGCAGGCGAACCCGCAGCTTGGGAGCCTAGTCCGTACCGCAATCGAGGCCTTGCAGTCAGTCTTTGCCAATGAACCAGTGAACTGGAGTTGCACCATTCTACATTACTAATGTCCAACAGGGTCTTGCGATCACAAGAAAAATGTCCAAGACAATCGCTCACTCGGTTTGTTACATTGGACACCACCTTCGCGCACTGACTCCAACGCCTTCCTGTAGCAGGCAGCAACACGGTTCACTCCAGTTCCAGCCCCTCCGCTGTCGAGCAACTGGCTGATGGGGGTAGAACTGCGGTACTTGATGTTCTTAATGTGCAGCAGTGTCTTGCGATCGTTTTTAAAAAAAAGTAAAGGACAAACAAGTACATCTTTACATCATCAGTGGCTGCTGTGTCCAAACGTGCCACTATCTTACTGGAAATCTGTGACAGTCTTGAGAGAAATTGTTTTTGTTTGGAGTCTTTCAATCCATCAGGATATCTTACCATTTCATGACTATTGATTTTTACTTTTGTTGACTAGATCTAGCAAGATTGAAAGAATTGTTATTGCTTGTAGTGTGTTCTTGTATCTCCACTTTATTAGGGAACAGTCTTTTGGTGTAGTGCCATAGTACCTTTAATGTGGAACGACATTGTCAGTACTGTATTAGATTTCATCATGTAAAGTCCCCAGATTAGGTCCTTGGATGGATTGCCATTGGAGGTGAGAGGCTGGTACTGTGGATCGCTTGAATCAATCCTATCAAATGGTTGACTGAAGAAATATCAGAGTGCAAAATGGAGCATTGTGCCTTTACTAGACCATCACAGAATTAATCCGGAATTGGCGCATTTAGGGCAGCACGTTGACCCAGGTTCAATTCATTCCTCTGTATGGAGTTTGCAAGTTCCTTTGTGGTCACATGGGTTTTCTCCAGGTGCTTGGGTTCTCTTCGGCATCCCACATTGCTGTAATGGCTCCTGATACGAAAGTGAGTGGTGGAATCTGGACAAGTTGGTGGGCTGTGAGGAGAATAAAATGGGATTAGTTTAGGACTGATATAAATGGGATGATTGTCATAGATTCGATGGGCAGAGGGACCTGTTCCATGTATGACTCTAAACCAATTCTTTTCTCTTCTTGCAACCTCTCCACTCTGCAATAGATATTCGCTAAGTTTTTAACTAAAATAGGAGTAGCTTCTGCCTAAGCTACTCCTTGAAGAATATTTTTTCTTTGTCCCTTCCTTTGCTGATATTTTTAATTGATCACCATCATTGATTGACTTCTCAGTCTAATTGTTAATCACTCCACTGGTTCTCTACAATATTAAAAAGAATCCCTTTCGTTGAGGAAACTGCCTCTACTTCCTTAGGAGTCTGTGGAGATTCGGCATGACATCAAAAACTTTGACAAACTTCTATAGATGTGTTGTGGAAAGTGTACTGACTGGCTGCATTACAGCCAAGTATGGAAACACCAATGCCTTTAAATGGAAAATCGTACAAAAGTTAGTGGATTCGACCCAGAATATAACGGGTAAAGCCCTCCCAACCTTCGAGCATATCTACATGAAACACTGTTGTAGGAAAGCAGCATCCATCATCAAAGATTATCACCACCCAGGCCGTGCTCTTTTCTCACTGCTGCCATCAAGTAGAAGGTACAGGTGTCTCAGGACTTGCAGCACCAGGTTCAAGAACACTTTTACCCTTCAACCATCAGGCTCATGAACAAAAGACGAATACTACACTCATCTTTTTGAGATGTTCTCACAACCAATAATCTCACTTTAAGGACTCTTTATCTTGTTATTTCATGCTCTCGTTATTTATTGCTGTTTATTTATATTTGCATTTGCTCAGTTTGTTGACTTCTATTGTCTTGTTCTTTCATTGATCCTGTTTACAGTTATTGTTCTATAGATTTGCTGAGTCTGCGCACAGGATAATGAGTCTTACGGTTGTGTGTGGTGACATATATGTCCTTTGGTAATAAATTTTGCTTTGAACTTTAATATCTCAGGCCTCTTCGGATAACTGTAGTTTCCAACTTTTGGTAAATCTATACTGTCTTGTTCTAAGGTTTAACTTTTAAAAATAGACATGTACATCTGAAGTGTGTTTTGTGATCTTGGAATATTCAGACCATTATGTGGCCAACAAAGCACATTTCTTGAAGCATCGTCACTGTTGAAGCATAAAAAAAGGCACAGCCTGCTTGCATGTAGTGGAGTCGATTTCCCAGATGTCATAGGTAGAGGTTATCCTGAGATTCAGTCTCTATGAAATATAGCATTACTGCTTAATCCTTGGAATTTCTGACCCTTGTCTGCTCACAGTAGGGAAGGAATATTCAGGTGGCATTGAGTACCCTGGGTTCCTGCTCTGAAAGTGCACGGAAGTCCTGCCTGAGCAATGGAAGGAGTTACACAATTTCACAAATTACCACACACCAGATTTGTGAGGAAAAGTCTGCGTTTCGTATAGTGACCTCATCATCTGCCTCAGAATCCACAAGAAGTGGAAGGAAGCTGTTGTTGATCGCAAGCAGCTACCTCAGAAGCAAACTCTCAGATACCGCAATGTGATTTTTATGTAGTGTGTCTTGTTTAAGAGAGGAATATTGTCCAGGATATTTGAAATAATTCTCCTTTTCAAAGTATTATGTTGGAATCTCCTACAGTCTGTACTCTATCAGTTTATCTCTGTAGCATCAGCTTAGACTTGCTGATGCTTCAGATCTGACTGATAGCGTGGTGGCACGGTAATGTAGTGTGATTGCTGTACAGCATCTGCAATCACTGAATGGGGTTCAATTCTCACTGCTGTCTGTAAGTTCTCCTTGTGACGGAATGAGCTTCCTCCCAAAATCAAAAGGATTAGGGTTAGCGTTGTGGGCGTGCTATGTTGACGACAATTTTAGGCTCCCCCCAGCACAAACCTTGCTGGTTTGATCTGACGCAAGCTACGCATTTCACTGTATGCTTCAGTATACATATGACAAATAAAGCTGATCTAATCGAAACTAGAATTTTTGTGCTCACCTTTTTCCCTCAGGAGAGATATCAAAACAAGAGGGCATAGGTTTGAAGTAAGTGGAAGAATTTTTAAAGGGGATTTGAGGGGGAAAATTTGTAGATATCTGGAATGTGCTGCCAGAAGAGGTGGTGGGATCAAATGTTATTATGTTTGAGAACAAGATCGACAGATAATTAGAAATGAGATTCTGCAGATGCTAGAAGTCTTCAGCAACACACCCAAAATGCTGGAGGACCTCAGCAGGTCAAGTAGCATCTATGGAGAAAAAGGAGCCGTTGATGTTTTGGGCCAAGACCCTTCTTCAATCCTTCTTCAATCAGTGGGGATGTTGCAGTTATAAAGGAGCCCTTCATGACTTTGAGTTATCCAAGAGCATCTTACAGTCAATGAAATCAGTTTCATGTACAGCCACTTTTGTAATATAGAAGATTTGGCAGCTAATTTATCAGTAGTAGGGGGTAATCATAAATTTTTTGACTGAATCCAATAGAGTCCACAGATGTGAGAATCTGGAACAAACAATGCTGGAAGAACTCAAGTCAAGCGGTATCTATGAAAGGAAGGGTTGCAAGTTGATGTTTGGAGCTGAGATCCTGCCTCAACTTACTGCCCATTATGTTGCTGGTGTTTAAGGCAGCAGTGAAGATCTTCCATCCCTGACAATGTTCAGGGCTTCCTTCATGATGCCAGTAGCTTCCTCTTAGTACCACTGTCAGTCATGCAAGTTCCAAATGGAGATAAAAAAGGCAGTCCAGTTTTTTTTGTGACTGAGACACTCTAATGTCTTCTTCTTGTCGCACCTCACTAGTGTGTTTGGTATTACGTAATTAAGAAAGTGGTCACCATAGGTTTGAAGTCATAACCTCTCAGTGATGTTGCAAGTTAGTGATCTACCACATACTTGCCTTGTAGCACCTGTAAAATATGTCCCAGGGACAGTGTACTGTCAGCCATCTAACATCTATGGGAAATAGATAATGCCTCTTGCATAATTATACTGGTTACATGAGTAATGCACAAAAATATACATGGACATTACATATTAGTATTGTATGAATTAACCTTGAAATAAATTGCTGACCTACATGTCATCACTTTGTCCTTCTTGATAACAGTGAAGTTCTGTTATTTAAAGCTATACTAAATAACATTACAGGTTAGGCACCCATTATCCGAAATGCTCAGGGCCAGTAGTGTTTTGGATTTCGGATCTTAGAATATTTGCATCTATTTAATGAAGTACCTTGGGGATGGGACCCAAGTCTAAACACAAAATCTATTTACATTATATATGCAGCTGATACATATACCCTGAAGGTAGTTTTATATAAGAAGGGTCTTGGCCTGAAACATCGACTGTTTACTCTTTTCCACAGATGCTGCCTGGCCTGCTGAGTTCCTGCAGTATTCTGTGTACGTTGCTAATATTTTTAATGATTTTGTGCATGAAATAATGTGTACATTGAACCATCAGAAAGGTAAACTATCACTACCTCGGCCACCCAGGTGGACAGTCAGTGACTTTATGGCACTGCCATCATTCCCAACTCTGAATTTAAGCAGTCTTTCTCTTACATTTGTTCATCACATATGTGTACTGATGGAGCCATTCAGTATATTAGATTTTTATCAGCAATAATCTTGGCAAACTCATCAATTAATTTCTCTGCTGCTTCTCTGATGCTTTATCACTGCAAATCTTTACAAATTTAATGCATTGCCTTTCTAAAAATTTCTGCAGCCAGTGTGCTGAATATTCACAATTACCTTCAATTTTCAGTTATAAGGCCGAGTTGCTAGTTCGATGTTCAAGCCAGCAAGGATGGAAAGCTTGCCTGATTTGAACCTGGAACCTCTTGTTTCAAAGTTTGGGTGCAGATACCACTACACCACCAGCACAAGCAACAGATCAAAAGGGTGTAATTTATTTCTGTGATCGAGACAGCCTAATGGCATTTCTTTAGATTCAACAGAACTTTCATGAGTTGGTCAAAGGCTGAGGTGATTTAGGCTTAATAGACTTCATGAATAGATCATTTATGTCTGTTTTCTGGCATGCTTACTTCTGTTGTGTAAATGATGAAAGTGAAACTATATGAGAGTTTGAGCACTGGAAACCTGCACCAGATTCAAATGTATGTTTTTGAAAAAGAAATGAAGTTGCTTACTATTCCTAGAAAGTTTTTCCTGTTGCATAAGAATTTTGGATGCCAAAATACGTGGTAAACAAGATTTTACTGTACTGAAGTTGTACTTAAAACACCTAAAAGATAATTTGACCGATTTTAAAAGGACTCTTCTTCCTCGTTATAATAAGAGGTGTGGTTCTTAATGTGTGCAATTAATTTTATCATATGCAAGACAGGCTTAACTCCTTTGCTGTATCAAGTTTGTTGATTTTACTTGCAGCTCAAATAGGAAACATGGTTAACTTTAGCAGCCCTTGTTAGAAAGGTGGTTGTATCTGCCACTGTGTGAGTTTTTCAGTTGCTATGCAGTTACTCTTTGAGAAACAAAAAATGCACGTATGAGGTAACTTTTCATGACCTTTGGCGTTCAAATGCACTTTACAGAAAGAGCAGTCACTTCTAGGAATGTCAGCCCTGAGGAAACTGCTCCAGTTTTACACAGGATTTCTGTTTGCCTGTTTAGTCTTGTGTACTTAAGTGGTGTGAGTTTCTGTTTTGGTTTTTTTTTTGCTTAGTTTTTCTCTTTCTACAGAAACTACTGGATTTCAGCATTCTCATTTTGGTTTCAGGCTACTGTAAGAGTACCATTCCAATTATTCGATAAATCTGTCAAGCAGATGAATCATAAACATCAGGATTAACTTGGCAACGTTGGCCTCAGCTTATAATAAATATTCCCTTTAGCCATCCATTCCTCACAGCCCCATCCACCCCACAACTTAAAACTAACCTGTTTTTCTCGTTTCCGCAATCCTGATGAAGAATCTTCAACCTGAAGCATTAACTCTGTTTTTCTTTCCACAGATGCTGTCTGCTCTTTTGAATGTTTTAAAGCATTTTCTATTTTTATGTCACCAAATGACTAGCCTGTTTAAAGTCAGAATGAGCAGTAATTGTTCCTCCATTCCTTTTTTCTTCATGTCCCTATTTAGTTTTCCCTAAAATGCATTCTTTTTGTGTGACATGTTCTTTTTGTGCAGAAGAAAGCCCTTAACTCCGAATGGAGTCATCGGGACGCTGTCATGACGGTGTTTTTTTAAGCAGGCTTTCTTATTTTTACGAGGTCGAGTTGCTAGCTCGACGCTCAACCCAGCACGGATGGAAAGCGTGCAAGGGAACCGGCTGGATTCGAACTCGGGAGCCTTTGCTCTGAAGTCCGGCACTGATGCCACTACACCACCAGCTGGCACATTCTTTTTGTAGTTAACATGTCATTTGATTGGTTACTTGGGAGTTCCTAGTTTCTGGCTGTTTTGAGTATATTTCCTCAGATAACAGGTTAAAGAAAATAGATAATTAATGATACTGCAAGCATATTTGAAGTGAGGAGCACATTTGGTTCAGCATCATGAATGCTGATCTTCACATGGTTGCAGTGTTTTGCCTGTACTTAAATTGCTGTTCATGTCAGTCAGTGTCAAAATCCCAGCAGGAGCTGGGTTGTTTGTTCAGGTGTTTTGTTATTTTCGACTCTATCTGAGATGTAATCTGCTACAGCACACTGGCAAGTAAGATGCTCTCCATGAGTTCTGGATTGCCCAAAGGGATTACGATCAATTAGTAATTCTGATGTGTAGTTACTGTTATAAAAACAAAATCTTTCATTTATATTACACTATTTAATTCTGCTCCTGCACTAATTCTGTCTTCCCCCTGCCTTTTCAATGAAGCATCCAGTCACCCATTAACAGAAGCCACCATCCAGCTGTCCCAAGACCACCCTGACACACAGGCCTACTTACATCAGCTTGACAGCCTGGCCACCGTGGCACTGGTGGACCTTGACGAGAAGTCCTTCATCAAACTCTCCCAAACATTGACAGGGATAGATAAGATAGAGACAAAAAAGTTTCCACTGGTAGGAGAGACTAGAACTAGGGAACATAGCCTGAAGATTTTGGGGTATAGATTTAAGATAGAGATGAGGAGAAACTGTTTTTCCCAAAGAGTAGTGAACCTGAATCTGAAGTTCTGTGCACTGGGAAGCAGCAGAGGTGAATTAATTAAATATATTTTAATGAGTCTTGATTATATTTAAGACACAGTTAGATAGATTTTTGCATAGCAAGGGAATGAAGGGTTATGGGGTAAGCTGGTAGCTGGAGCTGAGCCCATAGTCAGATCAGCCATGATCTTATTGAATGGCGGAGCAGGCTCGATGGGCCAGACAGCCTACTCCTGCTCCTATTTCTGATGCTCTTGTGTCTATTTGTACCTAATCTGACTGCAGGAAAGCATCTTAGATACTTCCTTATGTTATAAAGATGTTGCACAAATACAAACGTTATTTTATGCTCCAGGGAAAATTGGATAAACGTGGAAAAGGAGGGAGACTTTGTTCACATAAAAATCACCACCAAAATGGATTACAAGATTGTTAATGCAATCGTATTATTGATTTTCGATCGATTGCACTTCAGTGCAAAATACGCCCTTCCGGCCCTTCAAGCCGCATCCTTTAGTTGATTTAATCTTAGCCTAATCAAGGGACAATTTACAATGACCAATTAACTTACCAACCAGTACATCGTTGGACTGTGGGCGGAAACCAGAGCACCTGGAGGAAACCCACATGGTCGTGGGGAGAACGTACAAACTCCTTACTGACAGTGGTGGGAATTAAATCCAGGCCACTTGTATTGTAAAGCATTGTGCTAACCACTACGCTATCGTGCCACCCAATAACAGGCTGCATACCACCTACAATTCTTCGTTTGCATGTATGAAAATCAGTCAGAATTATGTTCACTTACTGGATCTGCACTTGGGGATCACACGGCTCTGGGATCTATTTAGACTTGTTTTTACAGCTATTTATAACAATCTCTAAATCCCCTGAGTCCCTTCCCAGCACGGAGCACATTTACAGCTATTGTTTGTTCATGTTTGTAACTTAACACAGCGTAGTCTGTTTCTTCGTAGTTCTCTGCTTTGGCAAAATGATGATGTTGGGTCTGGTGTTCATTTTCTTCATGCTGTGTTTGCTGAATTGCTTGACTCCTCTACTTTCAGACTTGTAGACCTATAGATTTTATTTTAAGAAACTTAGCTCTTGGAAACTACTCTTGGAAAAGAAGTACTGGAGCCTCAGGACTCGTGCCACCAGGTTCAGGAACAGTTATTATCCCTCCAACCATCAGGCTTTTGAACCAGAGGGTGCTAAGCTGTGTCCACAGCCCTCTGCAGTTTCTTGGATCAAGTGTAGAGAGGGGTGTCTGTGTTTTTTTTTGGGGGGGTGTGAAAGAAAATCTGTTGCCACTGGCATTACATGCTGCCTCTTTATTGTCAAATCCCAGTTAAAGCTGAGCAATTGTCCATTCTGACTATGCCACAGATTAATATAAAGAATTACTTTCTTCCCCCATCCTTCCAACAGTCAAAATATTGGGAATTCATGGATAATTCTTTTTAATCATGTAGACCTTTTGCAAGTTCTTTCAGTGCCATTTCCAAATTCTAGCAGGGCAGATGCAGCTCACTGGAAGGAATCAAAAAGACCTACAAAACATCAGAAATTGTTCTATTTCTCTATATGGTGATTTTTATGTGGACATTTCTTCTCACTTTACCAAATGTTTGTCCAGATTTCCCTGCAGCATAAAATAATCTTGTACTTATGCACCATCTTTATAAAGTGGAAAATATCTAAGATGATTTGCTGCGGTCAAATAGACAACGGGGTTCAAGTTGGTGCTTTTGGTTGTTGGGTGATCGGATGCAGAGTTGAAGAAGTGGGTAAGAGAGAGTTCATGCAGGAGCAGAATGGCAGCTGAGAGAGTCCTTACTACCTTTTTGCAGTATCTTTGAAGACTGGAAAGGAAACATGTGAGGTGAGATCAAAGTTCAAGTTCAAAGTACATATATGTCACCATATACAACCCTGAATTAATTTTCTTGCGGGTATTCACAAGAAATACAATAGACTCAATGAAAGATTGCACCCAGCTGGATGGACAAACAACCAATGTGCAAAAGACAATAAACTGTGCAAATACAAAAAGAAAGAAGAACAAAAGAAATAATAATAAATAAATAAATAACAAATATTGAGAACATGCGATGAAGTGACCTTGAAAATGAGTCCGTAAGTTATGGGAACAGTTCAGTGATATAGTGAGTGAAGATATCCCATCTAATTCAAGAGCCTGATGGTTGAGGGGTGTTGTTCCCAATTGGAACTGACTGGGGTCTGCAAGTAAGGAAATTCAAGGATGCAATTGCATAAGGAGGTATTGAGGCCTAGGTCTTGAAGATTATTAATTAGTTCTGAGGGGATTATAGTATTGAATGCTGAGCTGTAGTCAGTGAAGATCATCCTGATGTATACATCTTTGCTGTCCAGAGATCCTAGGGTTGAGTGAAGAGCCAATTAAATCACATCTGCTGTTGACCTGTTGTGACACTAAGCAAATTGGAACGGATTCAAGTCGCTTTTTAGGCAGGAGTTGATATGTTTCATCCTTAACCTCTCAAAGCACGTCACCACAGTGGATGTAAGTGCCACTGGACGATAGTCACTCAGTCAGGTTACCACGATTTCTTAGGTACCAGTATAACTGAAGTCTGCTTGAAGCGGGTGAGTACCTCAGACTGCCAATGTGAGAGGTTAGAGATATTGGTGAACACTCCAGCCAGTTGATCAGCACAGGTCTTCAGTACTTGGCCAGGCACTGTGCATCTAGCAAGGCAAATGATAATGAATTGAAGGGAGTTGATGTTTACATCTCACAGCTTACCATGCCATTTGAGCTACTTTTATAATTATAGCTGTGTAGCTGCACTAGACAACAGTATTTTATAACTAGGGCTGGCATGTTTTGTTTAATTATTGTTAGATTTTCATATTTACGTTTGTTTTCTTTTATATTGTCATGTTAATTTTGAATCTCATGAGGTGGAAAGTAATGTTTTTATTTCCTGTTGGACCGAGTAGAGAACTCTCCCATTGACGTTCAATGCTCTTGCATATCCTCCCTAAATCATCGTTTGAGCATTTCTCTTAGAATTTATTCCTTTTGTCTTGCCATCAAAAGTTCAAAGTATAACTTAGTATTAGAGTACATACATATCACCACATATAATCCTGAGGTTTTTTTTCCTGTGGGCATACTCAGCAAGTCTAGAATAATAACTGTGCAACGCACACAAAATGCTGGCGATCCTGAGGAAGGGTCTCGGCCCAAAACGTCAACTGTTTACTCTTTTCCATAGATGCTGCCTGGCCTGCTGAGTTCCTCCAGTATTTTGTGTGTGTTGCTCAGATTTCCAGCATCTGCAGATTTTCGTGTGTTTAGAATAATGGATGAAAAAAATCAATGAAAGACCAAGAGCATGGTAGACAACAAACTGTTGAAATGCAACTATAAATAAAATAACAATAAATAATGAGGCCATGAAATAACAATATAAAGAGTCTTTAAAGTGAGATCATTGGTTGTGGGAACATCTCAATAGATGAGTGTAATTATAGGCAACACACATAAAAATTGCTGGTGAATGCAGCAGGCCAGGCAGCATCTCTAGGAAGAGGTACAGTTTGCGTTTCGGGCCGAGACCCTTTGTCCTGACTGAAGGAAGAGTTAGTAAGAGATTTGAAACTGGGAGGGGGAGGGGGAGATCCAAAATGATAGGAGAAGACAGGAGGGGAAGGGATGTAGCTAAGAGCTGGACAGGTGATTGGCAAAAGGGATATGAGAGAATCATGGGACGGGAGACCCAGGGAGAAAGAACAGGAGAGGGGGAACCCAGAGGATGGGCAAGGAGTATAGTGACAGGGACAAAGAGGAGAGGGAGAGAGGGGGAGGGAGGGAGAGAGAGAGAAAAAAATAACAGATGGGGTATGAAGGGGAGGTGGGGCATTAACGTAAGTTAGAGAAGCCAATATTCATGCCATCAGGTTAGAGGCTACCCAGATGGAATATAAGGGGTTCCTCCAACCTGATGGAGGCCGTGGATAGGCATATCAGAATGGGAATGGGACGTGGAATTAAAATGTGTGCCCACCAGGATCTCCCAGTGTTCCTCAACTCCATGCATCAACCCATCCTTACTTGTAATCATTTCTTAGATATCAATATAAAAGCTAGAAATTGTAACAGTTTTTCACTTTGATAACTTTTTGTATTTTTTTAAATAGGATCTACTATTAATTCTCTATCAAACCATGATGTAAATTTTCCAACTCTGAGGCTGAAGATGCCTGGTGTGAACATGGGAAGTGAGCCTCATGCTTTGCCTCAGGTACTTTATACTAAGGACACTTTCTTATGGTGATACTTTGCATTATTTCAGCAACCAGTTTCTTTAAACTTCACTAGTAACCAACCCTAAAGCTTCACTTTAGTTACCTAGTTTTAACCAATTTAAACGCACGACTGTTAACAAATGATCTTCTCTTCTGATGACTCCAAAAGAGGAGGCACTTTATTAATTGTGCCTCTTTAAGACAGACTACTGAGCATTTTCAGATTACAAATAAAGCATTTTTTCCCCTTAGTGGAAAATTCAGAAATGTGCCAATAATGCTGCATTGGAAAGTTGTAGATTAAGAATCTTGTCACAATTCCTTTAAAATTGTAGGTACTGATATTGGGAGCTTTCTTTCTTGGTTATACCCTGTAGACTTGGATTAAATAAACTCCTTCATGTTACACTATATGGTAGAGCTGCTTGTTGGTTTTCAATTCTGTACTGCTTGCATCTATTACTAATTAATTAGCTGTATTTTAAAGATTTGCTTCACACCTTACTCATCCTGTATTCAGTCCGTGATGAATTGCTTGTTCTTAACTTGTCTTTGGATGTAGGAAGAGGGGGAAGGGATGCACACTGTGTTGATGCTCTGTCAACTCATGAATTGGATAATTGCCTTTCTTGCACTTGACTGTACAACTTGAAAGATTAAGTCATTTCTGGGTTAGTTTAAGTTCATTTTTATGTCACTGATTTGGAAAACAGTTCATTTGTGAACTCTGATAAGAGTGTAAAGTTAAAAAATTGTAGATTCAGTGGTGGAGTAGGTGTTGTAAAAAGAATATAATTTTACGTATTAAAATCTCTGTTAATAGGCACTATATAAGACTCCGGCAGGCAAGGCGTAAGATCACTGGGCTTAGAAATATTGGTAGAATTATATGAGGCAACAATGGTTCTTACATATGTAGCGCGAATTAATAAAGGTTAATGTTTTTTTTTGTATTTAGTCCATGACTGCCTTTTTAATCTGATCTTTCAAAAATACTTTATTTTTTCCAAATCCTTCGATGGCATTGCATGAGACATATGTAGCTCTTTGCCCTCAGTCTTGGTGTGTAACCACTTCAAAATCTTCAACACTCGTTTAGCTCAACTTTGCCACAGTAGATAATGCATAGAGTAATAAACATTTGTATTTGCTTTCCTAATGGTTAAGAGTTTTCCCCTTAATTAAATCTCTCATTCTTGTCTCTCTCTGTGAATTGTTAAGTAAACTAAAGCTCTTCATTTTCACTTAAACTTCCTTATTGCCTTTGCTAAGAGTGACAGGAGTTGCAATTTATTTTGCGAAGTAATCTGTTGGTTGGTCTTTACAGATACTTACTTATTGCCTGTCACACCGCTGTCATTTAGGGCAGCAATGAAGTTCCTCTATCTCTCTGTCTTTGGCCATCTTTTCTATTGTGCCCCAGGTGTGGTTCATGGACTTCAGTTGCTTACAGATATAGGAGGATTCTTCGTTGCTGTTTCCATAACAATTTTTTTGAACTGTCGGGGTTGTTGGCACTGAGCTGAATCCCCGAACCTGGTGGACTGGTGGACCACTCTTAGTCTGGCAGACCACTCTTAGTCTGGCCTCTACCCTTTGACCTGTTTGACATGAGTTATCCTAACAAGAGCCAAAGCGTAAAGCCGTGACTCCAGCCGACTTAGCTCTCCGGGTCATTGAGGTACGCAAGCCTCCGAACCCTACAACAAGGTTGTGGTCCTCTTGGAGGTTACAGATACATACGTCCTTGTTAACTGGAATACTTTTGACTCAGGGTTAAACATTCTTGTTGCTAAAGCTTTCATCCAACTTCCTACACTTTTCAGTAATGAGTGTCTTTATCATATCTAGCTGAAAGTACAAACTATGTATAAATGAAAGTAACTAAAATGCTAATCATATTGAAATTAAATGAGATCTAATCTTGAGTGAAAGTGTACATGGGGATAGTATATCCTACATTGCAGCTTACATCAAAGCCACAGAGAGTGAATAGTAGAGATTCATTTATCTGATGTTAGATTTAAAGTTAGAAGTAACAGTTTTATATAGAGCAAAGAAAAGGAGTAATTTACAAGAATATTAAAGTTATGGTTTGCTAGTAGCATAAATGAGAAAAAGAAGATCCCTGGAGTCAGTGAAGCAAAATCACCATTTTAAAAGTGAGCTGAATGTTCAGGAGAGTTGTTAAGCTGTGGAGTGCTTGGCTATAGAGAATAATTGCAGCGAAACCATTGTTTCTTTAGAGGGAAAAGAGCGTAGCATTTGGCATTTGTATTTGTGTCAGGAATGAGTCAGGATTCTGGGGCAGAGAGACTTAAGTTTAGATTACTGGTACAACGATGTGATGAGCTGAATGACCCTCTTTGGGGTGTAAGCAGTTCAAATGCATGCATAATTATTAGCTTTTGGCTCATTTTCATCTTTAAAAATTCTCTCTTCTTTTAATGCCACCTACCTTTGTTTGATAAGGTGGAATTGAGTACTGAGATTGTTGGGGTGTGTGCGTGCGTGCGTGTGTGTAGGGTTGATGCAGATTCAGACACAGGATAGGCGATTAATTCTATTGAAGTGTTCTGAGCAAGTTCGCATCTCTGTCCCACTCTTGTAATCCTTATAGAAAACCACATGGCTTTTCCTTGGCAGTAAGCTGAAGAAAAAACAAACACTGAGGAGCTTTTTTGTGTTTTTAATTCATCATATGTTTGTTTTATTTTCAAAACAGCAAGTGATTTGGGTAGGGTGGCAGATCTGACTGGAACTCTGTCATTAAGTTTCCGAACCACTGAAATCAGAAGGAGCCACAGAGTGGGCCCATGGCTCTGTCATTATCCCATTTCATCTTCTTGGTTTGTAGTACAGAATTTAGAGACACATTGAGAAGCTATCAACAGTGGCCCATCCCTACCCCATACGCCTCAGTTTGCTGACCCTTGGTAACTGACTGGACAAAAATCTCAGCAACCAGATGCTTGCTTTGCAGACATACAGGAGCAATTAACCTCTGTGCGCAATGTCGTTGAGGAGAACAGATGGAGCATCCATTATCCAAGCCCTGGCAATGACTGTGGCTGAGATTCCAGTTTTTCTGTACTCCACATTTGGACAGGTATGTTTTCATCCAAATAAGCAAGTCCATTTTTGCTTTCCATTTTGGGGTGGTGGTGGGTGAGAAGGCAGATGAAGGACCTTGATTTTGTGCTGCCACCTCTTCCCACCGTTGAGTTATATATTGGATATTGTCTTTGAAGTAGGTACGCCAAGTTTAATCTTTGACTTAAGTTTGTGTTTATAATCACAATTTTTATTAATTAAGTTTCCTAAATATGGCATTGTAGCCAGTTACTCTGAACTTACCACCCTCATGTTATCAGTATACAGGTAAATTGTTCTCCTCCCTCACTGCAGACCATTCTCAGTAGCTTCATGTCCATTGTCCTACCTGTATGAGACACAAGAAGGGCTAAATCATCACAGACCAGTTCAAACCTGGATCTACCCATTTCACCATTACATCCAAACCCAGCACCAGGAATAAATCATAGTCACTAATAAATGTAATAAAGAAATTGGAGAACCTTTATCTGGAGGATAGTGAATCTCTAGAGTTTTTTTGCGAAGAGTAGTTCAGGTAAATATTAGAAGGCTAATTAGTTAAGTGTATGAGAAAGAAAGGAGGATATTGTACAGAATGAGATTGGAAAGAGCTTAAAAACAGGAACAGATACTTCATTCAGTGGCTAGTGTCTGGTGAAAATTCTAAGGAATGTATTTCAGCTGTGGGGGTACACAGGCTAATTGATGCTGAACAGTGTTAATTTAGTGGATCAAAAATTGTAAAATGTGTCACAAATAAATAGCAATTCAAACTGACATTAACTAATTCTTTGTAACATTTCATGTGATATATTAATTAGATTCTACTCAATGTCCTGTTGGAATTAATTATTTTCTAATCTCAGTGGTGCCACTTCTCACGTCCCCCAAACACCTCAAGTTCAGCATATTTCCTCTTTGTTTATAAAGTTAACACACTAATGACCCTGTGTGTTTTTTATTTTTGTTAAATTGTGCCATTTAGGATCTAGTTAAATGCTTGAGATTGTTTCAGCTAATTCTGTTGAAAATGTGAACAGCTAAAGTTGATTACACATTCATCCTTTCCTTCTGGGCTGTTTGTTACATAGTTTTGCATTTTGTTGCATTGATAGCAAATTAATTAACTGTTGAAGATAATCTTCCACATTTGCTCCTTCTAGTCCTGTTCACTTTATCATATCCAAGAGAGAAATCTTTCACTGCAGGTATCTTTCATATAGTTAATCAGCCTTAGTGGTTCTTCCTTATTTGCTTCAGTGATACCTTGCAGTATTGTGTTGGGTTCCAGTAGTCAGCTTAGTTATCTTGGATTGTTTTGCAACTCAGCTTGTCAATTTTGATGTGCATTTAACTATGTATTTAACTGACAAATAAAAGTAAAAGGACAAATTGAAACAAATCTGTTATACTTATAATACTCTTGTATCTAGACAGCAATATCTAAAGTTAACTATTGTCACTTGTCTTTGAGATTCTTCAAATTTTAGTATTGGAAATTGGTAAGTGGGAAGATGTCATAATCTTCACTTTCAAAAGGATAGATTTAAACTTAACCTAGAGTTAACTACTAGTTAGAGACTTACAAGATATCTTCTCTAGCACCTAGGCTGAGGAATCAATTTCTGTGTGGATTCACTATTTTATCTGTGTGCCCAAGTGCTGCTAGGAACAGTGTTTACTACTCTGGTGCTCTCGCTCCTCTTTCCAGAAGCTGCAAGCAGAAGATAAATAAAACCTGTAAACATATTTTTGTCACCCGCTAATGAACAGTGAAAAGTATTATCTAAATAGACTATCTTCCCAGTATCAACCAAGAGTCTGGTACACTTTGCAGAGAAGAATAATCTGCCAGGAACTTATTTGTTTGGTGCAGTCATTGTGCAGATTTTGCAATGTTCTTAATTTCTTGAATCCCCATAAGTAAAGTAGATGTCTTTCCCTTACTTTGGTCCATTCTTTACGTTTAAAAAATATATTACAGCATATTTTTATAGTTGGTCTCTGGTTGCTTGACCATGTAGTAACATTTGAGTGTCATTAAAGAAAGATGTGGTGGTGGTGGTAGTATTAGTAGGATACAGAATTCTTTCCATCTCTAGTATTGGTAGCCAGAAGGAGTCTGTTTTGCCTGTGCTGGCTCTCTGACAAGCTGTCTAATTAGTGCTATTAGTTTGCAGACTTTTCCTTTTGAGATAGATTGAACTTGGTCAAACTCCCATTTCTGACAGTGCCTTCTATATCATCATACCCTATATTCCATCAACAAGATTTCCTTAGTGCATTTTATACTATGTAAAGATCCCAAACCCTGTTCCACAAAGGTGCTTTCATCCCAGGTACTTTTTCTCCCTAATAATGACCGGTGATCATTCTTGATTGAGATTAGGCTGTCTGAAATCATCTCATAAAAGACCCTCATAGTAAATACAGAAAAACACATTTCATCTTACCAGCACTAATTGGATTCAAACCTAGGTTCCAGAAGCAATGGCATTTGTATAACAGGCTTTATTACTTACCCACACTTGAACTTGTAAGACTCTATAGTTCAACAGCTCACTGCCTCATATGAGGCAATCATGGAATGAAGTTCTTTTTTTCATTCTATACACAATTCGCACTTGTTTTTGGTGCCAATTTATGATGGGGACTTATAATTCCACCGGGTTGGTGAGTCTTAAATTGCTGATTCGTGTGAATGTTAACAGTTATTATCAAATTAGAAGCAGAGTTACTATCTATATAGTACAGAGTCTTTTTGGCTAATTTGTGCTGTCATTTCAAATCTATTTCAGTGTTTCAAATATAATCAAAAATAACAAATTAATCAAAACAACTTGGCTTGCCTACTTGATTACTGTGCATGTGTAATTTCTTCCCTCTAAACTTTTAAACTGAATGTTTTGAACATTGTCTTTTAAATATTAGAAGTAATAATAGAAATGTTCATATCTTGTTTAGTTTTTTTCTCAATGAATTTCTTTCAATCTCACATATTTTAGAATTGCTTCAAAAGAGGATCACATTACAAACTGGCTATTTTTCTGGAGAGCTTTTCCCCAAAGCATTATTAGGACACTGTTAATAAATCCATATTTATTGTCTATCTTTAGCTGCCCATCAGCTGAGAGATTCATCAGGGCAGTTAAAAGGTGATAACTGTCAAATGGACTCCTGGAACATCTTGAGCAGTCTCTGTATAACCACTTTGGACTGTTATTGCATGTGGAAATTTGAGTATGGCTTTACCTTTTTGTAAATACAGTAAGTTAGAGGAAGATGGAACATAAAACAGTGGTATGGATTGAAATGTGTGCCTCACTGAAGATTCATGCATATAATGTAGTACAGGATTGGGGTGGTGGTTATCTACCATGTTCGACAATGACAGGAAACCTGTGTGGGAGAGTTTTTAAAGTGGAAAAGCCATTGCACCGGGGCAGGTCCACTCTCTTGATCTCAGAAGTCCAAGTCCAGTGGTACGAACAAACATCACAAACTGGGGTCTTCCTAGGTGGCAGTTGATGACCGACCATGATGTCTTCTGTGCCTTGTCGTGCCCTTCGCTCTCCACGGAGCTTTTGAGTACTGCCTTTTGTATCTCTCTGTTGATCTCATCTGCCCAGTCTGCCTGAGCTGACTTCGCATGCCAGGACTGGCTTGTCCCTATCTCCCTGGGGAATGAGGCTGCTGGCTACCCTCAGCTGGTTTAGCTTGCTTGACAAAGCAGTGTACCAGCATGGGGCTGCTGTCGCATACAAACAGCTACTTGGAGCCACAGGTGAGAGCTGGGTGCCCGGTGGGGCCAAAGGAATGGACACACAGTAAGCCCTTTCACCAAAGATGCTATCCCTCTCTGGATACCCCACACACCCCACTAGAGGTATATATCTATATATATATATATATATATATTGAAATATACCCAAGTACATTTGCTTGTATTATAGATTTTATTGTCGTCTGCAAATTACTGCACACAGCACTGTCGAAGCTGCTGGTCTTTTACATGAGATGTTAAACAGAATCCTTAACCGCCCTTGGACGTAAATAATCACAAGGCACTGCTTGAAGTTCATAGCGTTTGTCATGCACCTGGCCCTGACACAACTAGAAACCAAGGACACTTATGTCAAAATGCAGTTTCTGGATTTCATTTAGGCATTCAACACTATTTTCCCACAGACCTTGGTGAACAAACTCGTAGTCTTCAGTCTAAATACTCCACTGTGCAACTGGATGTGGGGCTTCTGAACAAGCAGACCTCGGGTAGTCAGAATGCACCACTGGTCCTCTCTCTCCATCACCCTCAACACGGGTGCCCCCTAGTGCTGTGTACTGAGCCCTCTGCTGAACACTCTGCTCACATGTGACTACATGGCTGTACACCTGAGTCATCACATTATCAGTTTTGCCGACGATAGGATAGTGGTTTGGCTCATCACCAACAACAATGAGACAGTCTATAGAGAGGAAGTGGAAGAGCTTGAGGCCTGATGTTAAGCAAGTAACCTCTTTCTCAATGTCAACTTCAGGAGAACTCAATCCACATACTCCGCTTTACATTGGTGGCACAACAGTGGAAACTCCGAGCAGTTTCAAACTCCTGGGAGTGCACATCTTACACAACCTCTCATGGGCTCAGAGCACATCGTGCACAATCAGGAAGGCTTGTTGGATTCTGATGTTTTCAATCGAAGGTTTTTTCAGAAGTCAAGAAAGGGGCACAAAACATGTTACCTCATGGTTGTTTTAGTAAACGTTGATAGAACAAAGGAAAATTGAAATGGACAGTGATAGAAGTGATAGTGAAGGGAGGGACCAAGGAACAAAGAGACTAAGATGGCGCTGCCTTGTGATCAGCTATTTTCATACCAATAGATAAGATAAATTTCATTGAAATTGTAGTTAAGAGTCGGCCAATGAGCATGCTATTATTCAAATAATGCAATCCCGACTTTTCAGAATTATACCAATATAATCATGAGGAGGTAGACTGAACAACTATATATACATACTGTGACCAATAGAAAGCATACTAGGCAGTTAGTTGCATATAATTATATAAAATACAAGCAGACAATTGCTAAACCGCAAAGAAAATTACAATTAAGCAGCTGGATCCAACAGCCTCTACTTTCTGAGGAGGTTGACGAGAGCTGGACTATGCGCATCTAAACTCGTGTCCTCCTATGAATGCGCAGTAGAGAGCATTGTAACATGCTGTATCATTGTACGGTAGGGAAACTGCACTGCAGCGGACAGGAGGGCTCTACAACAGGTAGTCAAAACTTCCCGATGCATCACTGGCACCAGCCTACCTGTCATCAAGGATTTATAAGCAGAAAGGTGTTGCAAAAGGGTTAGTAACATCTGGAAGGATCCTACCCACCCTGCTCATGGACTGTTTCACTCCCATCAGGGAGGAGGCTACGTAACATCCACGCCAGGACCATCAAACTCAAAAACAGTTACTTTCTCCAAGCAATAAGACTGATCAACACCTCCACCCATTGATCCACCCCTCCACATACCTCATCACCACTACTTTATCATTTCCTGTCAGAGTCACGTTACGCAGAGGCATTTCTGTGCCTTGTGTCACCTTACGGACAAACAATCAATCTATGTATATAAGCTATTTTATGTATTTATATATGTTGTGTTTTTTTAAATTATTGTGTTCTTTTTGTTTTGTGTTGTTTTTTGTGCTGCATCAGATCCAGAGTTACAATAATTCCGTTCTCCTTTATGCTTGTGAACTGGAAATGATATTAAAGGATCTTGAAGTCACTCTCCCTAGTATGCTGAGCAATATTTATTCTTCATTCTGCACTAATCAGATTCAGAATCAGGTTTATTATCACTCATTCTTAAGTTGTGAAATTTGTTGTGAGGGTACAGTGCCGAGACATAAAAATTGCTATAAATTACAAGAGCTTATAAAGAAAATGAGTATTACGGCATTGCCATTTGCAGAAGCTTCCTGAGCATTCATTAATTACTAAAGCTGCATTTCTGAAGAACATTAGATGTAAAGTGGTTTAAAATGCTAAAGAATTACAAGATTGTATATATGTGTAATTTTTTTTGTATTATTTCATTGCATATGAAGAACACATAGTGTTCCTGAGACTCAATGAAACAATCCAATCCATAAAACTATTCATAACCATTACATATGTACAGGAAACATTCTTAAATTGAGTGTTTTTGATAAAGTTCCCACATTTGTAATCAGAAATTTGTGGAAGTATAAAATAATAACAAGCTTTACCAGTTGAGCTGCTGGTCTACAAGTGGGCTAGGAAGCCCTTGGGTTTCAGCCCTTCTTTGTGCCATGTCAGCAGTAGTGTGATGAGATGTTGTGATTGGCTTCAGCACTGCCCTGTAAAGGAGGCGTAGAACACTACAAGAGCAGAAACATGCCCTTCTGCCCATCTAGTCTGTGCTGAACTATGAATCTGTCTATCCTATCGACATGCACCTTGACCGTACCCCTCCACATTCTCCCATCCATGCACCTATCCAAATTTCTCTTTAATGTTGAAATCGAACCCACATCAACCACTTCTGCTGGCAGCTTTTTCCACACTCTCACCATCCTCTGAGTGAAGAAGATCTCCTCATGTTTCCCTTAAAACATTTCATCTTTCGCCCTTAACCCATGATCTCTAGTTCCAATCTCACCCAACCTCAGTTAAAAATCCCTGCTTGCAATTACTATATATATATATATATATATATATATCCCTCATAATTTAGCGTACCTCTATAAAATCTCCCCTCATTCTCCTATGCTGTCTTCAACCTTTCCTTATAACTCAGGTCCTCAAGCCCTTGCAGTATCTTTGTAAATTTTCTCTGTACTCTTTCAATCTTATTGATATCTTTCCTGTAGGTAGGCAACCAGAACTGCACACAGTACTTCAAATTAGGCTTCAACAATGTGTTTTACAACTTCATCATGACATCCCAACTTCTGTACTCAGTACTTTGATTTGTGAAGGCCAATGTGTCAGAAGCTCTATTTATGACCTAATCTATCTGTGGCTCCACTTACAAGGAATTGTGGATCTGTATTCCCAGATACCTCTGTTCTACTGCAGTCCTCGGTGTCCTACCTTGCACTGTGTAAGCCTTGCCCTAGTTTTTCCTCCCAAAGTGCAACTCCTCACATATGTCTGCATTAAATTCTATCTGCCATTTTTCAGCCTATTTTTCAGCCTATTTTTCCAGCTGGTCCAGATCCCACAGCAAGCTTTGGTAGTCTTCCTCGTTGTCCACTCTGCCCCCAGTCTTGGTGTCATCCACAAATTTGCTGATGACTTAGATGACAAACAACAACAGATCCAGCACTGAGCCCTGTGGCACACCACTGGTGACAGGTCTCCAGTATGAGAGACAATAATCTACTACCACTCTCTGACTTCTCCTGTGAAGCCAATATCTAATCCAGTTTACTACCTCATCTTGAATGCCAAACAACTGAACCCTTTAAACCAGCCTCTCATACAGGACCTTGTCAACAGCCTTTCTGAAGTCCATGTAGACAACATCTGCTGCCTTGTCTTCATCAACTTTCCTGGTAACTTCCTCAAAAAAAAAAGCTTCGTTAAACACAACCTACCACGCACAAAGCCCATGCTGACTGTCCCTAATCAATCCCTGTCTATGCAAGTACTTACTGTATATATCCAGTCCCTTAGAATACCTTTCAATAACTTGCCCACTACTGAAGTGAGGCTCACTGGCCTATGATTTCCCAGCTTATTCTTAGAGCTGTTCTTAACAACAGGACAGCATTAGATATCCTCCATTCCTCCAGCACCTCACTTGTTGCTAAGTATGTTTTAAATATCCCTTTGCAACTTCTGCACGAGCCTCATATGGAACACCTTATCAGGCCCTGGGGATTTATCCACCCTAATTTGCCTTGACAACAAACGCCGCCACCTCTAACTTGTTTGCTGTCCATGACCTTGCTACTGCTTTGCCTCATTTCTATGGACTCTGTGTCCATCTCCTAAGTAAATGCAGATGCAAAAAAAAATCATCTAAGATCTTCCCCAGCTCTTTTGGCTCCATGCATAGATGACCACTCTGATCTTCAAGAGGACCAATTTTGTCTCTTGCTTATCCTCATGGACTTTCCTTCACCTTGTCTGCTAGAGCAACCTCATGGTTTCTTTTAGCCCTCCTGATTTCTTTTCTTAAGTGATCTTGTGGGGCAGTCCACCGTATTCCTGTTCCTTAGTGCCATACACGGCCCCATTGCTTATGGTCAGCTCTAGATCTAGATCCAGTGTCCTGTTAACACATTGTATTTGCACAAGGTATTTTTTCAGTACTGTATTCCTGAGAAATAGTGCTTTCAGGGTGAGAGTTAAAAAACGTAGCTCAGAAACAAATGAACCAAAAGGGTGACTTTTAGGGGGAAAAAAATTACTTGTGTTCAGATCACAATGTTTTGCCAAAGTATATACTGTAATACCAATAAATGTTTCTCCACATAAACTTGTGTGACAAAACAAACTTTCCGGTTTCTTTGTTTCAGACAGGTGCTAAATGAAATATAATTTGAAAGCACTTGTAGTTTGGGAGGTACAGTATTGGACTGGGAGTAGAGGGATTATTCATCAATAATTTAAAACAATGTGGTAATTATGTTTCACAAAAATAACTTGAAATTCTGCATCTTGTAACCTTGAGTTCCCTGGCTCCCCCCCCCCCCCCCCGTCTCTTCTGAAGAAACTCAGACACTAGGTTTCACACTTGTAAAAATCTGATTGTTTTGCTTGAGAAATCATTCAAAACTTATTTAGTGAGAATCAGCAAAATTCTTAAGATCATTACAGTTTTGCCTGGTCCAGTTCTCACTTGGTGAGGGTCGCTGTGTATGCCTGATTGACCTTTACCGGTGTCTCTCTGAAGTTAAAATTCACTGAGGATATTGAATGTATGCATTGCCAACGGGATTGAAATCACTCAGTCCAGACGGAAGTGTAACACCTGCGACCTTACTGGAGAAGAAACTTGCTGGTTAGTGCACTTCCCTATTTAGTTACTAGGGAGTCAGAAAGCACTTGATATCTGCCATGTTTGCAGATTGCAGTTCATCAGAAGTGTTGCTTGCTCTGTTTTTGTGGCATTTGTGCTGTTTCTCAAGTTAGATGGGTTGCCAGTCGCAAAACACATGCTAATTCATCCTCAGCCTTCCACCAAGATGGAATAAATTTGATTGCATAATTCACTGATATCCTAGCAGGATGCTCAGGAGCTCTTGCTTTTGAATAATATGTACTACTAACTTGGGCTATAAACAACAGCAGATTGGCTGCCTTGTAACAGGGTGGAGGGGTAATGCTTTCTTTATGTTACTTTTCTAATTCATATTGAGAAAAGCTGGAGTGTATGACTGTCAGTGAAAAGAAATGAAGGGTGGAACGAGGAAACGTTGAGTCAAATGATTATTTCTCTGATTTTTCTTTTGTTCCTGCATAATGTGCAATGATGAGTTTTAAACTTTTTCTTTTTGATTCTATCTGAAGTCCATCTTCTCGCAACTGAAGTTATCTCCAGGGCTGAAGAAGGTGCTTTTTGCAACTGCTTTGGGTACAGTGGCCTTGGCCCTGACTGCGCACCAGCTGAAGAGGAGACGGCGGAGGAAAAAACAAGATGCAGAGAAGTGCAAGGAGTCTCAGCTCCCTGCTTTGGGCAAATTTGCACCCTTACGCAGAGGTAAGAAAGTGATTGCATTTGTGTTTTTTTTTAATTCACTTTGTTCCAGAGGGAGCTAACTTCTTTTGTGGCAATGGATACCAATGGTACAGGAGATGAGCCAAGTGACCTTTATTCTTGTGATTGATCCCAGAAGGTAAATATTGTCACAATGTGCAACTATAAAGATATGATCTCATTCATACTCAAATGCTACCATGCACTTCATTGCACTAAATAACATTCAAGAGCAGCAAATCTGAATGTTTCATATTTCAAACATAGAAGTAACAATAAGCAATTTAAGAAGAGTTTCATTGATTATAATAACACACGTTAACATTTGCAGAAATACATATTTAAAATGCATTGCCCACTCCAGCCGATGGAATGGCTTTGAATGTTCAAATACTGGTAGATGGTCCAAGAGTTTTGAGTGCAAAAGCCCAGACACCCAAAATGTTCCTCTTGTATTGAGGGATGACTTCCTAAATATACAAGCAGCCAGAATAATAACGGACAAAAGAGACATGGCTTCAATGTGTTGAGTTGCAGAGACATGTCTTTAACAATGTGTTAATGCAGAAGATGGCCATGGAATGCATTCTCTGGTCTAACAGTGGGTGCTTCAATGAGGGTCAGTTAACATGTTCATTTATTTATTGCCTAGTTAACAGTGGTACAGTATGAGATGTCTCACATCCAGTGGCTGGTTTCAATAGACTTAAAGTGTCAGTGGATGCTATATTGTTTGACAGAGTGTCATTGCACAGGTATCAACTATCGCTCGCCTTGTCAGTTTCCAAAGCAAATCTCTTGAGCGGCCTCTTGTGAAAATAGCGACCTGTGTTCTTAAGAGACAATGGGGTCTGATTACTATAGGAAGTTACATATGAACAGTTTTTTTGAAGGGTGGTTCTCTTTTGAATTAACTAATACATATAGGAGCTTATTTGTGTGTAGGACGTGTTCATGAGCTTGGCTTTTTGCAACCTATCTTGAAATATGTGAAAGGAAATAAAATTCTGCAACATTCCTTACTGATTCCTTTGCTGATAAAACCATTGGGCGATTAGATTAAAACAAAAAATGACTAATACCCCTGCACACTATAGTGAAAATCTGCCCGTCACTAGTGGTACTTGTACTTTAGCTCTCTACTGCATCCATTGGGTTGTGTATTTCTATTCAGTTTACCAGTGAAGTGAAGGAGCAAGATGTATTTCCTCCTTGCCATTTAATCTGAATGGTGAGTAACGTCCAGTCTGCAGTCAGACTGAAAGTGTTATGATGTCGCTCTTTTCTGCAGCAACAGGAAGTAAGAGTAATGACACGCTCAGCGCAGTCTCCTCCAGCGTGCTTGGCAGGCGTTCCAACTCTTCCCACAGTCTGACATCAGTAAGGAATTTTCAAACTCTTTTTCTACTAACTTAGCTGGATGTAAGATTTATTGTGGAAGTGAATTGGAGCTCATTTGGAAATACTTTACAGAGAGAGCTGGCAGAATGGATCAAATGGCTGCCCGCTGCTTTGTAAAATTGTGTAAATTTTGTAGCTTGTAAGAAATATTCAGTCGAGTCTTATTTTTGCCTGATTTGTGATATATGAAATGCATTTTATATAGTTTTTGCCTATCTATCTACTTTGAGCCGAAGCAGATTTATTCCTGCTACCAATGATCCCTGTGTAATTTTGACTTGATCTGCTCTCTATACGTTGCTGTGTATAAAATGGCTGCTAATTCTCTAACAACAAGGATACATTTTGGAAGTATTTATTTGGCTATAGATTGCTTTATTATGTTTTGAACTGCTGAAAGGAGTTAAGTGTAAATTTTGTTTCTTTTACCATGATTTCTGAAAGGTACGACCAGCAAACTCACCAAGTCCGGGCCTGCCAACTGAAGCATGGGAAACAGGAATAGTTAAGGAAGAGAATGAGACAACAGAGGATGCCAATGTAGAGAATCTCTATGTCATGGGTAGGAAGCTTTCATTACAATCAAATATTAACTTTGTACTCTTGACTCAGTGCACAGATATGCTAACAGGTAGAACAGAAAGGCTGTACTTGATTACAGAACCAAAGTATGCAGTAACTATAACTTAATGGTATAGTATTTGTTTCTATATTGAAGGATATTTGAAGAAATATCCTTCAATATAGAAGTATTGACCCAGCAGAGTGCAAAAATGCTCGATTTGCTGAATACAGTCAGTGGATGAGTTATGTTTGAAGTATCATCTGTGAGTGGTTGCTTCTTTCTGGTCAGCAGTTAAAGTAAATAAATCATGCTGCCCGGTGTATCTCTGTCAGCTTTTTAAAAGAACTGTCCAGTTATTCCCACTCCCCACATCAAATTCCTTTTTGTCTTTTTTTTAGCTATGTACCCAATACACTTCAGGAAGATTGTGCACCACCATTCTATAGGCAATGCACTCCAGATGATCATAAAAGAATTGTCAGTTCCCTTTTGTCTTTTAATGTAACATCTGAATCTTCCTGCACATAAATAATTCCTAATCTTCATATATATTGTATTAAATCTCCCCTTTGATGGATTTGTAGCATGAACAGAGTCAACTTCTATCAGACTCATGATTGAAGCCCTTTATTCCATTCCAGTATCTTTGTATAATCTCATTCTGGTGCCCAGAATTACACACACTTTCCAGTTTAATTAGACCATTAAATTTGTAAGGATTAATGAACTGATTAAGCAATCTTTCAGAGCTTAAAAAAATATTTGGAGTATATGGTGGTAGATTATTATTTTGACTTTGATTAACTGGGTTGCCTGTTTTGAATCTGAGTGCTTCTTTTCTTTAAACTATTGCTATGAAATTGGGGGAAGAAAATCGATTATGCTGCTCTTCGGTGTGTTTACTTGGGGACCGACTGAACAGATTACTCTCAGGAATGAATTGAGAGAGAGAGAGATTTCCCTACAATGGTGGATTTCCCTACAATGGTGATGCTGATTTATCATTCTAGAGCAGTGGTCCCCAACCATCGGGCCGCGAGAAAACAATATGATTTGGTGATATGAAAAGATATAACGATATGAGTCAGCTGCACCTTTCCTCATTCTCTGTCACGCACTGTTGAAATTGAACCCCCCACTGCGTCGGCCGGTGTGCAAGAATATTGTCAATATTAAACCTGTCCGCGGTGCAAAAAAGGTTGGAGACCCCTGTTCTAGAGTGCCCAAGTGTTTCATTTTGTAAAAAATAGGGGCCAAGAAGATGAAAGTCACCAATAAGTCCAACTTGGAATTCAGCAGATGGGCTTAATATATTACCACATGAATTAATGATTTATTTTAGGTTCTGGTGGAGCATAAAACACTGGTTGAGTCAAATGTTTGTTGTATTTTCTATAATACGGGATTCCATTTACTGATTAGGGATGACGCTGTTTGAAGAAGCATTGCAGAAGTGGGAACTGGCCCTCACTCGGCGGCAGAAGAGTAGTTCTGAAACAGAAAAGAAGAATTGTCTGATGAACCTGGGAGCAAGTGGTGGAATGGGGGATGGCTGTGAGGTACTCCATGCTAGCAGAAATGTGCTTGTATAAGGCACTAGCCGTGAACTGCTTTATTACTTTTCATTTAATTGTTCATAGAATTTGAATGTTGCTGGCCATTCCTAGTTGCCTTTGAAGTAGGCAAAACTATCTTCATTTATTTCACCATTGTCTCATAAGATGAGCTGCATAGAGGCATTACAGGTAGTGCAGAAGTCTCATAATTCCAGCAACTCTGGTTCAGTTCTGACCTCCAGTGCCTTTAGCACGTGGTTTACACATTCTCCCCATGTCTGCATGGATTTTCTCTAGGTTTTCTGGTTTCCTCTCACCATCTAAACATGTGCTGGTGGTTGGTGTTGAATCTGGAGATGATACTATCCAAAGGTTCTTTGGAAGTCATGAACGAGGTATTAACCTTCTGGTTACAGCCATATATTAGGTGTTCATATCAAAGAAGTAACATTAAACAACTTGCTCCACTGTAAGTAAGAATGAAAGAAAGAAAGCAATGACAAAGAACAAAGAAGTCATGGTCATCTTGTATTCAAAGCAACATAAAACTAGACAGATAAGGAAATTCCTTGATAAGAACAGCCTATGAAATGGTTCGACTTATGACGTGACAAAGGCTGTAGACATAGAAGCTACAAAAATAAGTCATGAAGGAATAGCATTGCTGGGTGACAGCATAGATTTGATGGATTGAAGGCTTTTTGTGCACTGCATGGAAGCATGTTCACTGATAACTGCACAATGTTCATTTCCATTCACAACTCCAACTAGAAAGACCTCGACTAATTTTGGGCAAGGTGTAAAAAGTGACAAGTACATACATGCCACAAAAGTGCCAGGTGGTAATGAGCTCCGGCAAGAGAGAAACAACTGATGTTTTTGATCTGAGGTTCTTTCTAAAGATAAGAATGAGCCATAAAACTTGTTGCTCATAATCGTTTATTAAGAGCAAAATGAATAAGGGAATTGGGAATGGAGGGTAGCAAGAACAGAGAGAAGGTGATGACGGGAAAGAGAACAAAAAAAAAGAGCCTACAATCTCTGGCCTCTTATACCAGTTTGCAAATTCCATTGAATTTCCATAGATAATAGCCATTCCATTCAAATTTATAGATAAGAGTTCACTAATCCGATAGCCCCTATTCAAATAATGTAATAATCGCAACTAGCACCAAGTTTTTATAAAAGCAACTGCAACCACTTGAAAACAGACTGAACAGTTACATGCATATAGGTATATAAAAATACAAACAAATGTGGGAAAGCCAAACTGAAAAGAAAGCGAGAATTAGAGAGCCTAACTTAACATTCACTACAAAGAAAATAATAATTAAGTAGTCTAATCCAACACTACCTATGTTTAGAATACAGTGGCATCACCATCAGTGAATACCTTAACATGAATATCCTGGACACAATCCAAGGCAAAGCAACCTATTTGATTTATACTCCATCATCCATTGTAAACATTCAGTCTCTCCATCAGAGGTGCACAGTGACTGTAGTTGCCAAGCCTTTGCACAAAATATTCAGGACATTCAGCTCGGTTAGAAGCTGATGCAGAAGCCAACAGTGATTTTGTGCAGTTCATTTGCCAATGGTGGACTGAAGCAAATGAGAAAATGACTACCTCTGATAGTTATCCTAAAACTGAAATTGCTAGGCAGACCTGGCAGCATCTGTGGAGGGAAATACAAGTCAACATCACACATGCAGCACAAAAGCATAGCGGGGCTGCACAGTAGTGTAGCACGGTTGATGGTTGGCACGATTGCTTTACAGCGCCTGCGATCACAGATCAGGGCTTGAATCAAGCCGCTGTCTACGAGGTGGTTGTATGTTCTCTCCGTGACTGTGTGGGTTTCAACCTGGTGCTCCAGCTTCTTCCCACATTGCAAAGATACACATTTAGTTTGTGAGTTGTGGGCAAGCTATGTTGTGAAAGCATGGTGACATTTGTGGGCTGCTTTCGGTACATCGCAAATGATGACATAAGCAATGCATTTCACTGTATATTTTGATGTGCACGTGACAAATAAAGCTCATCTTGTTATCTTTTTATAAATTTATCACCTTTCAGCAATAAGATTACCAATTTGACATGCTAACCCTGTATGTGAACTAAAGAGTTGTTTTATTTAGCAATACAGTACAGAATAGGCCCTTCTGGCACTTTGAGCCATACTACCCCCAGTAACCCCACAACCACAATTAATCCCAACCTAATCAAGGGACAATTTACTATGACAAATTAATCTACCTGATAAGTCTTTGGGGCATCTGGGGATACCTCACACATTCCATGGGGAGGACATTCAGAGACTCCTCACAGAACAGCACTAGATTTGAACTCCGAGTCTGGAACGCTCTGAGCTGTAATAGTGTCGATACCATGGCACCCAAATTCAAATTCATATTGCAGCATGACAAGTGGAGAATTTAAATTTAAGTTGTTAACTAAATCTGGAATTAAAAATCACTCCAAGTACTGGCCCAGTACTGAAGACCTGTGTTGATCGACTGGCTGGTGTGGTCACTGATATCCTTACCTTCTGGCTTTGGCAGCCTGACGTACCCAACTGTTTCGAGCAGGCTTCATTTAGACCGGTGCCTAAAGAAGAACGTAGTAACCTGCCTCAATGATTGTCATCCAGTGGCACTTACATCCACTGTTGGTGATGAAACATTTCAGCTCCTGCTGGAGAAACGACTTGGAGCCACCCCAATATGCCTACTATCACAGCAAGTCAACAGCAGGTGCCATTTCATTGGCTCTTCACTCAATCCTGCAACATCTGGACAGCGAAAATGCATACATCAGGGTGCTCTTCATTGACTACAGCTCAGCATTCAATACTACCATCCACTCAAAACTAAATCAATAAGCTTTAAGTCTTAAACTTCTTGTGCAACTGGATCCTCAATATCCTCACTTCAGACCCCAGCAACAAAATCTCCTCCACAATCTCCCTCAGCACAGGTGCACCTCAAGGCTGTGTAATTAGCCCCCAGCTCTTCTCGCTTTATACTTGTGGCTGAGGCCAAGCACAGCTCCATTGTCGTATATAAATATGCCATCGACGCTACTGTTATTGATGGCTGAATCATAGGTGGTTACAAACCACTACATAGGAGGGAGATTAAAAATTGGCTCAGCAGTGCCACAACAATTTTCTCTCGCTCGATGTCAGCAAGACCAAGGAGCTGTTTACTGACTTCAGCAGGAGGAAACCGGAGGTCCATGAGCCAGTCCTCACTGGGGGATCAGAGGTGGAGAGGGTCAGCAACTTTACGTTCCTTTGCATTATCATTTCAGAGGATTTGTCCTGGGCCCAGCATGTCGGTGCCATTACAAAGAGAGCACGGCAGCACCTCCACATCTTAAATATTTGCAAATATTTGGCATGTCATCTAACACTTTGACAAACTTCAATGCCCTTGTACAGAAAAACCTACAAAAAGTAGTGGATAGAGCCCAGTCCATCATGGGTAAAGCCCTCCCCACCATTGAGCACATCAGCATGGAGCATTGTTGTAGGAAAGCAGCAACCATCATCAAGGAACCCCACCATTCAGGCAGTGCTCTCTTCTTGCTGCTGTCGTCAGAAAGAAGGTACAGGAGCCTCAGGACCCACACCACCAGGTTTAGGAACAGTTATTACCCCTCAGCCATCAGGCTCTTGAATCATGAAGGATAACTTCACTCAAATTCACTCGCCCCGTCACTGAACTGTTCCCATGATCTATGGACTCACTTTCAAGGACCCGTCATCTTATGTTCTCCATATTTATTGCTTATTTATTATTACTATTATTGTTTCTCTTTGTTTTTGTATTTGTACAGTTTGTGTTTTTGCACATTGGTTGTTGTTCGTCCTGCTGGGTGTGCTATTTCATTGATTCTGTTGTGTTTCTTGTATTTACTGTGATTGCCTGTAAGAAAATGAATCTCTGGGTTGTATATGCTGATATATATGTTCTTTGATAATAAGTTTACTTTGAACTTTGAATTGTGACAATGTTTTGTATCTTTGGTTTTAAACAGGACAATGCTTCTGATAGATTTGACTAAGAACAAATATCAAACTATCTCAGTACACACTTAAAACAACGAAGTGTCATAGCATATTGAAAGGGTAGGAAGAGCATTCTTTTTTTCTGTGAGATTGTGATCAGGGCAGGAATTCTGACTGATTTATTTTCCTTCTTAACAATGAGATTCTGAGGCTTTCCTCAGACCAAGCCAAGATTAGCTGAGACCTTTTGTCTGTGTACTTTAGCATCATGCAACACACCAGTGTTATCTGAACTAAAATGAAGGATCTCACTGAACCAGCTGCATGCTTTGCCTCTGTTGATTTAACTGGTCACAATTGGGGTGAGCATCTTGTGTTTGGTATCAGTGCCAAAGTGTACTGACTTGTATGCCACGATATTATTTTGGCTTGGGTGGTTGGGGGTAGTGGGAAGTGGCAGAAAATTGATAAAATTGAGTTGGGAGAGGAAAAATATGAAATAAACATCATGTGAAAATCTTCAAATTCAAATAATTAAACAGGAATCCAGAAGAAAAGAGTTTTCACAGAAGCTGGAAGCACTACTTCATCAAGCCTACCGACTACAAGAACAGTTTGGGGAGACTGTACCTTCAAACAATCTGCTGGCTGATTTTGGTAAGTTACTATTTCAAAGATGAGGAAAGATGCTTTTTGTTGCCAAGCAGACTGTGTAATTACAATGGACTTTTAATTAGAGTTACTTGGTACAGAGCAGTGGAAACCTTTCGGATTTTGTATTTGCCTAGAGTGTGTTGGTGCACTGGCACTTCCCTATGGAGAGGAATCCATGAGATATGATCTGGATGATGATATCACTGTGACTTCAGAGGACTCATTCGTTTCAGCAGCGGAGGTGAGTTTAGTCATAGTTATATCCACTGTAAAATCGTATTGTTGTCAAGTCTTTGTTTGCTCCTTGTTCCATCTCAGTTTTCTACATTGAGAGCTGACTCCATGTCCGGAAAGGCTGCCGATTATCTTTGCATATTAATCCCTCCGTGGTCTTTAAATAATTTTCAGGTCTCAGGGAACCCCAGGGAAAAAATTATTATATCTGCAGCTCATGGTATATTAGCAAGATCAGTAAGTTGTAGATCTAATAATCTAGAAATAATTGTCAATGCTCTTTTTAGTAGAGAATGAATTTTTAGCCAACCTTTCTTGAAAAAAAACAGGTAGTTAAGCTTAGCTTACCTTTCTTGAAATTATCTTTCTTTCCCTTTCATCAATTTTAAAAACTCAAGGCAAACATAATAAATTTCTGTTAAATAACTGGCTTAAGCCAAAATTGGATTTAATTTTTCTACAGATAGGCTCAGTAGATTTGATTTCAATAAAGGTTGTAAATTGATTTTAATTAATGCTATTTACATCATGAAAATTTATTGACAAAGTTGAATAGTGAAGTTACTAAAGCAGCACAGTTGCCAACACAGTTCCTCCAAGACAGACCTTTCGTTTCCAGATATGAAGACAAAACATTAAATATAGCTTGCCCTTTGCTTGTTTTGAGCAGTTCTTTGCAACAGAAAAAGTTTTCTTGAATTTTACTATCATTTATAAATTTTACAAATGCTACAACATGACATTTATTGGTGCAATCTGTTGACTCATCAACCTGGATAGAGAAACTGTTGTTTTTCAGTTTATCACACCACACTTAGAAAAACCATAGAAACCATAGAAAAACTACAGCACAGAAACAGGCCTTTTGGCCCTTCTTGGCTGTGCTGAACCATTTTCTGCCTAGTCCCACTGACCTATAGAAACCATAGAAACTTCTTCAGCATTGTGTGACATATCATTAATACATCGACTTATTGACTGTTTGATAGTGAAACCTTTTCAATTTCTTGGACTGCATCTTGTCCTAGCATTTTACCCACTATAATTTTATATGTTGGCATTATTAAGTTTCTCACCAATTGTGTGACTTTTTCTTTTCCAAGTAATAAATTCTGCTGCTAAATAACTTATTTCCTGAATCATTTTACTGACTGTGATTTTATTAACAAAAGCTTTCCTCTGTTTGAGATTCCAATAGCCGTTTAAAATAATCAGCACTTATATGTGTCATATGGCTGTGATTTGTAGTTGTGTCTTTTCAATTGTGCTGGAGCCATTGCTTCATTTGTAAGTTGTTTGCCACAGACTTGGCACAATGGATCACCAGTCCGTGTAAAACCCATTGATAAGTAGCTTTCATTGTAAAGACGGACTTTTTTTGTGTCTGCTGCTGCATGAGTGTAGTGAATGACTCAGAAGATTGTACTGTCAGACATTGGACTGTCAGACATGTCTGTAAAGAACAGGGGTTAATAGAATATAAAAAAGAACAACATAATAACTAAGTGAGAAAGCTGCAAAAAATATGAAGATTTCATAATACAATTCACTTCTAACTTACACAATCCATCTTTTGCAATGTTTGCAACAATAAAGCAGCAGGCCAGCAGCTGAATCGCGGTGCGTAAGAAGTTCCTTCTTTAGAATGAAAATTTCCCTCCAATTTTCTGCTACACCAGTAGAGTTTGTTCGCTCCCATAAGTCAGTTGGCGGCACGTAAGGGGAAGTTGGGGGAGGTAACTCGGGAGGGAGAGGCTGACGTCACAGCCTGGTTTAGGCAAGTCCATTCAATGCTCGGAAAATGAACTTCACACTCCTCATCAGCCTACCGTTCTCCCCTCTGTGCAATACAGTGCTCACCAATTATCCTCAGACTCGCCCATCTCGTGACAAAAACTGAGAATGGACTCAACTAAATACACGGCCCTACTGTGTACTGCCATACTGGGCTGAGAGACCTCTAATGAGATTGCTAACGGGCTGCTCGGTCACTGCCCACCACTGCGAGTGCTAGAATCCTGTGTTGAGAAACCCTGCTCTAATCTATACTTCTGTCAGTACTCCAGCCACGTAGTCCCACCATCGGCAGTTATTTCTTCAGCTGTTTCAGCCCTAAGCTCTAGAATTTCCTTTTCAAATCCTCCCCAAGCTCTTTCCTACCATTTCCTTTAATACCCTAAAGTTTACATTCTGATCATTTTTCTTTGCTCTAATATCTCCTGAGCCATTCATGAGATTGAGTGTCCAGGGAGCCCAGCCTTTATTATCCATCCCCATTTCCTTATAGAAGGTGACACCTCATCGTCATTTCATTTAACTAGGAGTCTGATTTGGAAGCATGAAGGTATGGTGATATTTCTACATCAGGCTTGTGTGTTACAGGGGGTTTTTTGCAGATGTTTGCATTATGTTGTGTATTTTTTATGTTAGAGCTTGTGGACTTAATAGGTGCTGTAGAATTGCAGTGCATTTTATAAGTGATGTCATCGTGGAGAGATTTTAGGAAGTTGAGAGAATACTAACTTTTTGACCTATTCATGTAGCTGGTTTAGATGAGTTTCTGGTCATCATTTCTATCAGATGATGGTAGAAATTTCGGTTATCATAATCAAAATACATTACAAGCCCCCAAACTCCCACATCTACCTCAACTAGACTCCAACTAGCCCTGCCTTCTGTAAGGACATCATTCCATTTTCACCATTCCTACATTGTATCTGCCCAGTTGATGAGATTTACCTCAAAGTTATTTCTGAGTTATCTCCTATTTTATAACGTGTATATTCTCTCTGTCATATTTATCAGAACTCTTAAGTCAATCTTATCTATTTCTCTCATCCCCTCTCTTCTTAAAGCAAGGATAGTGTTCTTGGTCCTTGCGTTCCACCACTTGCGATGCGTCATACTTCACAATTTACAGCACATTTATTAAGATGCCACCACCAGCCTCCTTTCTGGCATTTGGAAGGGACCATTCCTTTTGCAGCTCCCTGTTAGTCCCATCTTCACAAATACCTTCCCTTCTCGGGGAGATGTAGTGCTTCACAAACACAAGAAAATCTGCAGCACTCTCAACACGCTGGAGGAACTCAGCAGGTCGGGCAGCATCTGTGGAAAAGATCAGACAACGTTTCGGGCTGGAACCCTTCATCAGGACACATCTGCAGAAAATCTGCAGATTCTGGACAGCTGAAGTAATGCACACGAAATGCTAGAGGAACTCAGCAGCACCTATGGAAAACAGTAAACTGTTGACCTTTTGGGCCGAGACCTGTCGTCAGGACTCTTTAGATGTAACGTTTGTCTTTTTTTTCCTCTTTCCTTCCCACCATCCAGTGATTCAAATAGTCCTTCCAGGTGAAGTAGAGATTTACTTGTACTTTCATCCAATCCGGACTACATTTGATGAGCTGCTTTACATTAGAGAAACTAAATGAAGATTGGGTTAAATCTACAGGGGTGACCAGGTTTTTGAAAGAGATTTCCAATTAATCCTTCTCTTCTACTCTGTACTAGTAACCCTCCAATTTATTTTCCATTACAATTGTACATTTAGTTACATATTGAAAGTTAGTAGTGAAACGGTTTCTTCTGTCCTTTCAGGCAGTGGATTCCAAATCATTTGCTTAACTTTATTTTTGCTAATTATCTCAATTATATGACAAGTGGAATCAGTTTTTACCTACTTAGTGAAGCCCTTTGTAATTTTGAAAATGATTATCAAATCTTATCATTCCAATTGCTTTCCAAAACTTTTGAGTTTTGTCATATTCAAGCAAAGTAACATGTAAGTGCTGTGAGTAGAAGCTAGATTTGTTCTCTTGATCTATGTGACACTGGATAGATCACATTTGTACAGTTTTTTGGCAGAAAATGTCACTTGGTATCCTCACCAGTGTAGTTCTTCGCTGGTCACTATTTGCCATGCTCAAATTGCACAGTGGCTTGAAAATTGCTCCTGGTAACTTTCAGGTGCTGCTTATTGTTTGGTGGAATTGAGTGCATCAATAGTACCTGCCATATGGTCTTCTGTGAAATAAAACATGATGTCCTGGCCCTCAAAACTTTTTTAAGAATATCACTGGTTTCAGCTATTGAGCTCTCTTGCCGAGTTCAATATTTGATGGAATTAATATTTTTCTTTACCTGAAGAACACATTTTATTTCTGTGTCAGCTCCTTCTGCTTCATCACTGCTTGTGTTGGTGACTAAATGTTCTGTGTGCAGTTGGCTGATTCCCTGTCATCCAGGACCAAATGCACATTGATCAGTGAAGAAATTTGCCTGCTGCTGAACTGGATGTCAGTGTAGGTTTCTGAAGGCAGTGGGTGATCAATGTATAAACAAATGCAAGTTAGATTTATGGGCTTTGAATGAGCTCCAATTCATGAAGAGTGCAAGTTGGACATGAGGGAGATTGGATTGTTAATTGTTGCTCCACATTTAGTATTTTGTCCACAGACTGAACCTAGGACTTGGAGCATGACTGGTTACCCATTTGATCATTGAGGGAGTTGACTGAGACCTTGCTATGAGAAGAGAAGAAAACTGCGTAAAATAAATCCTGCATTTGTAAGTAGGTTGGGAAAGGACCAGACCTCTGTTTGCATATTGGCTCTGGCAGGAACATCCAAGTAAGATTCAAATTACAAAACTGCAGACTCTATCAGATAACTCTGGACATAGAAGGACAAGCCGAGGAAAAGAAAAGCTGACTCAGATTTGTATCCAATTGCAACATTTAAGCTACCATGCAAAAAAAATAAGATTTAAATATCATTCAAGCTTTTTATATCTGCAGCTATTTGATTCTTCATATGATGAGGAGAGATTCCACTTGTCCAGACCGTCTGCTTTATACGAGGAAGCCATGAGGGTTGTTCAGGACGAGAGGGTCTCTTGTCGGTCTTTCAGGTACATAATAAATTTTTGATTGTCTTGGGTTCTCTTGCCTCAAAACTTTTCTCTGTAAATAGTTGCTGGAGAGCAGCAAATGTGGGGGTGATGTCAGCAGCCATCTGGTGTTCTGTCAGGGTGGCAGGTTGTTTAATGGGATTGGATGGATGAAGCTCTGCTGCATATAATTACATTTGATGTCCCAGCAGACGACATTGCAAGCAGTGGTAACTAGTAAGAATCTTGTCTGACTGCTCCCAGATCCCAGCTAGCACAGGAAACCCACCTTTTGTTTACTAAATCCTTCGTAGCTTTGCAACTCCCTCTCCTTAGCCCCCACTATTTTTGTAAACTCCTCCAGCCCTGATATCCTCCAAAAACTCTTATGAAACTAAATCTCAGGTTGTTTGTCGGTTCCTGATTCCTTCATTCCACTGTTTTGCAGTCAGCAACCTTGGCTCTCCTGCTCTAAATTATGGGTTTAGTAAGGCAGTCACCGAAGGTGTTTGGAATAATCAAAAGCTTTGTTTGGGTACATCTAATGGAAGAATCCTGTACAAGGGATTCTTAAAATTAGAGGTAGGCGTGCTATCTGTAAACACTTCTATGCACAGATTGTAAAGTAACTTGCAATATTTCACAAAATCAGAGTGCATTTCATTCACTAAATTAAATGCATTATTAATATAGTCTACTATAGCAGGTTAGACCCAAAGGTGATCTGTGATCACAGTCCATAATGGTACTATTCTTCAACCAGTCTAAGATTTACTTTTTTTTCTAGCCTGTTACAGTCAGAGAAGCTGATGGGCATTTTTGTATTTCAGAACTGAGATCCTGGAGTGCTACAGTGATGAAGACTTCCTGGCAAAACTACATTGTGTGCGTCAGGCTTTTGAGGTAATCTTACTGACGAGGCTCTTTAATGAATCTTGAAGTACAGTAGTAATTTGCAAGTCCACAAAACCTGTAATAAAATGCACTTCATTTTCACAACTGTGGGATAGTAGAGGCTGGTCATGTTTTTGCTTGGCTGGGGGCCAAGAGCATATTTTCTTCTTGTGCAGTGCAGAAAAGAGCAAGTTAAGACATGACATAATGAAAGAGTTCACATATTTTAAGGTAGAGATAGAACAGATGCTTCTAGTTGCAGAAACTAGAGCGTCACGAAAGAAGTTGGTGAACTTCCTTTTGTGGAAAGAGTCGTAGAGGTTAATACTTGCTGAGTCACATAATGGACTCCTGAAAGGGTTCGAACGTGGGGCCAAATGGATCAGTGGTCTATTTTTGCCCAAATGCTACCACATTTCTTTAGGAGAGTACATCTTGCACAACCACTCATGGTCCTAGAACACATCCTACACAATCAAGAAAGCTCACTAATGCCTCTACTTTCTGAGGAGGCTGAAGAGAGCTGGACTATGCACATCAATACTTATGGACTTCTACAGATGTGCAGTGGAGAGCATCCTAACGTGCTGCATCACTGCATGGTATGGAAACTGAACTGGGGTGGACAATCACAAACAAGGGAAAATTTGTAGATGCTGGAAAACCAAACAACGCACACAAAATGCTGGAGGAACTCAGCAGGCCAGGCAGCATCTATGGAAAAGGGTAAACTGTCAACGTCCGAGATCCTTCATTTTGCATAGATGCTGCCTGAATTGCTGAGCATCCCCACCCTGCTCATGGACTGTTTGTCCCACTCCCATCAGAGAGGAGGCTACGTAGCATCCACACCAGGACCATCAGATTCAAAAACAGTTACTTTTCCTAAACAGTAAGGTGGTTGAACACCTCCACCCCACTAACTCACCCCACTAACTCACCCCACCACTATATCATTTCCTGTCAGAGTCACCTTATGTACAGACACTCCTGTACCTAGTGAGACTTCATGTACATATGTATGTAATCTATGTATACAAGCTATCAGATGTCTATATTTATTGTATTTTATATTATTGTGTTCTTTATCTTATCTATATGCTGCAGTGGATCTGGAGTAACAACTATTTTGTTCTCCTTTACACTTATGTACTGGAAATGACATTAAACAATCTTGAATTTTACTGCAAAAACAGAAATTACTATTGACATCATTGCTGACAGCTTTTTTCTGATGTATTTTGAATGCCTGGAGTTTAAGAATATATGCACGTCAAAGAGCTTCCTTGATTGTTGGCTGTTGTGTCTTCTGGTCAGCTACTATTCAAGGCAAAGCTCACATGATGTACCAGAGGTTTGCAGGTGAAGATTTTGGATCAGTGCCTTCAATTTAGGATGACAGAAGTTTGCATGGAAAATGCTTCATAATAGTGAAGACAATGAAGAGAACCTGAATAAGAAATTAATTTTGCTAAATGTGTATTTTCTCTGTTTAACGTGTTTCACTCTAGGGAAACATGAATTGTAAAGAACTTGGTTTTCTCCCTTTTCTTGGCTATGGGTATCACTGCTCTTTTCTCATTGTGTTATATGGTGGTATTGGCAGTGTAATGGAGAATACTCAGCTTAAACTAATATTAAAAATTCCCTATGTTCACAGATACTACTGCAAGAGGAGGGAAACAGACTATACTTCAGTGAAATTGGAAAGCAAATGATCACAGGACTGATGTCAACTGCAGGAAAGGTTGAACAAATATCACTTTTCCTTCCTCTCTTTGCCCTTTCCCCTCCATTTGCACCTTCCCCAACCCCCACCCCTCCTCCACCAACTACTTGTAATTAATCCTGTACTCTGTGCTTATAGATGGATGGTAGGATAATAGGGTCCCACTGTAATGCTGTGGATAGCTCGACACTGGAGTTGGAGACATTGGAGTTTAGCATTCAATTCCAGTGCTGACTGTAAGGAGTTGGTACGTTCTCCCTGTAACAATGTGGGTTTCCTCCATGTGCTCCAGTTTCCTTCCACAGTCCAAAGACATACCAGTTAGTAGGTTAAATGGCCATTCTAAATTGTGCTGTGATTAGGCTAGAGTTCAGTAGGTGGGTTGCTGGGCAGTGTGGCTCATTCATCTGGGAGGGCCTATTCTGCACTGTATCTCTAAATAAAGTAAATAAGTCAAACATCATCTCATTGTCTTAACTCTCATGACTTGAAAAATAGACTATTAATCTGGTAGAATATAGGAGGGTATGTTGTGGGGTGACAGATTCACTGGGAGGATGGACAAAAATGTCTCAGTTAGTGGTGCCATGGCAGATTGGGGAGGGGTGAGAGGATGATGGGGACACCCTAGCTTACACTGGAAAGTATGAACAAGCTTCTGAAAGTAAGGTTCCCCAATGCTCACAGGAGTTATTGGAACCACCCTGCTCTAAAGAATAACAAAATTAGTTACAGCAACTCCTTGTATTCTGTCTGGGTAACCTCCAACCTGATGGCATGAATATGAATTTCTCCTTCCGGTTAAAAAATAATTTCCCTACTCCTCCCCTCTTCTTCTATTCCCCACTCTGGCCTCTTACCCCTTCTCACCTACCTATCACCTTCCCTTGGTGCCCTGCCTCTTTCCCTGTCTCTTATGATCCACTCTCCTTTTCTATCAGATTCCTTCCTTTCCAGCCCTTTACCATTCCCACCCGCCTGACTTAACCTATCCTTCTGGCTATCCTTTCCCCCTCCCCCCTCACCCTTTTATTTTGGCATCTCTCCCCTTCCTTTCCTGTCCTGAAGATGGGGCAAATGTCGACTGTTCATTTCCATGGATGCTGTCTGACCTACTGGGTTCTTCCAGCATTTTGTATTTGGTGCTTTGGATTTCTAGCACTTGCTTAGTTTCTTGTGATTATAAATGGGTATTATTGTTGGGTTCTAATAGCAGAGGAAGAGAAAGGGATCTTGACCATTACCTATTGACTCTTACGTAGTACTTATGAGTAAGGGCAATGAAAGAGCCTTTCTGGGTTGTGGCATCTATGCCAAATGTGTAGCTTGTGAAGTAGGACAAGGCATCTGATTTTTCTGGAACAATAACCAAGAAGAGAAGTAGAGGGAATAATAGCCACAAAGAGCGAAATAGAGTTATTGAATTTTACCAGTAAGGTAAGAAGTGCATTGTCTTCTCAGTGGAAGAGGCATTCAATTAGGTCCACACAAAATGCTGAGAAACTCAGCAGACCAGGCAGCATCGATGGAAAGGAGTTAACAGTTGACGCTTTGGTCCAAGACCCTTCATCAGGATCTCTCCATAGATGCTGCCTGGCCTGCTGAGTTCCTCTAGCATTTTGTGTGTATTACTTTGATTTCCAGCATCTGCGAACTTTCTCTTGTTTGTTTTCAATTAAATCCATTCCCCTATTTTTGCTCCTACAAGATTATCATTGAATTGTCTTCCACCACCTCGTTAGGCCCAATGATAAATTGCTGTGTTTTTTTCTAAAAATAAACACCCTCTGATCTTTTTGCTAATAACCTTCATCTAGATCCTTCTGTAATTAATCTTATGCCAGTCCTCATCCTTTTGGTACTTAATCAAATCCCAACATAACCTCTTCTGCAGAGGAACTGAAGAAATGGGGGAAAAAATAACTAAATTGCTGGAGCTGTAATTTCACCAGCCACAATTTCAAGTTTATCAAGTGATAAAGTTGAAAAATTGCAAGTGGTAAACACTAGGAGAGGAAATTCCAGCAAATATTCCTCCATTTCTTTGAGTATATCCCAATGTAGGATAAAACCACCCCCCCCCCCAATCATGAGTAACTCTAATCAACTTAGGGTAATGTTGGGTGAAAATGAATGGCGGCATGGTTAGACTATTGAAAAAAAGAGGTGATTGTGGACAGGAATGATATGAAACTCCCATCACTGTAACGTAAGAAATAATCACATTGTTCCTTGTCTGTCTTCATTTCTTACAGAATGTAAATAGATTCCTTGAGACCTACAAAGAAATGTTGCACTATGCAGGAAGAGAAGAAACCTGGGATACGACAGAGCGAGAACTAAAGGGACGAGGGGTAGCTATCATGATTAATTTTAACAGTTGCTTGGGGGAGCATTTAGATCAGAGCTATCATCTTATTGTCATAATATTTTTAATTTGCTTTATTGGCTTCGATGACACATGTCAGTCCCCATCGACATTCCATTGAAACAAATCATCCACATCAGGATGAAACAAAAACAGTAAATGCTTAATTTATTCATCAGGTCATGTCGCATCTGTGGAGGGAGGAACAGAATTAACGTTTCAGCTCAACAACCTTTCATTGTAAGTGGAAAAATGGGAGAGAAAAAAACGGGGGGGGCGGTAGAATGTGATATGGTGAAGACAAAGACTGTCCAGATTACACACATTGTTGCTGCCGTCTAAGAAGGGTGATAAATGATTGTAATTATAGCTGGTCTGTCTGGAGTATAAATAGAGGGAGAAGAGTTAAGTGCAATGCTGGAACTATGAACTGCAGTCAGAGCAGGCATTGGAAATCTGAAATATACCAGAATGTTGTAAATACTCAGCAAGTCAGCTAGCAGCTGTGGAAAAAAGGGAAAAAAACCCAAATTGATGTTATAGGTGGATGATCTTGCATCAGAACTGGCAACTCCTGTATGAATAGAAAATGCTGTTGTCTCCCAGACAGTCTTTAAGCTTATTTGCTTGGGAGATCTTCCCTCCATGGTCTCCAATTTCTAATTCCTAACTGCATATTTCATTTCTACTTCCCCAAGGTCCTTGTCAGTGAAGGCCCATTGTTTCAGCCTCCTCTTGTCCCATATAACTGATTTATTTCTACCTTGTCTTTATTGTTTATCCCTTGTCCAGTCCTTTCCCACTTGTGACACCTCTGATGCTGTCAGCTGCTTTGACGGTTTTCAGATCTCATTTGATGTATTCACCATTGAGATTCATTCCTTCTCCCATACTTCCATCCCACAAAAGGATGGCATTAGGACTCTCCATCAATTCCTTGAATCTAAGCCCAGCCAGTACCACCATCATTTGCCTGAGTAGAAATTGTTCATTATAGGATAGGTTTATGTTGAACGGTGTCTATATCTCCAGTCACTTTCTCCATGTTTACCATGTGTTTCCTTTTATGGGATATGTACTTGTTTCTGTCATCATTAGCTCCCCCCCACCTCACCTCCATTACATTGACTGTACTGATGCTGTTTCCTGCACTTAGATGTTGTTTTTACTGCTCTTAGTCCATATCTTTTTCACCTTCTTTGCCTCTAAAATGTCTTGGGTTACAGGTTAGTCACCAACACAAATTGTGATCTTACAAACTCCTACAACTATCTTGACTTCACCTCTGATTCTGTTCCACTTTCTGAATTTTCCTCACTCTCTTGTATTTGTTCTATTAATGAAACTTTTCACATCAGTCATTTGGAAATGTCTTACTTTTTCCCTAACCGTGGCTTACCCCAGACCTTTGTTCACAGAGTTCTCAAGCACCTTTTCTGTGTCCTGTGCTTCTGTTCTCACCAGCCGGAACAAGGATGGACTTCCCCTTTAACTCAACTTCCACCCCATCAGCCTCCACATTCAATGCATCAGTTTCCATAATTTCCACCATCTTCAAGAAGGCGTCATAATCAAACACATCATTTTGTCTTCTCCTTTTTCAGCATTCAGTAGAGACTATTCCCACCATGACTTTATGGTTATTCATTAATCTCTGTTCCCCATATCTCACAAGTTTCCATGCAACAGAAGGACCTGCAGCACTGACCTTCTCTCTTGTCCCTAGTTAGAATCCAGGGACCCAACCGATTCTTCCAGAGAGAGCAATTCACTTGCCCTACCTAGTGTATTACATTTGGTGCTCACAATGTGGTTTGCTCTACACTGGAGAAACAGACAGAGAATGAATGATCACTTTGTGCAGCATACTCATTCACACCATGGAGGTGTAACTGAGAACCCAGTCACCTGTGATTTTAATTCTCTGCCCTACTCCCACTTGGACTTGTGTTTTTGGCCTCCTATGTTGTTCCAATAAAGCATAATGTTAGCTTAATCAATAGACCTCATCTTTTGTATGGCCATATTTAATTCAATAATAGAATTAAACAATTTCAGATAACCAACCTTGTTTGCTTGGATCAGAATCGGTCAGTTCTGAGTAAGACATTCATCCATAACATTAACGTTTTTTTTTCTCTCTCTCCACTATGCTAGCAAATGTACTGAATATTTCCAGGAGTCTCTTGTATTTCCGATATCCAAGCAGTTTCTATTTTCTGTCTCTCATAGTTCCAGTAATATTTCATCTACTTTTTTTTTTGGCTTTCATTCATCTCCCTCAGTTTCCTGTTCTCCAGACAGATCATCATTTCCCTCTTACCTGACACATACTGTGTCACATGGACAACTTTTGTCTCTGCCCAATCGCAAGACTCCCCCTGTGGTCCCCATTGAACCCCTCTTTACAAATTAGGCATTCTGGTTTTCTCACTTCTCAAGCCAAACAGAAACATTAACAGTTTCTTTCTCCACAAGTGCTGTCTGACCTGCTAAGTACCTCCAGCATTTTCTATTATAGATTCAGTATCTGCAGTTTCTTCCTTTGCCTCTTTGTATCAAAATGCAATGAACTAAAAATATCAAGTAATTTTATGTAAAGATTTTAGATGGCAAATGTTACAGTTATAAAAAAACAACTCAATTTTGCCTCCTCATTTCAGCTATAGCGGTAGAACTGGTTTACTACATTTGTGTCTACCTTAGTCCATTTGCCAGTAAAATTATTTCAATGTTTTTCTCACTCTGTTATTACAAATGCTTTCCTGGTCTTTTAATTTGGATTGGTCTGTGAATTTTTTTAAAAAATATTTTTTCTATGATAAAGATACAGGTAACCCTTGAGTCACAGCCACTGGGGTAATGGAAATTTGCCCTTATGGAAATCACAATTCATTACAAAAGTATCTGAGATGTGACATAAAGCTTGCTCTCAAGGAAATTATGTGAGAGGCAAATGTAGATAAATAAACAGAGAACTTACCCTATGAGGAAAAGTTAAGCGAGCCAGGGCTGTTCTCTTTGGAGCGAGGAGGATGAGGGACAACTTGATGGAGGTGTATGAGATGATGAGAGACATAGGTAGAGTGGACAGCCAGCACCTTCTTCCCAAAGTGGCAATGACTAATATGAGAGGACATACTTTTAAGGTGATTGGAGGAAATTATGGGGGGGGGGGAAATGTCAGAATAGGGTTTTACACCAAGTGTTAAAGTGCCTGGTTTGCACTATACTGGGGGTGGTGGTAGAGGCAGATGCATTAGGGAGATTTGAGAGACTCTTAGATAGGCACATGGATGACAGAAAAAAAATGGAGAACTATGTAGGAGGGAAGTACTAGATTGATCTTGGAGTTAAAAGGTCTCCTAATTTGGATTGAACCATAAAAGGTTGGCACAACATATGCTGAAGGGCCTTTACTGTACTGTTCCACGTTCATGTTACAAATTAATTTTTTTTCCAACTGGCACTTTTTTGACATGTACAAAATGTGACTTCATGTTATGGAAAATTGTGATTATGGACTGTTTTCTAATAATGCAACCCATCCCTCCCTCCCGTACTGTGGGTGCTGCCTGTATTACATACATGTGAATTCTGATGCTAATTTCCCCTAATTAAAAATAACAGAGAAAATGAAGTAATAACTGAGGCATTTTTATGGAAGCCTTTGATTTATTCCTTTCTTTTACAGCTACAAAAAGAGGACATTCAGCCCATTGATTCTGAGAGGAGTTATCCTGTTAGGCCCACTCCCTCTGCCTTTCATTGTACCTCTAGAGTTTATTCTCCCCCTGCATAGCTATTAACCTGCACTAAGTGTAATTTATAGCAGTTGTTTAAACTCCCAGCACAACTTTTGGGATACGAGAGGAAGCTAACAGCACCTGAGGTTGGGATTGGAACTGTGAGGCAGGACTGCTGTGCTGTACTTTAGTCATTGTCATGCCAAGTTGTAGTGACAGCATCTGTGAATCCATGGTCATAGTTTCTGGACCTTAAGTAGAAATCCAGTCTAATGTGCATTATCAGAGAACATTTTCTTTCAGGTGAGATGCTGTGGCACAGTTATCCAAGTTGCTGGTATCAACCATCATTTCCATTCAGATGATGGTCGAATCAGCAATTAGCTTGCCAGTAATTGAGCCAGCCATACTTTGACCACCTTGTTGTCGGTGAAAACAGTTCCATCCCAGAACTAGAATTTCCCATTGTTTTATTTGAGTAGGTGATCCCTTCATTTAAGTAATTCACCAAGACTTTTCAATGCAACTGGATCATTGAAGTTTGTGAAGTCTCTGACTGAGACCATGTATTTGGTCTTTTATTCAGCCTGTAGGGGTAGGAGGTGTGTTTCTTGTTGATCAATTGAAGTGTGTGTGAGATTATTTGCCCAAAATATCAGTGAACAAGGAAGGACAGTTGATCAAAAACAAGCTGGGCTGAATATTGTTTCAAATTTGGCTTAAAACCATTCATCAAGACTGAGCGTGTAGAGGGAGGATATGCAAATGTGGTTATGTTTCTCAGCTACCCATTCTTATGGGATTGGTACAGATTTGAGGTCATTCCCCACCAAGAAGGACACCGTTGAGAAACATAACCAAGGGTTTCCATGTCATTCATCAGAGAGTGAAAGCATACTGCGTGGTTTGCATTTTAGGGCTGGTCACATGATCTGATAATCATCTAGTGGTATGGAATTTGCCATGGGATCAGCTTGCAGGACTAATTTGGGAAAGCTGAATGACAGGCAGATATTGAGTCACAGGATCTGCTTATTAAAATGAAATTGCATCTGTCCTGTCAAGTGGATGTAAGTGATCTTTATGCTGTTATACTGGGGGGAGGGGTGGAAGTTTTCCCTTGTATCTTAGCTAGTATTCATCCACCGGTTAAATCGCTTCAAATAAATGATTGCCTGGTTGCATTCTACTTTATAGGATCTTGTGACGTGCACTTTAGCTGACTGTTTTCATTAAGCAATACTTGGGATACCCTGAAGATGTGGAAAGCAGAAGTTCTGATGAATTAGTTGGACTGAAGTGTTAACTCTGTTTCTCTGTTTGCAGGCTTTGACTGATCTGCAAAGTATTTTCTATGTATATTTGTGCAAAGAAAATTTCACTAATTGGGAAAGTCTTTATCCGCAGGTTGTGTGCATGAACTTCTTTGACATTGTGTTGGATTTTATTCTGATGGATGCCTTTGAAGACCTGGAAAACCCACCTTCATCTGTGGTTGCTGTTTTACGGAACCGATGGCTCTCAGATAGTTTTAAGGAGACGGTAATTGATCCTGCCTACATTGTTGTCCGGAGCAAGGATTCACAAACTCTTGTAACACCATCAAAGTTGCTGGTGGACGCAGCAGGCCAGGCAGCATCTCTAGGAAGAGGTACAGTCGACGTTTCAGGCCGAGACCCTTCGTCAGGACTAACTGAATGAAGGAAAAGTTAGTAATCTCTTACTAACCCTTCCTTCAGTTAGTCCTGACGAAGGGTCTCGGCCTGAAACGTCGACTGTACCTCTTCCTAGAGATGCTTCCTGGCCTGCTGCGTTCACCAGCAACTTTGATGCGTGTTGCTTGAATTTCCAGCATCTGCAGAATTCCTGTTGTTCACAAACTCTTGTGTTGTATAAAAATGATTTAAAACCATTTGTATTGTTCTGATGGCAGTTGCTACAGATGGATGTTTAACATCCATCTCCATCATTACCAATTTTAATTTTCAGATGAAGTGGCTTTGCTGATCCAGGAATTACTGAGTCAGATTGCACAAAGATGATTAGTTACCTTTTTGAAATGAGAGGATCATAATTTCTATGTTGACACTTAGAAGGAAACTGATTAAGATTTTCCCTCTATGATTGCACCTGCATTTATTTCAACCCCACATACAACTTTGGTCTGTGGGAATTCTGTAATATCTTAGCTTATTGGCTGTTATGTCGCTGACATTTAGGGCATCAATGAAATGAGGGTCCTCCATCTTAGCCGGTGTCCAGGGCTTCCTTCGTCATGTCAGTAGCTTCCTCTTAGTTTTCTCTACCATCAGTCGTGCAAGTCCCAGGTGGAGACTCAGGAGTATGCAGAGGGATTCTTCATTGCTGTTTCCATAACAATTTTGATTTACCAATCAGGGTTGTTAGCCCTGAGCTGAGCCCCTGAACCTTGAGGACTGGTGGACCACTCTTAGTCTGACCTCTCCCCTTTGACCTGTTTGGCATGGGTGACCCGGCCAAGAGTGAAAGCATAAACCCCTGACTCCAGCCAACATAGCTCTCTGGCTCATTGAGGTACACAAGCCTCCAAACCACGACAAGGTTGTGGTCCTGTTGGAGGTGCAAAACTTCAGTGAGTTTGAAGTTAATATTGTATGTTTCTTATCTGTTGTAAGTTTCTACAATAATATATTGAGATTAAAAGGCTTAGGCTAGATACAAATAGAACAGATAATTTACAGCCATCTTCTGCTTAAATCTGAAAATGCTATTTTGGTCTTGTGTATATTTTTCCCTTAAAATATCCATTGATTTGACTTTCATTTTCTCTCTGCAGGCTCTTGCTACAGCTTGTTGGTCCGTGTTGAAAGCAAAAAGGCGATTATTACAGGTTGGTAAATGAGTGAGTGTGGTGGGTGAAACAATGAGTATGAAGACTAATGATAGCATTTCTGCTGGAAAGGAATGAAATTTGGTCAGAGATTGAAAATGGACAATATCCTTGTTTTGATTAGAGGTGGATAATTTATTTCTTGTGATTATAGGTCCCTGATGGCTTCATTTCCCACTTTTATTCGATTTCTGAACATGTCAGTCCTGTACTTGCCTGGGGTTTTCTAGGGCCGAAGCAGCACCTTTGTGAAGTTTGCACTATCTTTAAGGTGAGGTTTCCTTTTAAAATCCTTTTCTTCATTATATCGTGGGTGATTGTAAAAGGGAGTTCATCCCCAGAACAACTTGGAAAGAGAGGGAATTAGAATCTTTACAATCAGTATTTCAGGTGTCCTGGGGGTGAAGACGTCACAGATAAAGACAGCATTTATTGTCCATCCCAATTGCCCTTGAGAATGTAGTAACGATCCGTTGTTTTGAATAACCAGAAGTATATCAGAATCAGGTTGAAATTTGATGTTTTGCGGTAGCAATACATTACAATGCATAGTAATAAAACTATGAAAAAGGATCCAGTGCTTTCTGGTGTATATGACAAATAAACTCTTCTCGGGCTTCCAGCTATGTATAGGCATCGATTTTAACCAACATTTCAATGACATCTCTGTGATGACTGGGTATGTCAAGTCTGGTGGTATTTATACCCCTGTTGGTCCTCATCCAATCAGGTTTCTGAGGTCCCACTTTGTTTACAATTGAATTTCAGTTTTTACTTAGAGCAAGACCTTCGCCTTTGTTAAAATTCTTTTTCTCTAGTTTTAGTTCAATGACTTCTTTCACCAGGCAGTCCCAAAAGCCATTGGCATGGCACAGTAGTTTTGTGTCATCAATGTCAATCCTATGCCCATTGCAAATGCAGTTTTCTGCTGCTGCCGATTTCTCTGAGTAAACGAAATGGATACACCTCCTGTGCTTCTTGATGTGGGTTTCAACTGTGTGTTGTATCTGATTTCTGGAAGGATTGCCAGGATCCTGAAGAAATACTAGATTCCAGCCCTGATGAAAGGTCTTGACCCAAAACGTAGATTCATTTCCATAGATGCTGCCTGCCCTGCTGAATTCCTCCAGAATATTGTGCATGTTGCTCTGGAATTCCTAGTATCTACAGAACCTCTTGTGATTGTAGACATTGTAGCATTTTTTTGAAATGGACAATCAGTTCCCTTTTTGAAATGTTGGTGAATCCCATGTGAATTTTGATCTTCAAATCTAGACAAATATACGTACATTGTAATGCTTCTGTCAGTCTTTATTATTGCCACCCATAGGAGCTCTATAATACTACAGCATTTGTGCAATAATGTATTTTTTATTTCAAAATATTTAAAGTAGGGATATCTCTATCAGTATAGAAAGGGTGGAGATGATTGTGCATACTGTAAAATATTTTTGTGAACAATTTTTATAACTTGTCACTTTGTTTTGTAGCAACAAATTCTCCAGTATTTGAAGGACATGTTTGATTTGGACAAAATGCGATACATAACTGTAAATTTGCTGGCAGATGACATTGTTCAGTTATCGCAGCGTCGCAGTGAGATTCTCCTTGGTTACCTGGGAACTGATGCAATAATGAGAGTGAATGGGACAATACCAAACGAAAATGGACCTTTGGAAGAGGGCAATCTTGTGTGAACTCCAGCCACATAGGATATTTAAAAAAAAATCAATGTTGGAAAGAGATTAATCAAACAACTGAGAATCAGTGGATTGTATCTGATTCCTAGATAAATCCATATTGAAGAGACTTGCAAGAGTCTATCAGAATACTCTACATACATTGAGGTTGGCTCATTCTATTGGATATCACTATTTTGACATGGTATTAGTTGGGGAAAGAAGGAAAAGAATGCTTTTCTTCAATAATATAATATATTCCAGGAATAAAAAGGCATTTCTTTAATGGATAGCCGACAAATCATAGAACCAGGAATATGCTTCTCTCTAAAAATACTTTTGAAATACAGGGACATAGATCAGTCCTTAAAGAGTTGCATTATTGTATTGGGTAATACATTAGCTGGTCTATCACTGAGCTATTTAGACCAGAAAATGTGGTTTTGATCACTGGATATCAGGGCAGTAAAGAGTGCACTACAATTGGCCTTAGTACACCGGGGCTAAAAAGGAAGAAACTTTATCCAGTGTTCCCTGTCCACTCATTTCCCCACACTACTACTGATACAGTGCAGAGCCACTCATTCTTGACAAAACTGTCCATGAAATTTAAAGCACTTTTATATGAAACATTCACCTGAATGAAAATGAAAAAAAAAGCACCTGAACCTGCAGATTAATAATGTTTTAAGAAAATAATTTGATTATTCATGCTAATGAATAGTAAAAATATAATACCTGTACTATACTTGATATTGTTAGTTGACCTGTGCCAACCAAATATCCTCCAGTTCTGTCCTAAATGATGTCACTGAGGAAGGACCAACGGATTGTAGCCTTTATTCACTTCTGTATTTTAACAGGATAAAACAGTTTTAAAACAGGAAATGAATGTTCCACAATATAAACAGCCTGTGCTTGATGCTGTATTTCATTGTAAATTGCCTTTCCACATTTAAAAAAAAATGTTTCTTTATTGCCTAACCAGATACTTGATAATTGTTCTAAAAGACATAAGGGATTCAAAGAAGTGATCCTGCTTGTGGCAAATAGAATTACTCTAAATCTTATCAAAGACAGTCAATCAACTAAATTAAACTTTGTCAGGTTGTCTCATCAGTGTATTTTGTGATATTGAGTATCAATATATTAGGTCTCTTCACTTGGGAATGAACATAATCTAGTTATTCGGACCTTGATAGTGAAGAAAATTAATACACCATATGGGAGACAGTGTGCCAAATGTTAGAAGCTGAGGTAGATTCCTTCTATTTCTCTCTCTGGTTACAAAATACAGTTTTAAAAGACTAAATGAAAAGAAAGTTACATGTCAGGAGCTGAAGTCATACATATTTGACACAGCTGTAAACTTATTTCCTTTTTACCAAATCCAGTTAATCCTTTACCTTCCAGCACATTATAGTGCAGAAGTGCTGGTGGGTAGGGGTGGGGGGAGGGAGGTAAGAAATAGAATCTCTAATATGCTTCAGGATTGTTTCAAGTGAGGCTTAGTAATTGTATTATTTCCACCCCTACCAAATAAAGAGACCTAGTGTATTAATACCTGATATTTATTTCTTGTGATCATTAGATGATACCAACCAATAGTAGATTTCTTTTAAATTTCAGTTATGGTGTTAACTAAAATGGAACAATTCTATTTGCTGTAGTATCCCTTTCTGACTTTTGGAATAATTAGCTCCCTGTACCACTCTGAAAAGGCCACCATTTGGTGTTGGAAGGTGTGGAGTATTTCTGGTGGGAATGGAGGTAAAAGTTTTCAATTTGCAGTTTGTTGGAGCTTGTCCATCTGGAGCTTAGTTTGGGCTCCCTGTTATAATCTGGTTTTGAGATAATCTGATTTGTGGGAGAAATCAATTTAATCAGAATTCCTTTTTTCTACCGTTAATGTTGCATTTCCTTGTGTCTTTCTGTTGTGCTTTCTCAGAAGTCTTGGATACAGTGTGTTCCTACTATGTGTTCAGAAGAGTTAGAGAAGGTGACTATTGGGTGGCTTTTCAAAAAATAACAGTTGACAGTGCAGTGATCGAAATCAAAAAGAATATTCTTTTAGTTTACAATGGCTAATGGAATCAAGTATCTCGCTAATTCTGAGTAAAAGCTGCCATGTTAAGCAAAGATTGATAAGACCTATGAAGATGCATGTCCTTAATCTACTAGCTCCTGAGTCAAAATCCCATATCACTCTGGGAATAATTTTTTCTTTAGCTAAATGGTTGGCATAGGAGCTTTGTGCCAATTTGAGACTGTGTAGATCCCTAATGCTTAAGTGTCTTTTAAGCTAAACTATCAGTTTCAGTCTTGAGGACTTTTAAGGAGCTAGGTTTGGAAATACTGCAAGTCATTTGTACAGTAGGAAGTTTGATCCTACAGTTGAAGTTTATCATTGGGTTGAAATGCATCACTGGGAGCTTTAACACCTTACATTTTTGTCTGATTAGAATGCTCACTTTGTGCTCGCCAAACTTGAACTGTTCTGTTTATCTTAATATGTTCAAGCCCATAAAAATGTCTTAATATCTGAAAAGAATAGGTAATTTAATCGATGCACAGATTGGATTTCTTACCATACTTTTAATGTTATTGTGACCTAAAATGAATTTTGATATTCTCTATCCTGACCCCTCACCACCTTTCTCCAGAAGTTAGCAAAATTGTTGAATTTATCAAGTCATATCCACTTTAAAGAGGACAGACCTGTATCTATGCAGCACTTTTTATGAATTTAGGACTTTACAAAGGCTTCATGCGCTACAAAATATTCTTTGTTTAGTTGCCGTCAGAATATAGGAAATATTATAGCCAATAGTACCCTTTTAGCTCAACACAAATTGTATAGTGAAGTACAGCAGTTATTGAGAACGGATTTTTTTTGTGTGTTGTTATCGAGGGAGTAAGTTTTGGACAGGGCACAAGAGATAACTCCCCATTTTTTTTATATAATGCTATGGAATTATTCACCTAAGATGGCTGATGGGAGCCTGTTTAACAATGCATCATTTACCTGGCATCTATCTACACTCAGTTCTTCATTTGGATATATCAGCCACAAATCTTTGCTCTGGGGTGAGATAATGAAGATTTAGAGAACTGCCCATTACTGTTGCATGGAGTATTTGTTTTGGCAACATACCTATTTCTGACCTACACCTTTGACTTTGGCAGATACCTCCTACTGCTGGGTTGGTACCATAATTGGTAAACAGCATTGTTGCTTTCTTGCAAAATACTGTTGGAAAGGAGGACCATACCAACAGTGAAGCTCACAATCTTGAAGTTCCTTCCTTTTTCCACAACGATAACATATTTGAGATATGATGGTAATCGCGCAAGAGAACCATTTGACCTGTGTTCAGCCTTTTAAATGTATCCTATAGTATAAACTATTTTATAGATCATTCAAAAAATTTTGCCTCCCTTTCCTAGGATGACCTTTCCTACTGGTTATCTACTCTTTGCATGTAGAATTATCATATATCAGTCTGAAGATACTATTTTTTAGCTTATTTAAACTAATTTGCAGAATTATCCTTTTTAGTATCATTTACTATCTTGTATACCCTTGAGATTTTAGGAGTTTTGTAGGATGAAAGGTATGATTCATTTAAATCTTTCCTCAATAATTAGCCTTTTAGCCTCAGCTTTTCACTGCACACCTTCCCTAAGCCTTGTGAATTTCTTCTTTGTGGTTCTGCAGTCTGAAGTGGATGAGTCTGTGGTCTGATCAGTAGCCTGTAAAACATGATCATTACATCCTGTGACTTGCATTGAACTGATTTGGTGATATAATTTTTAACATTGTATGGTTGATGTTGTCCTACTTCAGTTTGACACCATCAGGAAGCTGCTGAGATTCTGAGGCCTTTTCCTGCTATATCTATTTTCATATCATCCATGAAGTGTGCACGCTGGAGCATTTCGAGAATGGCATTTGAGCAAGACACTAATGTGAATACTTCGAGAAAAGTTAGTTTGATAAAATTTTTGAAACGTGCAGTCAGTGGCCCTTCTGTTAGCTGCACAAAGTGAACTTACAAAATTGTGGAGTGGGCATTTATACCTTGATCCACTGCAATCAATCTTTTTTCAGTTTAAATGAAAATAGCAGACATAATTGGATTTTGTGTTGAATTTGAATATGATGTACTGTATTTTGTAAATTAATGTAATTTGGATTCAGAAATTGAGTTTGTATCATAATCTGACAAGAAAATGTGAGTATTATTGATATTTGAAAGTTTTTTGAAATGCTTTTTTAACTCATTGACCTACAACTCCTTAATTAACATTGCCTGTCCAATCTATGCTTAAAGTGTATTCTATTTTGCTACTTTTTGTTACTCATTCTGTTGATCCATGTACCAATTGTACCAGGTCTTGGTTTGTTGTGCTTTGCTTTGTAATCAGTATATGATGATTATGCATTATTAACCAGTCTATGGATGCTTGTAACAGGTAATGTTAGATTTTGTATTGGGATTCTTATAACTTTACCTTGTGGAAGGCAACAGAAATTGTATGCATCCTGCCTGTTTGGAACAAAGTAATAAGAGTCTTACAGCTTTTGAATGGTGGGGAAATAAAGCAAAGAAAGGGAGCAATAGAATAAAATTCTGTGAAAAGTTATCCTCCAGCTAGATTGATACGCCACCTTTCAAATGGTACAGGAATTGGTCTGGAGCAAATGATCCATCTTTCCTTAGTTGGTTTATTAGCTCAGGTTAGAGAATTAAATATGGGAAATTGTTTTGTACCTGTAAAAGAAATTGATGAAGTCAGTATATGACAACTGGATGTTGTAGGTGCATTAGATCTCACTACTCTTTTCATTCTGTGCCCATAATCATTTTACTTTACCATCTCCTAATGGTTTAAGTTCCTTTTATAGAATGTTACATATTGGGAAAAGAGTGTAAGATGCTGAGAGTGTAACAGAAAACAGATCTAAAGCTGCTGCTGTAATTGTAGATGGGACAAATCCTAATTATATAAATTCACTGGAGAAAGGTTGATGCTTGCTTTTGAACACAGACCTATTACCCTACCCCTAGCAGACCTACCAATGCTGATCCTTTCTTTACCAACAACAAATCTGGATATGTGAAAATGGAACCAGTAACTGAAAATCCCAAATTCAGAAACTGAACCATAATAGTCCGATCTGACCATCACAGACATCCCTACTATCCTCACCTTGTCCATCCCATTTCTTTGATTCATTTCATTCAATTCCAAACAGGACAGTAATTCTGGAAAAGTCATTACCAAAATATAACTGATGTTCATTAATGACCAAATCTATTCTGAATAAGAGAAATTGATGGTAGGCAAGTTGAAGAAAGTAGTGAAGACAAATAATATACAGATCAAACTGCAAAGATTTTAAAGTTTGTAACTTGGTTTTAGTTTGGTTGATCTAGAGACGCCTTTTGGTGTGGGTAATGAGATCTGGTCTATAATGCTGCATAAGTATCATTTCTTTTTCCAATTACAGTCTTGTTTACTTGAGGCTTTCCCACATTTACTCTTACAGAAGTCTCTTATGGCAGGGCGTATGGATCAATTCTTGCGGGTGATGTTGAGTTCAGTCTTAGGACTGCTGTTGAGTTTTCTGAAAAATTCAGAAATTTGAGATATTTAGGAACTGTGAAAAGAATGAAGGACAAATCCAAAATAGTTGTTCTTTATTTATAAATGTGTGCCTATTTCTTTTATTACTGCTTTTGGTGTAAAGTCTTTGCCTTGTGAATTGAAATTGTATTTTTTTTTATTTTTTAAATCATCACTTCTGCCCTGTACCATTCAATTCATTAAAAAAAAGTGAAAACCAAAGTGAACTGAGTAGAGGTTATCACTGGGCTCAGAACACCCAACATGGCCACCCCATGTATAGGTGAACTGCCACACTATCATTAAAATTAAAATTCTGAAGTACACATGTACGTTCATTCCTACAAACAGCTGAACCAGTTTCCTCTTCCTCTCCACTTTTACTAATTGTTTATTTTTTACCAGTCTTGAATGCTTTTGATGTAAATCATTACAATACTGTGAAGGTAATGATTACAATAAGTGATTTTTGTCAATTTTCTGACTTCTGGATAAAATCGACATGAACAGCTGTAAAAGTAGAATCGGTTCTTTTATTGGAGATAAAGCAAAATACAAGGATGTCCCTTTAGAACAGAAATGAGGATGAATTTTTTTTTCGTCAGGGGGTGGCAAATCTGTGGCTAAGTCATTGAGTATACTTAAAGTGGAAATTGATAGGTTCTTGATTAATAAAGGCATCAAAGGTTATGGGGAGAAGGCAGGAAAATTGAGTTGAGGGATAATAAATCAGCTATGCAGACTTGATGGACCAAATGGTCTAATTCTGCGTCTATGTCTTATGGTCTTACAATTCATAAGGGTATTAAGAATGACAAAACCTTGACACAGCTATGATTGCTATATCAACCCAATGGACACAATGAATAGTGGACCATAAATATGGTCCAAATAAAACTCCCATTTTTAAGTTAAGGGTGTTAATATATATTGTAACTTATTGTTGAATGAGTATTTTAAAGCAGAGATCACAACTTGCATGAAAAGTAATCAAAGGTTTGATTTAAAATGTAGGAAAAGTATCTAACGAAGAAGAGAATGACACTTAGGGGCCATGATAACAGAAAGCAAATAGTTGCTTCTGCAGCTGTAGCTTAAAGCCAAGGATGGAGGGGAAGGATGAAACTGCAACTTTGCAATCGTTATGAAGGTTCTACAGTGGCAAAGTGGCTAATATAGATTCTGCAGACTCTACCACAGGTAGAGCAGGAGGGGCTTGATGGTCAGATGCACGATCAGTCATATGGGAGGTAATGTATTCCCTACTTCACTTTTGCAGGTTTCCACTTACTTTCACCCAAAGTACGTGGTTCTCAATATGGTTTTCAATGTTCCTTTTTGAATTTTGACAAGCCATGGCCCTAGGATTTGAATAAAACTGTGGAATTACACATTTTCAAGGCAACTTAATGAGGATGTTCTTGAATCATTTCCTTGGTCTTTGATGGATCTTGGAGTAGAGTGCTTGTTTCTGGAATCCATCTTTGACAAAAAGAACCACATGGCCTGCTCATCAAAGCTGGCTGCATGTAATTAGGGCCTTTACTGAACATGTTGGCCTGGGAGAGGACATTGACTTTGTTTAACTGGATTTTTAAGACTTTGCAAAGATGGCATAGTGATAACTTTCCAGTGCCTGGGATGTATGTCATGTCTATTCCATGGCATAGAAGCATATAACAAAGCAGAGTTTATTGCTACTTATTATGCAACAAGCTTTTTTGTTGGGTTTCAGGTCTTGATATTAAAACTTCTTAGGCGTATGGATATTTCGTGGAAGGTATATTTTCACACATGGGTCAACAATTGAGTAACGATGACTTGGAGCTTGGTCTCTGTGCTCGTAGGCATCATTGCAAAATGCAGCTATCACCAAAAGTGCAGTGACCTTGGTTCTGTAGCGAAAGCAACGAGGTTCAAAAAATTCCCATTTGTCTGGTACCAGCTCCATCCCCGTGGTAAGCCTGTTAGAAAAATACCAAACTTGTTCTGTAATTGGTTCGATTCCCCATAGTGACCGGCCTCTGATTGGTTGACGTTCGGTTGTGCTGCCTTCATCACGGAATGTGTGATTGGCTGTCGGCAGGTCGCCGTGATGCGGTGAAGATGGCGGCTGTTGGAAAGTGCTCGGTTGTTGTGGAGAAAGAGCGGTGGCAGCCGCTGTCCTTGACGTACGTCGAATATCCCCCAGGTAATTATTGTCCTGCAGGGTTTCTGTAAGAATGATTCTCAGCTGTCTTCAGAAATTTTTGTGAATATGGAATATACCGCCAGGGCGTTGAATGGAGAAGTCGCAGCCTTATTTGCAGGCCTTGCCGGATTGTGGGGTCGGGTTGTGGAATAAGTACCTTCGCTGGTCGTAACTTCAAAATTAGGTGCTGTTGGTGTCTCGGCGCCTGCCTCAAGCTACGCATTTGCAAATTCACGTGCCAATTTGGCTAAATTTTATTCTCATTAAGACCATATCGCGCATGCATGGTCAAGGCTCGCGCAGTCGCTGTCGTGCACGCGCAGATTGGCTCGCGTAGGTTTGCGCGTGCGCAGCACAGCGATCGATGAGGTGAAGAGTTATGGTGAAAATATTTATAGCAATGACTAATGTGAAGGGATTATATTGACTGAACCACTAGAGGTTTAGAAGACTGTTACTACTACTACTATTATTATTATTATCTTTAAGGCTGTTTATTACTTCATCAAAGTCCATTATTTTTAAAAGGGATTTTAAGAAAAGTGAGCAGCAGATTAGCAAAATTAGCATTTTAAAGATTAAATAGTTTATTCTTTTTTCAAAACAGGGTGAGGTAAGGATAATTTAAAGAAAAACGTCTACACAACTGCTTTCTTGATCTAAAAAGTGTTTTATTATAAAGTATTTTGGAAGTATAGTCACTATTGTAGGAAGTTACGCAGCTAATTTACACAAGGTAAGTCCCCATAATTGACAGAGTGGGTAGTAAGTGATCTACTTTAGTCATGTTGCTCAAGATTTATGATTGGTCATTGGGAAACGAACAAAGCAAAGCAAAGTCTTGGTTTAATGTCTCTTAAAATATGGTACCTTCAACAGAAAAACCAACCATCTATTGAGGGATAAGTATACTGTCATTGTACTAAGGTAAACTCTTGCGGGCTGGAGTACTGATTCAGTTCTTGTCCAACATGGGCTTGAAAAAAATGGCCTTACTACATTTTTTAAAAGAATCAGGAAGATGAGATGTGTTATGATTGTATTCTAATTGGGCTTGAACATTTGAAGTAGAGTGGAGGTTTGATGTATCAGTCTGCAGCACCAAGGAATGGGAGGAAGTCAGCCTGTTATTTCTGATTTTTCCAGTTTTGAGTTTCCATTTACTGCTGCAGTGTGGAAAGGGAGGAGAAACGTACAAATAAAAATTAATTACAGAATAGCTATATTTTAGGACTTGGTTTGATTCACGATTCAGCTTTAACTTTGTGTCTAGTATAGATGGGGTCCATAAAGGAAGAATACAAAAAAAGAACACCATGACTTTAATGCATACCAAGTGAACTTATCTGCACCTAAACACATTATCACTCTGTCAGCCAATCTAGGTTTCAGGACTATGCATCTTTATCTCATCTATGCATCTTTAGGTTGTCAGTTGAACTCCATTCCAACATAATGTATATTCAAAGAATGCTGTACTGAGCTACTCTTTCAGTTGCGATATTAAGTGATAACCAGTTTTCACTCTCAGTGAAGATCCCCTAGTGCTCTTTGAAAATATTTATTCTGGATTGGTTAATGTTAGAACATGAAACAGTACAGCAAAGTGTTGGCCCTTCTGCACACGTGCTGACCTTTTAACCTACTCCAAGATCATTCTAACACTTCTTTCCACATAGCTGTCTATTTTTCTTTCATCATGTACCTATGTAAGAGTCTTGTAAATGACCCTAATGTATCTACCTCTGTCACCACTCCGGGCAATACCTTCCATACATCCACCACAGTATGTATTTTTAAAAAAAACTTATCTCTGAAATCCCACCTATACTTTCCTCTAGTCACCTTAAATTTATACAAACAACAGGAATTCTGCAGATGCTGGAAATTCAAGCAACACACATCAAAATTGCTGGTGAACGCAGCAGGCCAGGCAGCATCGCTAGGAAGAGGTACAGTCGACGTTTTAGGCTCTTACTAACCCTTCCTTCAGTTAGTCCTGACGAAGGGTCTCGGCCTGAAACGTCGACTGTACCTCTTCCTAGAGATGCTGCCTGGCCTGCTGTGATCAGCAGCAACTTTGATGTGTGTACCTTAAATTTATGCCCACTTGTGTTGGCCTTTTCTGCACTAGGAAAAATATGCTGGATGTCCGCTCTATGCCTCTTCTCATTTTGTACGGCTCTATCAAGTCACCTCACCCCCCTTTGCCCCAAGGAGAAAAGCTCTGACTTGCTCAACTTTTCTTCATAAAACATGCTCTCTAATCCAGCAGCATCCTCGTCAATCTCCTCTGTATACTTTAAAGCTTCCACATCCTCCTTGTATTGAGGCAAATAGAACAGAACACGATATTCCAGGTGTGATCTACCCAGGGCTTTATAGCCCTGTAGTATTACCTTGTGGTTCTTGAGTTCAATCCTCTTATTAATGAAGACCAACATACATTCATTTATAACCACCTATCAACTTGCATGGCGACTTTGAGGAATCTGTGGATGTGGACCGCAATCCCCCCTGTTGCTCCACACTGCTGACAATCCTGCCATTCACCCTGAATTATGCCACTTTTCAGCCCAGTTTCACATTCTATTGAGGTCACATTTTAACTTTTTTTGTTATCTCAAAGTATACGTCCATTTATTTATTGTGGGTAATTTCATGTTCAGTTTCTCAATGTGCCAATTTCTTTTGTATTCCATTGTACTGATATTCCGCTATATAATGTGCATTTAGTGCTACTGTCAAAATGGCATTTGCTATAAACTGCTTTGTTGGAGCAGGTCACTTCTGTTGTTGCTTGTACAATATGTTCCAAATGCATCTGACATTCTGCAATTTATAATGCTTCTCGTGTATTGAATTTCTCCTTTGCTGATTAAAATTTCCATCTGTACACATTCATCCGCTGTTTTTGTATTTTAAAAAAATGCTGTAAATATTCATCAGAGCAGGCAGCACCTGTAATATTTACATTTTGACCAGTGTGGTTGCTAACAACATTCAAAATTCTTGAGTTTATTGACTCCATTTTTTAAGGTGATTTCTCAGGCTCCAAATACAATAACTAATATGCTGCCAAGTTTTGTCTTTACGTTGAATTAGAATCAAATTTAATATCACTGGCATATTCTTTCTCTACTGTCAGTCACGCAAGTTCTGGGTGGAGAGTCAGGAATACAACTGCATTCAGAGAAGGGTCTTTCATTGCTGTTTCCGTAACAGTTTTGTTTTACTGTTCAGTGTTGTAATTCCTGAGCTGAAACCCCAAAACTGGAGGACAAATGGACCACTCTTAGTCTGACCTTGTTGACATGGGTGACCCTACCAAGAGCCAAAGCATAAAGCCTTGACTGCATCCAACACCAGCTCTCTGGGTCTTTGAGGCACGCAAGCCACCAAGTCACAACAAGGTTGTGCTCCTTATGGAGCAGTGGGGAAGTAGCTGTTCTTGAATGGTTGAGTTTGTGCCTTCAGGCTCCTATACCTTCTCCATGATGGTAGCAATGAGAATTAACAATGTACCAAAGTTCATGGTCAATTTAAGACTTGTGCAGTTTATTTAATGGCTTTGAATTCATTTTTTTCTTATTTTTGTGAGGAAATTGGAATTATCCATCCTATTTGTCAGCTCTTTGTCATTTAAAACCAAAAAATAAACTGCAGATGCTCAAAACCTGAAATAAAGATAAAAACTGCAGAGCAGATCAGATAATATTTGTGACAGGAGAAAGTTAATATTTTGAATCAATTGTTTTTGCTGGTAGAGTTTCATAAATTCTTTAGGTTCCCTATTGAATTTTTTGATGGATATGTTAATAATGCCTTCTAACTTCGGTACCATCCAGCTCCTCAATACATAGGTCAAAAGTCCTTGTATCATTCTGGATTCATTATCTTAAAGACCTATCACTGGCTCAGTTATCCATGTTCTGTTTTTTAGAATAAATAAAAGCTTGGTCTCTTCAACTTTTCTTGGAAATTTTAATCTGTGGCACAGCTTAAAGCAAGGATTGAAAAATTGGGGGATTGGCTAATAGAAAAAGTTACTTGATTTCTTGACAACTTGCCTAATTGGTAAAATTCCAGCTTCCAGTTAATATTTTATTTCATTATGTTCATTTTCATTTCTTCTGTCTTCTCGCCTCCTTCCCCGCGCGCCCCCCCCCCCAAACCCGGTTATCTGATAACAAATGGATAGCTATTTCCCTGGTCTTTGACTATTCTTTTCGGTGTATGGTCTTAAGCAAATTATATGCATGCTCCTAGCTGCCGCACATTTATCAATTGTTGTATCACACTTACTAGTTAATTAACCCAGTGGTTCCCAAACTTTTTGTTTGCTGATCACCACTTTAGAAAGATTTCTTCTTTAAAAAGTTCCTCTTGTGACATTTTTGCCTATAATAAATGAGGAATAATATACAGTATGTTCTATATAGAAATTTGAGGCCTCCGTCGGTCAGAGTTGACCATGAATATTGTGTCCTAGCTGTCTAAATACACAAACCTGGGCAGTACGATACGGAGAGCAAGCCGTTGCCTGAGTAGCAACTCCCCCCTCTTCATGCAACTGATGAACCCAGTTGAACAGCAGAGGCTGGTACAGTTTGGTACCAGCAGCATCGCAGGAGTTGCCAGTCAGCATTGAACTCAATGTTGGCTTAGGAACTCCAGCTCTGGATTTTTCCCTCAAGGTTTACTCCCGAAGCCTTCCCCATGAGAGAATATAGCCACAAGGCAGCGGTAGTTTGAGATCAGAGTTTTCCTTCTAGATGAGCAGCCAACCACGGCTGACGAGCCCCATCTGGCCGAAGCGACCGGTTATAAGGTGCCATTAACCTGTCTTTGCTCCTTGTTCTGCTGTGCTTAGCTAAGCCACACATAAAGGCCAAGAGCTGGACTTGCTTGTCAGAGGTTATTTGAGGTGTATGCTTTTGGGAGCATTAATAGGTAGTGGGAGCTTGTCCCCATTACCACCCCCGGCTACAACAACCTGAAGGAATCTGTATAGAAATACTATCTGAGTAAAAGCATCAGTGTTGAGAGCATTGTAAATAAAGTAATTCAGAATGCTTATGATCACTATAAAAGAAGCTAATAATACTAACCTTTTTGAGAAAGGTGAGCACGCTTAGTTCAGGATAAAGGCTTTGTTAGCATTTTCATCTCCTAAGAAATTTAGTCGTTTCCCTTCTTTTTACCCCACTCCCTCCTTAGCTTGCCCAGTTTTTAGATATTCTGCGTGCACAATAAAGTGTTGCGTTTCATAACTGAGCTGCCAGTTGCCAGTGTATTGTTAAACAGCAGTGAAAACGAGGTGCATGTTGAAGTTTGTTACCTTTGGCACCTTGTTTAGTGGTTGAAATTATTTTAAAATATGTGTAGTGATAATAATTCTAAGAATTGATCTGATGTGCTTGGCTGATGGCAATAGATATTTCTTTTTGGCTTTGCTATCTCACTGCTTTGAAATTGATGAGATTTGCTGGCAAGGGGTCTTGTCAATTTCAGCAAACTTGGAAGAACACAGCTACACAAGGGAGGGGGTGAATATGCCCTACTGACTACCCGGCTGCTTCAGTTTGTTTACTCCACTTAAATTCACCGTGATGTTCTCTGCCTCTATCAACTATTGACCTCCTTTGCTTCAAGGAGAATGCCCCAATATTCCAGTCTACCCAAATGCCTAAAATCTTGTGTGACTTGAAATGTTCTTATTTTTTGGTATCCTCTCCAAACCCTTCAATCTTCCTTGAAATCTGTTAATCAGAATTAAACATGGTATCTAGTTATGGCCTAATCAGTGTTTTATAAATGTTGGACATGCCTACCCTGCTTTTACACTTAAAGCATTTGTTTATGAAGTCAGAGATCCATATATCTTGTATCCTACACTTATCCTGTTGCTTTAAAACATTTGTCTTTATTTCATATTCTCTGTGTTCCTCCACATCGTTTAGAATTGCATGGTATAGTTGCTTGGGCTTTATGCCAAAATATGTCACTTCACACTTGTGTATTAAATTTAATCTACCATTCATTTGTTTTTTATATTCTACCAGTTTGTCTGTGTCATCTTGCGATCTATTACTATTCTCTGTACTGGTTACCCCCACCTTTAAATTTGTGCATTTTGAAATGTCATCCTGTATGGCCATTTGTAATTGTTTCTAATGTCAGAACAGCACTGGTCTTTGTACAGATCCTTATGGATGATCACTATTGTCAATCAGACAGAAAACCAACCATTCCTAACATACTTCACCATTTTGATCTAACCTATTTCCTAATATATGTTGTCACCCACCCTTTCATTCAGGGCCCTCAGTTTTGCTACCCAACCTTTTATGTGGAACTTTATCGAATGTCTTCTGAAAGTCAATTTAGATTGTGTCCATTTAAGTCTTCAACTTTCTCTGTAAACTTACAAGAAAGTTTAGTTGGGGGTCTAGCAAAAATTGTCTCTAATAAATCTGGGTTGGACCTCCATTATTAATTTGAACTCCATCAACAGTATGTATTTTTTTGCTTAGTTATTTCACCTAAAATTTTGTCCACTTGCAAGAGTGTTGTTTTTACAGGCCTCTTTCACTTCCCAGACTAGTATGCAGTCGTGGCATCAACCTGTCATGTAACCAGCGGTGACTGAAACTCCAACTTGCCGGAGTTTCATCCTCATGGAAAGGACAGCTCAGCATGGACACATTTTCCTGTGTTATTGTAAACATGCTCCTTTAAAGCCCATTGTAGTATGTGCTTTGTAAAAGACACATTTTAGACATGTTTTGCCATTTCTTTATGAGTACAGAATTAAGAGTTTGTAACTTCCTATCTAACAGCATGTAAGAGCATCTTTAAGAAGTTCCTACTCTTCAGGGGTAGCTTAGGACCAGATACATCTTTGAGCCCTTCATGTTTATAATGTTCCTGGATACTTTTCATATTAAAGTGTACGGTATTAATATATATATCCCTATATTATTAACATGTATCTTACCATAACATTGAGAATGGTTATGTGAAAAATTGCAAGCACGAGCCTACGTTACTAGAATCAACTTGAAAGGTTGCAAATTGATTACCTAATTTCACAACTTTACCCACCCTCAACCTTGTTGACCGCAACCTTTTTATACTTGCTATATTCCCTTTTTCTTTCCAATTCTGAAGTCTTGACCTGAAATGTCAACTGTCTATTTCCTTCCATAGATGCTATCTGACCTGCTGAATTCCTCCAGTATTTTGTGTTGCTTCAGATTTCCAGCATCTGTAGTCTCTCTCATGTCTGTAGTTTTACTACGTTTTAGTATGTTCTAAATCTTCCCCTGTTTTCAGCAACAGATAGACAGCAATCCAATCTTAAAGATTACTTATATTGCAATGAAGGAAAACTGCTTTCTGGAATCCATTTGTGACTCCACTTTAATTTTCTCAAGTTTGAGGCTTAATGTAAACTTGATCAGAGGGAGGCACAACATCCAAAATTTTGATTATATAATTGAGAAGACAACTTATTCCCATCTGCCTACAAGAGGAGAGGCTGTACTTGATCTGGTATTGGGAAATGAACCTGGTCAGGTGTCAGGTCTCTCAGTGGGAGAGCATTTTGGAGATAGTGATCACAATTCTATTTCCTTTACCATAGCATTGGAGAGGGGTCGGAACAGACAAGTTAGGAAAGCGTTTAATTGGAATAAGGGGAAATATGAAGCTATCAGGCAGGAACTTGGAAGCATAAATTGGGAACAGATGTCTTCAGGGAAATGTATGGCAGAAATGTGCAAATGTTCAGTGGATATCTGAGTGACGTTCTGCATAGGTGAGTTCCAATGAGACAGGGAAAGGATGGTAGGGTAGAGGAACCATGGTTACAAAGGTTGTTGAAAATCTAGTCAAGAAGAAAAGAAAAGCTTATGAAAGGTTCAAAAAAACTAGGTAATGATAGAGATCTTGAGGATTATAAGGTTAGCAGGAAGGAGCTTAAGAATGAAATTAGGAGAGCCAGAAGGGGCCATGAGAAGGCCAAGGCAATCAAGATTAAAGAAAACCCCAAGGCATTCTACCAAGTATGTGAAAAGCAAGAAGATACGAGAGAATAGGACCAATCAATTGTGACAGAGGAAAAGTGTGTATGAAACCGGAGGAGATAGCAGAGGTACTTAATGAATACTTTGCTTCAGTATTTACTATGGAAAAGGATCTTGGCGATTGTAGGGATGACTTACAGCGGATTGAAAAGCTTAAGCATATAGACATTAAGAAAGAGAATGTGCTGGAGCTTTTGGAAAGCATCAAGTTGGATAAGTCTCTGGGACCGGATGAGATGTATCCCAGGCTGCTGTGGGATGCGAGGGAAGAGTTTACTGTGAACCTGGCAATGATCTTTGCATCATCAATGGGGACGGGAGTGGTTCCGGAGAATTGGAGGGTTGCAGATGTTGTTCCCTTATTCAAGAAAGGAAGTAGAGATGCTCAGGAAATTATAGACCATTGAGTCTTAATTCATTGTTTGGTAAGTTGATGTAAAAGATATTGAGAGGCAGGATTTATGAACATTTAGAGAGGCATAATATGATTAGGAATAGTCAGCATGGCTTTGTGAAAGGCAGGTCGTGCCTTATGAGCCTGATTGAATTTTTTGAGGATGTGACTAAATACATTGATGAAGGTAGAGCAGTAGATGTAGTGTATATAGATTTATCAAGGCATTTGACAAAGTACCCCATGCAAGGCTTATTGAGAAAGTAAGGAGGCATGGGATCCAAGGGGACTTTGCTTTGTGGATTCAGAATTGACTTGCTCACAGAAGGCAAAGAGTGGTTGTAGACAGGTTATATTCTGCATGGAGGTCAGTGACCAGTGGTGTGCCTCAGGGATCTGTTCTGGGATCCCCTTCTCTTCATTTTTATAAATGACCAGGAAGAGGAAGTGGAGGGATGGGTTAGTAAATTTTCTGATGACGCAAAGGTTGGGGGTGTCGGGTTATGGTGGGACATTGATAGGGTGCAAAACTGGGCTGAGAAGTGGCAGATGAAGTTCAACCTAGGTAAGTGTGAGGTGGTTCATCTTGGTAGGTCAAATATGATGGCAGAATATAGTGTTAATGGTAAGACTTCTGGCAGTGTGGAGGATCAGAGGGATCTTGGGGTCCGAGTCCATAGGACACTCAAAGCTGCTGTGCAAGTTGACTGGTTAAGAAGTGCATTGGCCTTCATCAACCGAGTGATTGAGTTTAAGAGCTGAGAGGTTACAACTATATAGGACCCTGGTCAGATCCCACTTGGAGTACTGTGCTCAGTTCTGGTCACCTGGCTACAGCAAGGATGTGGAAACTATGGAAAGGGTGCAGAGGAGATTTACAAGGATGTTGTCTGGATTGGAGAGCATGCCTTATGACAATAGTTGAGTGAATTTGGCCTTTTCTCCTTGGAGCGGCAGGGGATGAGAGGTGACATGATAGAGGTGTATAAGATGATGAGAGGCATTGATCGTGTGAATAGTCAGAGGCTTTTTCCCATGGCTGAAATGGCTAACCTGAGAATGCACAGTTTTAAGGTGCTTGGAAGTAGGTATGGAGGAGATGTCGGGTAAGTTTTTTACGCAGAGAGTGGTGAGTGACAGTGGTGGAGGTGGATACGATAGGGTCTTATCAACGAAATGTCAAAGAAGGAGGGTGCCCACCTGATGACCCCGATGACGTACCTACCTTCCCTCCTTTTCACCACTCCAAACCCACTGCCAACATCGAGAGTGCCAACATTCCATAGGGATTGAAACATCAAGTCCTGCTAGCTCTACTGATTTAAGAGACTCCTGGATAGGTACATGGAGCTTAGAAAATGATAGAGGGTAATTTCTAAAGTATGTACATGTTCGGCAGCCTTGAGGGCCAAAGGGCCTGTGTTGTACTGTAGGTTTTCTATGTTTTATGCTCAAAGAGAAAATCACTTAAGAAATCTTGTGCAAGCAGAGAGGCATCAAAAAGAAACTGAACTATACTGGTAGGTTTGAGGGCCTTTAATGTTGTGGGTTCTGTCTTCTGAAATTTGGCTAGCATTAATTTGCCCCAGAGAAATGAACTAGGTGGTTTCATTTAGTATGAGAAACATTGATTTGAAAAATCAAGAGTGTGTATTTAAAGCTCAGTGAAGCATTACCAATGAAGAACCTGAAATGCTAAAGAGGTGTTTTGCAAATTCAAAAAATAAAATTATTTATCCTTTCAGTATTTTTCTACTTTGTTCTTTTCTCTTGTAGAAAAGTGCCATGTGTACACTGATTCTACACTATCCACAATTGGGAGTGAATAGTACAGCCTTGCCCATTTTGTATCCCCATCACAAGTTGTCAGGATGGAGGTTAATTGTTTGTCTGGAAGGTATATTCTCTCAATTATGTCATGGAGAAGGAGACAGTTCAACTCTTAATGTTCTACTTGTCACGTTCCACATTTTTGATTTTATTTTTCTATAGACACATTCATGATGCATTAACTACTAACACTATTTCAAAAGCAGTGCATAAAATAAAGCTCCTCTCCTCTGGCTCTTGATAATTTCCTATAGTAATCTCTATTAAATACACAGCCTATGAGGCTGGTTGAAACAGATTTAAAATTGTCCTCAAAAATCATTAAGTGATGCAAAGCAGGAACCCCTTTGGCTCAATGTGCATGTGGTGATGGAGTAAAAATAATTGTCCAGTAGTATGGAAATTGTGCTGTAGTCAGATGCAGTTCTACCCTTACTTGACATCTACAATAGGTTATTAAATGGTGACTGTAAGTTTATTAGCCCTAATGAGCTGTTATTTTTCTTCTATTAATTTAACATTTTGAATGAGAAATGTTCTTCTGAGTGTACCGTGCTCTTTCAGTACTGTGCTTGTACTGTAAGCACAGATGTTTTACTTATATTGGATTGGTGCTTGAACCAACAACATTTGACTCGAGACAAAATGGTAACGAGAGTGGAAGTATAACAATTTGAATTTATTTACAGCTTTTTAATGTAGTAAAATGATTCACGGAGTATTAGATTTTTTTATTGAATCACATTAAAAGCAAGTTTAAACATTAAGTTTTAAGGAGTGTTTTACAGGATGAGGGAGAGCGCGGTTGAGGGAGAGAATTCCAGAATTAGAAATAATGCAGCTGAAAGTCTGCCTACCAGTTGGTTGGTACTTTAAACATTATGTGAATGTAGAGTTCTAAGCCTCTAGTAAAAGGGAAAGGGAGAAAGCAAGTAATTGGGAAATAGAGTTGTAGTGGGGAAAGACACCAGTGGATTTGATCTTGCCAATACTTAATTTCACCATGCCTTTCCTAGAGCAGCATCCCTGGTTTTTCATTATTGTCACTTTCAGCCCAGAAAATTTTCAACTGAACAACACTGAGAAGAGTTTAAATACTAAACATTTGCATTTTTTTAAATCATTGTCTTGCATAATCCTAAAAGTACACTAATATTTTTGGCTCTTCAGATGACCTTGCAGGAAAGGTGCTTGCATATTTAAGTCTCGTACCAGTATTTATCCTTATTGGTTTCCTCACACTCATCGTGTTTAAAAGGGAGCTACATTCTGTAAGTATTAGAAATTTAAAAAAAAATATTTTCATGTTAATAACTAGGAATGTTTGTTATCATTTTGGGACTGATTACTGAAAGCAACTTCTGTTTGCCTTTTAATATAGTGCGTAATATTATAAGTGCTATTTTAATAACCTTAGTGATGAATATTTGATAATTCTTAAAATATAGTACTGCAATTTGATTTGTTCATCATTTCATGTATCATTAATTCACTTATTAATCTATGCTCTTTGTATCTTAGAATTATAGAGATTGTGTGCATGTATTCCACTTTGTTCTGTACACTGTCAGTTCCCAAGAGCAAATTGATGAGTTGTTTTTGAAGAGTCTCATTTCATTGGTGGGTGGTGTTGGAGCAAGAAGTAGAATAGATGGAATATGTGATGGGTGCAAAAAAAATGAAAGATGCACTGTTCTCTAGTGTGGTCAGTGTGCTTAACACTGTACTCTTAACCCTGAAAATTTGTAAACACAAAGCAACAATAAACATGCATTGTCCTGTGCAATTAACACTACAGTTCAATACCAACTCGTGTACAAGTAATTTTATCTCTGGAATCCTGCCCACTCTGCAACTCTCAACTATGCAATTTTTAATACTGCACAAGCATGAGATTAAGGATGTGATGAAGAATTGGAGTTGAATTAGATGAAGCGGATATTGAGAAAACAAATGAAAACCTGATTGCCTTGCCATTGCCCTGGGATAAAATGGAAGCTGGTGGAATATTACTGCTTGCCCATTCTGTTACCTTCTCAGTTGCCTTGTTTGTCTCAAACTTCGATTGTTGTCCTACATCTCAAAGGATAATGTATAATGTATGATAATAGTTTCTAATAATTTTACTTTGTGGTAATCTCTGAACATTTCACAAGTTGCTTTGTTAAATTGATTGTTGGATTGCTCCGATTAGATTATGAGGACACTCAGTCCTCGTTTATTGTCATTTAGAAATGCATGCATTAAGATATGATACAATGTTCTTCCAGCGTGATATCACAAAAAAAAACAGAACAACCCAAAGACTAACCCTGACAAGACCACACAATTGTAACATATAGTTACGGCAGTGCAAAGCAATACCATAATTTGATATAGAGCAGACCATGGGCACGGTAAAAAAACAAGTCTCAAAGTTCTGATCGACTCCCGATAGCAGGCAGCAAAAGGGAGAAACTCTCCCTGCCATAAACCTCTAGATGCCGACAACTGCCGATGCATTGGAAGCACCTGACCACAGCCGACTCTGAGTCCATCCGAAAAGTTCAAGCCTCCGACCAGCCCCTCCGATACAGCCTCCCAAGCACCATCCTCTGCCGAGCACTTTGAGCCGCGACAAGCAAAGCCGAGGACTCTGGGCCTTCTCCAGAGATTCTGGATCACACAGTGGAAGCGGCAGCGAAGAAGGCATTTCAGAAGTTTCTCCCGATGTTCCTCTGTGCTCTCACGTCTGTCTCCATCAAATCAGGATTGTGCACGGCACCCTACTTGACGGATTACAGATATCATTCATCGGAGTGGCCGCTGCGTGCTGCGTTGCGCCGCCATCTTCTCCTCCTCCTTTATCTACAGGTGTTGAAGTGATTCGAAAGTGTCTTTCTTTAGGGTCAGGTGTAATGGTAAAAAGTGAAAGAGGACAAGTCCTCTGCAATCAAGCTATTAAAGCACAGGAAATACCTTCCTGTTTTGGATGATGGAATGGCTTGAAGTGTGAATTGAAAATGTCAAAAATCTAAAATCTGTTGTTATGTTTCAGATTTCATTCCTCTGTGGTTTGGTACTAAATGAAGGCTTCAACTGGGTAATTAAGAATGTTATCAAAGAGCCCAGACCTTGTGAAGGTGAGCCCCATTCAGGACATTATGTTTTTCACTTTTTTAGGAGTGAAAAAATGCTCCTTTTGAGATCTTTCTTTGAAAATGAGATTGCTGTTCTTTGTAATGGTACTGAAAATGTACTGGACAGACTTACAAAATAGCATTTATGATACTAAAGTCTAAGAACTGAATATGAATTAGTTAAAACAACACACACAATATGCTAGAGGAACTCAGCTGGTCAGACAGCATCAATGGAAATTAATAAACTCGATGTTTTGGGCCGAGACCTTTCTTCGGCTTCTTTAGCATTTTGTGTGTGTTGCTTTGGATTTCCAGCATCTGCAGACCTTCTCGTGTGTATACATTAGTTAAAAGTATTTACTGAGCTTGATAGTCGTGGATTTGGATTTGTAACTTGTTACTTGTCAAACTTTGGTATGACTTGTTGATTCCATTGCCTTTCATTTGATTTAGTAATCCCTTATTGGTTGAACCATTAGAGTTTGTTAATGGCAGACTGAGTGAGCAGAAGAGAATGGCACTAAACAAGATGTAGCTCAAAAGAATGGCTTTTAAAATGCTCCATAACACAACACGTCCCAGAAAAACTAGTCATCAGTACTGAGCAGTTCTTTCAGCAAAGGACAAAGAATTTGTGGGGTGAAGAATATCGTTTAGGATTGATTCTGCTGAATCGCTGAAGAATAGTTTTATCATTTAGTTGATGTCTTTGTCATTTTGCTTGTATGAAGTTTCTGTACTTTGTGGTGGTTGTCTGCTGTGTCGACAATGACAGGAAACCTGAGCGGATGAGTTTTTAAAGTGGAAAAGCCATTGCACTGGGGCGGTTCCACGCTCTCGACCAGTGGTCTGAACAAGTGTCACAAACGGGTCTTCCTTGGTAGCAGTGGATGGTTGTGACACTTTCTGTGCCTTGTAATGCCCGTCACTCTCCATGGAGTGTTGCAGTATTACCATCCTGGCCATTGGATTTCACTATAGATCTCATCTGCTCACATAGCTGACTTCACTTTCACCGGGGTATAAGACCCACCAGCTACCCTCATCTGGTTTAGCCTGCCTGTTGAAGCAGTGTACTGGGGTGTGGCTGCAGTCACATGCAAACTGCTACTTGGAGCCACAGGTGAGAGCTAAATGGGGACCAAGGGTGAGGACTGGACATAACAAGTCCCTTCACCAGAGGTGTTATCCCTCCCTGGACACCCCATACATCCAGTACTACTATTTTACTTACTATAACGTCTAAATAAAAGCAATCCGAGCACTTAATCATTTTGTGACATCAGGGAACTTTTATTCCTGGTAGACTGAATTAGTAATGTTGCCAGCAGTTCACTACTTATGGTGAAGTTTTCTTTGAATTGGAATTTAATAATATTGTTATCCAATCCAATTATTGTAACACAGCTGCTCACCTTTTAAAACAAAAATGAAGTGGCACTAGGTGTATTCTGTGTTCAGAGGCAGATGATACTCAGAATGCCACTTTGCAAAGGCTCCTGAGATATTAAGGTTGATAAATTTGCACGGACTTTTTGTTTAAGTGTAAAACAGTAATCTGAAATAGCAGAAAATGCTGAAGTTCTTGGGCAATATTTGTACAGTGGGAAGTAGAATTAGCAATGAAAGGTCATTGATCTGAATTATTAAATGTTTCTCACTCCCCCTATGCTGTTGGACTTAATTATTTATAGCATCTTCCCTCTTTTAAAAGCTATTCAAATATTTATTTAAAAAATACTGAAGACTAAAAAAGACAAATAGACCTCCATTAATTCTGCACCCTCTGATTATCATGGTTTTGTGTTGGAGGTTCATTTGACATCATAATATAAATCCCTTTAATGAAGGGTTGAACCTGTACTAACCGTAATAACCATATGTTAATACCCATGATTGTGAGAAAGATTGTTACTTCATGTTGCAAATGTTTCTTACTTTTACAGGTGGTCATGATACCTTGTTTACAGAATATGGGATGCCCTCCAGTCATTCCCAGTTCATATGGTTCTTTTCCATCTACTCACTCCTATTCCTTTATTTAAGGTGTGTATATCTCTTTGATAGATTTCCTAGTTTGATATGCATGTTGTACACTGTCTGGGCCTGTACTTGCTGGCGTTTAGAAGAATGAGGGGGAACTGAAGGCCTTTGACAAGGTACTGTGCATGAGACTGCTTAACAAGACAAGGGTCCATAGGTATTACACAAAAGATACTAGCATGGATAGAAGATTGGCTGGTTGGCATAAGGCTAAGAGTTGGAATAAAGGGGACCTATTCCGGTTGGTTGCTGATGACGAGTGATGCTCTGCAGCGGTCAGTATTGGGACCTTTTCACGTTGTAGCTCAATGATTTGGATGATGGAGTCGATGGCTTTGTGCGTATCTTTGCAGACAATACAAAGATAGATGGAGGGGCAGGTAGTGTTGAGGAAATGGGGAGTCTGCAGAAGGACTTGGACAAATTGGGGGAGTGGTCAAAGAAGTGGCAGATGGAATATAGTGTAGGCACTTTGGTGAGGGAATTAAAGTGTAGACTATTTTCTAAATGGAGAAGATTAAAGGAGAGACTTGAGAGACCGTGTGCAGGATTCTCTGAAGGTTTCTTGCAGGTTGTGTTGGTGAGAAGCAAGTCAAATGCAATGTTCGCATTCATTTTGAGTGGACTAGAATATAAGAGCAAGGATGTGATGCTGAGGCTTTATAAGGTATTGGTCTGAGCATACTTGGAGTATAGTGAGCAATTTTGAGCTCGTTATTTAAGAAAAGATGTGCTGGCATTGGAGAGGGTCCAGAGGAGGATCACATGACTGATTCTGGGAATTAAAGGGTTAACACATGCGGTGCGTTTGGCTCTGGGCCGGTACTCGCTGGAGTTTAGAAGAATGAGAGGGAATCTGATTGAAACAATCAAATATTGAAAGACCTAGACAGTGGATGTGGAGAGGTTATTTCCTATAGTGGGTTAGTTTAGGACTAGAGGGTGCAGCCTCAGATGACTATTTAGAACAGATGGAAAGGAATTTCTTTAGCCAGAGTGTGGTGAATTTGTGGAATTCATTGCCATGGATGGCTGTGGAGGTCAAGTCATTAAGTATATTTAAAGCAGAGGTTGATAGATTCTTGATTAGTCAGTGTTAAAAGTTTTGTGGGGAAGGCGGGAGAACGGGGTTGAGAAGGACAATAAATCAGCCGTGATGGAATGACGGAGCAGAGTCGATGGGCTGAATGGTTTAATTCTGCTGCTGTGTCTGTGGTCTTGTTTGCCATGGAGATAGTTATGTCTGCAACACTATCTGAAATGGAGGGGCCACTGCACGGGATCAGAAGAAAACACAAAAGTTGTAAACTCGACCAGCTCCATCATGGTCATTGGCTCCACAGCACTGAGGACGCCTTCAGAGGGTGGCATCCATCATTAAAGATCCCCATCACCCAGGACATGTCCTCATTGCTACTATCAAGCAGGTGGTGCAGGAGTATGAAGACACACACTCAACATTTCATGGACAACTTCTTCTCCTCAGCCATCAGATTTCTTCACTTCCCCATCAATTTGTGGGAGACCTGAACCATGATTGCGCAAATTGACAGGGATATTCATGTGGTAGGGCACCTTGTGAATGCATAAAGCTCCATCTCCAGTTGGTACCCACTTGTCAAACTGCTGCTTCATCTTGAGTAGTCCCTGAGGATTGGTTTTGTTGAGGTCAGACTCTTTATGTAGAGATGCTGTGTGGAGTAGGCCCTTCAGCCCCTTTGAGCTATGCTGCCCAGCAATCCCCAATTTAACCCTAACCTTGTTACAGATATCAGGTACTTTTTGCCCTGAGACAGTTGGGTAGGTATGATGCGAAATCATGTGTTTCTTTCTGTCACTTGTGTGGGCTACTGTATGCTCCTGGTACGTGGACTTGAGTACTGGCTTCTCCATATTGAATGTAGCAGCAGGTCAAGGCAATGGAAAAGTACCATCAATTGCATCAATGTAAAATTCACCAGTACTGCTGGAAAGATAAGCAATCCAGTGTTAGGATCAGCTCCCGGGCCAACACTCGCAGCATTGAGGCCCTAATTATTTTTTATTTGGCTCCCTGGGGCAGGCCAAATTCCAAAGTGATGCTTTATTCTGAGTTATGTAGCAAGAGATTAAATACTTACTGTTTCCCCCCCCCCCCCCCCAATCTGTGGTAAAATCTGCAAGATTCTCAGTAGCCTGATCAACCACCTCAGGACTGAAGTGTGGAAAAAGATGGTTTCAATCCCAAGCGGTTATATAAGATGATGATGATATTCAAATCCTCCATTCCTCCTTGACTGTGCCTTAATTTTCACTGCTTTAACATTGACAATGTACTTTTCACCTATTTGGTCTCAAAGCATAGATTTCCTCACTTAATTGCTCCTCCTCTCAACTGTTTGTTCAAGCTTGCTGCTTAAAATCTACCACTTTAACCTAGATTTTGATATGTCTGAACAGATCCTTACTTTGCTTTTAAGCATTTTCTCGATAATACCTCTGCAGGGTCCTTTGGGTACTTTAGAACTTTGCAGCTGCAAAAACTATATTATTGAGTCATGAGGTGAAAATTTCAACATATTTAAAAAGAGTCATATTTGATCCTTTCTTTAGAATGCACCAAACAAACAATGCTAGATGTTTAGACCTGTTGTGGAGGCACGTTTTATCCATTTGTTTGCTGACTGTGGCCTTCCTCGTCTCCTATAGTAGGTAGGTAATATCTTGTCTTCCAATAGATTGAGGTGTTGTTTTTCTTTATGAAAATAGTGGTTATGCATGTATCCTATGGTGTGATGTTTGCTAGTATTGTATAATTAAAGTGTGAAAGTGTTTTGTTCAGGCCATAGTCTGACTCCTAAGTAAACAACCTTGGACACACTAATGTTTTAATTTTTCAGTGATCTGATGAGGTAACTACCTGGGAACTGCAGAATTTCTTACTTCTAATGAGGAATACCCAACATTAAGGGGACCATTGTCCTTTGTATAAAAATGTTTAATCTTTAACAAAATATGATAGATAAAAGCATCATATTCAATATTTTGCACAAGTCAGATTTTCATAAAACTTGTATAATCCTGGTGGTAGCAAGTATGCATGAGTGCAAATGCATATTTTTATCAGTAATTCCTGACATGCATAAATTTCTGTGGCAAGTGTGAAGCTGAAGACAAGCATGCCAAAACACCACCTTCACTACCTTGTCTACCTGTGTGTCTGCTTCCAGGAACTCTGTATTTGTACCCCTAGGTCTCTGTTCTTTGACATTCTCTGGGGCCCTACCATTTAGGCCATAAGACATAGGAGCAGAATTAGGCCAATCGGCCCATCGCGTCTACTTGACCATTTAATCATGGCTGATCCTTTTTTCCCCTCCTCAGCCTTCTCTCCTGTAAACTTTGATGTCGTATCCAGTCAAGAAACTGTACAGCTCTGCCTTAAATACACCCAATGACCTGGCCTCCACAGCTGCCTGTGGTAATAAATTCCACAAATTCACCACCCTCTGCCTAAAGAAATTTCTCTGCATCTCGGTTTTAAATGGACTCCCCTATATCCTGAGCTGCTCCCACCCCCCGCCCTCCCCCCCCCCCCCCCACCATAGGAGACATCCTTTCCAAATCTACTCTCTCCAGGCCTTTCTGCATTCGAAAGGTTTCAATGAAATCCCCTCTCACTTTCTAAATTCCAACGAGCACAGATCCAGAGCCATCAAACATTCCTTGTATGATAACCCTTTCATTCCCAGAATCATCCTTGTGAACCTCCTCTGACCCCTCTCCAATGCCAGCACATCTTTTCTAACATAAAGAGCCCAAAATTGTTCACAATACTCAAGGTGAGGCCTCACCTTGGTCTTATAAAGCCTCAGCATCACATCCCTGCTGTTATATTCTAGACCTCTTGAAATGAATGCAAATATTGCATTTGTCTTCCTTACCACCAACTCAACCTACAAGTTAACCTTAAGGATGTTCTGCATCTCAAATTTTTGGATTTTCTCCCTGTTAGAAAATAATATGCACATTTATTTCCACTACCAAAGTGCATGACCATGTATTTTCCAACATTATATTTCATTTACCACTCACATACCCATTCTCCTAATCAGTCCTTTTGTAGCCTACCTGTTTCCTCAACACTACCTGCCCCTCCAGCAAATTTTGTATCATCTGCAAACTTAGCAACAAAGCCATTTATTCCACTGTCTAAACCACTGATAGAGAGCATAAATGCTCTAACCATGCTTCTTTCCTGTAATACCATGGGTTCTTAACTTAGTAAGCAGCCTCATGTGTGGCATCTTGTCAAAGGCCTTCTGAAAGTCCAAATGTACAACACCCACTGCATCCCCTTTATCTATGTTACATGTAACCTCACAGAATTCCAACAGGTTAGTAAGGCAAGATTTTCCCTTAAGGAAACCACGTTGATTTTGTCCTATCTTGTCCTGTCTCGGTCTGTGTAAAGGCTGATTTATATTTGTGCGTACTAGCTTGTGCTGTAGCCTATGCAAGTGGGCTACGCTGTTGTGTACATTTATATTTGTGCGTTGGTGTGTCTGCGTCATGCTGCAGTTCACCACCAAAATGCTAGTTGGCAGTGGGGTTTCTATGCCACTGTGCTGAGTTTCTTAGTGTTGAAACTCAACACGAAGAAACTCAAACTTCAAACAATGGTGACTGAAACTGAAGGAGGGTGAATTTTCTGTGCTTGTCTGGCCACTGAGAGACATGAACGAGAAAATGCATTTCAAATATTTTCGAGTGTCGGCAGGTAGATTTGACAATTTGGTTTATTGTCTCCAACTATTAATTGTACGCACTGTATACTCAGAGACTGGCAATCACCATTTGAGTTTTAGCTGTAGCAGCTGTCGTCATGCACAGGATCCTCCATAATTTCGGAGGTCTTAAGGCTTTATGGAAAGCATTGCAGCCAGAGTTCCTTCCCTGCCCTTCAGTCGCCCAATGGGAAGCTATTGCGCGTAGGAGGAAATGCGATGCTGCCAAGTGGACCAATCACAGTTGTTGCAGTCTGCATCGCCGCGATGCATAGTTACATTTTGGGAGAGGTGTGCGTTAGGCTACGGTGTAGGGTTTGTGTAGAGTACAGCGTAGGGTGCGCCACTACGCCATACCTACGACTTAGATTTGACGCACAAGTATAGATCAGCCTTAAGTCCTGCTTTAGTTTAATATATCAAATTTTAACACTTTGCACTTGTCAGATTTAAATTACATTTGCCATTTATTTTGCACACACTGCCTGTTGGTCTAGATTCCACTATAAACTTGGATAACCCAGTTTATTATGCTACCAAGTTTGGTGTCATTTACAAACATACCATCTATCCCAACAGAGCTGAATAGTTGGTGCAGATACTGCATTGTATGTCATTCAATCAAGATTCTAGGTCATTCTGTAAGATTCTACAGCTAATTTTTTTTTCAAAGGGATTCTGTGTTTGGTCTTACAGAGTCTATTTGATGTACCATTCCTGGAGCCAAGTGATATACGGAGTTATAGCAGGTGGGGCAATGGGAACAGCCTGGTTTATCTTTACACAAGAGGTACTAACGCCACTATTCCCTAGGATAGCTTCGTGGTAAGTGTCCTAAACTTTAGCATTCACTTGAGGATAATACAAAGTTGTTAATTTAAAACCAGATTACATAGTCTGTTTTTTAGGATTAGAACAGACACATTTAGATCTTTATGGAATTGTATCTCAAAGTAAATATTTTAAAAAGAGCAGGGTTAGAACAATTTCTCAACCCCACTGTCTTGCTCCTCGCTCGCTGGTTAATAGTCTCTGAGAGGAAAAGATAGGTTAATGATTTAGGTGAGCAATTCATTACCAAGTTTTTAATGTGGGCTGAACTTCTGAAAGCCTGGTGAAAGGTAGTTCAATTATTGCTTGTACTTGGGGGCTTTTCTTGCCAGAAGAATGGCAAATGGTATACATTTGTTTTCCAGTTTGTTATTTTGTTTTCAATATGGGCAAAGTCTGCCTCCTGACACTGAACAGCCCTTGGGCCAAATGGCAGACAGCATTTACAACTAGCAATCCAGACATTGTTGACTAGAGTCGATGCACGTAGACCACTGGAATGTGTGCCTTTTGGCCAGCAGCAAGAAATGGTTTGATGTTTCTGAGGCACTGCTTACGACTCCTCTTTTCAGCAGTGCTGAGGGGGAAATGAGCACTAGGTTAAGTGACTTATTTCCTCATTTTAACATCTAGCCAAAAACAAAGGAGGAGATTCTCCAAGTGTGAGGTGCTTCTAATCAAGAGAACCAGACTTGTGAGAATAGGCCTGTGCTACTAGTCTGCATACAAGCTGTGAACCTGTGCTTTGGCCTCCCTGTGTATCTAGAAAACAAAAAAGCAGCTAGCATCTAGTTGGGATAGGATATGCGGAAAGCTGACCACGTTGATTTAGACCAGAGTTTCCCAACCTTTTTTATGTTGTGGACCCCTACCATTAACCAAGGAGTCTGTGGATCCCAGGTTGGGAATCCCTGGTTTTAGACCATCATAACTTACTGAAAAGTAACATGAAATTGATTTTCTTTGAAATGAATTTGAAGATGACTTAAAGTGAAGGTAAGGTGTCAAGATCCAGTATATTTGAAGCCAGGTTCACCGCCCTTTGGAGAAATGTGTACTCTGGCATGCTGGAAGAAACAGTATACTGGTTGTGACTAGTGAACTTGGATGTCATGCTGTTCATTAGAAGTTATGCCTCACTGGATTCTTTGTTGCAATTTGAGGTGGGACCAAATGTCAGTGATTCTTATTGTACTGTTACTTTTCCTCATAACTTAGGCCAATCTCGGAATTTTTCCTGATACGGGACACAAGCCTGATTCCAAATATTCTCTGGTTTGAGTACACAGTCACAAGGTCAGAAGCAAGGTAAGGTGATAAATTTGAATACTTGCATTCCTGCTGTTCTGAATAGATATTGCTTTTGTATTAAGTATCTTTTCAAGTTTTACTGTATGACAATAATATAAGCATTATATAAAAAAAGTCAAACTCTTAATTGCAAGAGATTTTTTTAACCACAAGAAGAAGGGGAATATTTATATATGAATGCCAGTCAACATTTTTCACAGGACACTTAGTCATCTGGGTGCCTGAAACATAGGAATATTATTCCTGCTTCTTAAGGAGCAACTGGGTGAGAAAGATCGCTGGTGTTCCTGTTTGTCTAATTAAGGAGTCTACCCACTATCATTAGTGGGAGAACACTCTAGTGTTAACGTTCTTGACTAGTGGATAGAAGGTGATAGAGGGTGAAGGATAGAGGGATAGCACACATAATCTAGGTTGATACTTACAGTGGAATTATAGAGGAAATACTTCACTCTGAGAGGTGCCATATATTTTAGATGAAATATTAAATAGAGGCCTCATCTGTGGTCTCAGATAGATGTAAAGGATCATGTGGCATGGTCAAAGAGCAGGAGAGATAACTCTCCAATATTTGCTAGATATTTATCAATCAAGAAATATCAATAATTAACATGGCTTGTGTGGGTTTGCTTTAAATGAAATTAGTGATTATGTTTCCTAGATTTCAAAAGAGATTATACTTTGAATGTACTCAATTTGTTTTAAAGCTCTGATTTGCCTTGACATTATGGAAGAGTTGATATTAAGTTCTTTAATTGCGTAAAAGCCTAACTGTGAGTAGAATGAGGCAATTTTTCAGGACTTTGCATGCAAAGAAGTATTACTTTGATATAGCCAGCTAACACAGCATCAGAAGCCTTCTATTTTGCCATCCAGTGTTATTACACTCAGAAGGACATTAATTTGAATTTTTTGAGGCAATTTGGGAAGAATGCCTGCAATGCTTCCTCTATACCTCTTTGACAGAATTAATTACCTTTCCAGGTGGATCCAGTGATCAGTTGCTTTCTGTGTCTGATTGATATGAGAGTTACTTATCCCAGCAGTGGGCTAATTCACAGCTAAAGAGGATGTTCCTTCCAAACAACAACTGAACAACACTGTACAGGGAATACGTGGATAGTTATTAATGTTAAAATTATCAGAATTGTGTGTTATGAACAAACTAACATTGAGCAGCATTTAGATGAAGTGGATAAAAGATGCTGTGCTTCACACAGTATTATCTGCTGTCACAGAAAGTTCACTCTGCAATATCCTCCATAGTGTTTTCCTCATTTTCCTTTCCAGGATTAGAGACATAGAGACTGGGCTATGATCCGACAGATCAATTGTTGCAATATTACAGTTTTTTATCCTGAGTCTATCTGTATTAAAGATAAAGAAATAGTCTATCCTTGAAAAGGCTGAATGAGGGAAAGAGTAATATGTATAATCTTTACTAGTAGGGTGTAATTCCCTCCAGACATCTATAATTCCCAACTCCTCCATCAATGAATTCACTTTCCGAGTCAGAGGTTTATTCTGAGTAACTATTCTTGAAGAATCTAATATAGGATTTAATCTAATATTAAAATCCCCTCCACAAATTACTACCCCTCGAGAACTGACCATTAGGTCAAAAATGTGTCTATAAAATGACCATTCACTACCTGGAGGAGCATAAACATTCAGCAATGTTATTTCTGTACCTTCTATTCTTCCTGTGATTTTTACAAACCGTCCTTCTTTGTCTCTAGTCTCTGAAATATGTTCATAATTAAGAGTACTTGATATTAAAGTAGGTACCCCTCTTTTGTGACTCAATTTATATGATGAATAAAATACATGCTTAAAGCCCATTCTTTTTAATTTTCCATGTTCAGATTGGCTCATATGTGTTTCCTGGAGGAAAGCTATTTGTGCCCTCTCTTTTCAATTTAGACATAATCTTATTTCTTTTAATTGGATTCAAAACCCCATTAACATTATAGGAAATTATTTTTACCAATTCAGTTTGCATCTTTCTCTAGTAGAAAAAAAGCACTCTCCTTTTCTAACCAAACAGTAAGCAATCCCTTCTCAACAGTAAACCAAGACATATAACCACACCCTAGACATTTCTGAACGTATAACATTTGAAAATTTTCCCCGACTTCCCACAGTGAGGCCTGAGCACCGACCCGCCTCAGTTCAGAGGGATAACCTCTATCTTCACCCTGTGTTAGAGGGCCCTCAGCAGTTTGAATAATCATAGAGAATTTTCTCCTATTTATGTCTCGACCATATTGAAGTTATACCGCCTAGTTTATTTTCAGTTACCAGTTTTCATTTTACTTTTAAGTCCGATTTACTCTTTTCAGTCATTTCTCTTAATTAATCTGTATTCTCTGTACATTCGCGTCTGAATATTTGCAGCTTTTCCTTGTAGTTTGACACTCTGGTTCGAGTGGAGCGTCCTTGCCCCACTAACTGCCACGACTTCTGCCGAATCCTCTCCAGTAGCGACTCCGGTTGGGTGATAACTTTAATAGGTAGTCCCCGGTCCGCCAGGTCCAACGTTGCCTCCTCCACCGTAGCGTAAGTTTTTGTCCCTTCGTCGTAAAAGACTCTCAGCTGAGCTGGATACAGGGTCTGGAATCTGATGTTGTTTTCCTTCAGGACTCTCCGTGTTTCCGTATATTCCTTCCGTCTGGCAAGAATCCCCGGTGCGTAGTCGTGGTCTAAACTGATTTTGCAGTTGTTCCACATGAAACCTTTCTTTTGCCATGCCCGTTTAAGCACCTCTTCCTTCGTTCTGTAACTGAGAAATCTGATCAGAATCGATCTGAGCTGGGCGCCTGCCGGAGGCTGTGGTGCCAACGCGCGGTGAGCCCTTTCTATCTGTAGGTCTTTTGCGGCCGGCATATCAAGGTTCTCTCTAAGTAGCTTCTCCACGAAGGGAATCATCAATCCGGGTTTACCTTCGGTTCCTTCGGGAACTCCATAGATCCTCACATTTTCCCTTCTCGAGCGGTCGCCTTGATCTATTAGTTTCCACTGGAGTTGGTCTTGTAGCTTCAGCATTTCTGCTATCACTTCCTCGGCGTTTTGTAGCTTCTCTTCAATTCCAACAATCCTTGCCTCGGCTTCATCTATCCGCTAGTTAGTTTTTACTATTTCACCTTTAATATCTTCCAGCTGTTTGCTGTTATCTTGTCGGAACTCGCGAATCTCTCCGAGAATCAAAGACAGAGTCACCGATTCCCCCTCATTATCTCCGTCCTGGCTTGCCGTGGGGGAGCTAGGCCCGTCGCCTTGCTGCATCTCTTTATGTTTATCAGCCTTCGAAGCGGACTTTTTATTCTTGTTCTTAGACATCATCCTTGCCCCTTTTATTAATATAGTTATGCAATATTAAGTATTTGTCTAAATTCGATTTTGGGGCAGTTTACCTTCTTTTTTGTCGAGAGACCTTTTCCTTACGCCGCCATTCCCTTGATGACCCGGAAGTCCTCCACTCTGCAATATCCATGTATTTTTGTCACATCCTCGCCCTCAGTTGATATTATTTTGTACATAAAAGCTTTATTAGCTTCTTAATGAAAAAAGAGCAGAGATATAAACTGTATTGGCCCTTTTGCTTTAAACCATTAAATAAGACCACGCTGATCTTTTGGAACAACTCTTTTCCACCTTTTCCCATGGTTCTTAATTCTCTCAGTACCTAAAATTCCATTATTATCCATGACAGAGCATCCAGTTATGATCCTGTTCCTTAGAGTATTTCAAATTTACAGCCTCTTCAGTAAATCTCCCTTCTCGCCAAATGCTGATTCCTTATTCTGTCATGACAGGGAAAGCCGTCTCTTAGAAGGCCTGCAGGTAAATGTCAAGGCATTATAGATCATTTTGGTCCTATAAGGTGGTAAAGGTGACTTTACTGGCCACCTTTCTTCAAGAATCAGAATCAGGTTTAATATCACCAGCATGTATCGTGAAATTTGTTGACTTTACAACAGCAGTACCATGCAATACATGATAAACAAAAAACCGTCCCTACCATTGCCAATTATGCAGCCTGGATCATGTTCCTTGGGGTCAGGAAGAGTGAAACAATTGACTGTTTTCAGTAGCTGACCATGGGTTGCTCTGCTTTAGTTGTGTGCACTTAAAATGCTGGAATTTCCTTTCTAAACCTCTTCAATTCTCCTCACTCTTTTAAGCCTCTCAAAGTTTTAAGACTTTGATCAAACCTTTGGTCACCTACTCCAAAATGTGTACTAGCAAGATATGAAAATTGTTTGCCTAATGTTCCTGCAAAATGCATCATCATATAAAAGGTACTATACAAGTGCAAGTTACTGTTTTTTAAATATATCCATTCCCATTCTATCCTATGTGGTATTGGTGGATTAGTGAGGAAATAGTTTTCTGTGTATTGTTTATGCCCCCAACTATAGCATTTTAAAACTGAGGACTACAGTAAATTCATTAAAGTGTTAACAAATATGTTTAAATTTCTCCATCTTTTTTGTCTTCCCCTCAGAAACAGACAACGGAAACTAGGCACCAAGATGCAGTGATGCAAAGTCAGCATCTTTCACTTGGGGGCAGGACTGTGGTGCGAACCTCGAATGAAAGGAAAATCAACGGCAACAAAAACATGTCATTTGAAATTTCATTATTCTTTTGGAAGACAGTCAAAGGCAAGCTGAGATCTGTGTCAGCAGTCCAGACACCCTCTGTGATTGCAGTCGGTGTTGATATAGCTTGCTGTTAGCTTTCTACTGCATGTTAGAGTCACGTGGGTACTGGGCTGAACCAGTTTAAATGAAGCACGTGCACACAGGGCCAGTGAAATGTGATATTATTGCATCTGATTCAGGAATGTCATTTTTATTTTAGAGAAGGGCAGCAGGGGAAGGAGTATACTTCACAATATAGGAGAATGAAATATTGTGGAGAAGTCATATTTTTATGACACTGGCTTAAAAACATATTGGAAGAAAAGAAAGATGTAGTTTGTAAATTGTCAATCAGGTGTCTGACATACTAGACTTCTGTAGCAGCCAGAAATATTATAAGGGATCAAGTTGCACTTTAGGAAAATTAATTAGTTTTTTGTAAAGACACTAGTGATATGAATGAGAAAAACTAATGTTTTTTTTCATTGGTTTCAATTACCTGTGATAAACAATGTGGCTTTTAAGAACTCTTTGACTAAGCAGAATTTGGCATTTTTCCCTGCATTATACTAAGGGACTAATTATGTACATTTTGACATTAACATCGTCTAGCCACACAGAAACAGGATATTCAACATGTTTTACCCTTTTCTCCCAACTCTTAATGCTGTCAGAATCACTGGTCCAGGCCTTTTGATTTGATAATTTATTATTCAAATCTTAATCTTGGTAAATATTGTGCATTTCAGAAATAGGCACTTTATCTGGGGCCAGGTTTAATGCTAAAAGAACCGGAACTTTGTAGTGAAGAAGGATATAAGAGACTCATTCCTCTCAGAATTGTGTGTTTGATGATCTTTGGAGACTTCTTGCATCGTGTGGATATATTCATTTGCGCAAAAACTGACCTCAAATTGCACCCTAACTTTGCTGCTGCCATGGCAAGGTGTACAATTTATTTTAGTATCGAGGTGGGAGCTACTTTTTATTCTGAAATCAGTGTTTCATCTCATTTGCAAAGACAGTAGTTTGCATCTTTCACATGTTTGTCCTACATTGATAAGTCTGTAGATTAAAAACATTAATTCCCTACTCCACAGACATTGTTGATTTTTGTCAATTGAGTAGAATCCATGGATTGCGTTCCAAGCTAAAACCACATAGCCACGCCTTTAGCAATGTAACAGTGCATCATGTCTCTTTTTACTTCACAGCCAGTGTTTGTTTTTTTTATCAGCTGGTACTTACTTCCTTTCCAATCACCAAAGGTACTGGTTTCAGTTGGCACTCAAAGCCAGAACACAAATAAGAATTGCTGTACTTGAGAGAGCGATGTGTTTTGGATAGAGTTTAAACCAGGACCCCATTTGCTTTCTTGAGTAGATGTAAAAGATTCTACAGTACTATTTTTGGAAGAACCACCGGCGTATTGCACAACATTATGGCCAACATTTTCCCCTTTATTCAATATGTTTAAAAAAAGCAAAATTATTCAATCATTATTGCATTGTTTGTTGAATCATACCAGGCACATTTCTTTGCAACAGTGACGACATGCCTTTACGTGCTTATGGTAGACTTGCAAAGGGCATGAAATATACTACACAAACACAGTTCTTCCTGTTTTTTTTCATATATAAGATGTACTAGGATAGAATTTCCTGGCATTGTGGTACATTCTAGATTCCTGCGTGCTCCTGCAATGAAGACGTGGATCATATTGACCACTGCTGCCCATAGATGGTACAAACATTAAACCCAGTGAAATACTGTCAATTGAATTGGGAATGTGCCTGCTTAAATGTAAATGTAGCAATCAGCTACTCTTGAAAGTTTTATTTCTGAGGCCATAGAGTAACTCTCAGACAATGTGAGTTGTCAAATTTTGCTCTCTTGAGTACTTGACATTCACCTGAAACCCACCTTTTTGCAATTGTGGTACAGATCCTAATCCAGTATGCCCATGGTGATGAGGAATTTATTTAGTCCTGTTACCTGTTTGCATATTAGTAACCTAATGGGAAAATCAGTACTTGGATTTAGTTTTTGATTTGGGGTACAGTGCATAAGTAACAGGGAACTGTGTGGGCAGCTGGTAATACCCTTTTATGGAAATATCTACCTTGGAACAATGCAACTTGGTTTGCTATGTTTCTCTGAGTTGGTGGTCATCAAGATTAACCTAATGCTGTTTAGAGATAGGAATTAACAGTGGATCCATGTACTACAATGAGTGACCATGTGAGTAAAATCACAGGGCAATTGTTTGATGTACAGGCCATTGGTAGTGAAAGATCTATTCTAAACCTGTTTATAGACAGAATTCCAAAGCAGGTCATTGTCACCTGTATTAGCTAGTATCTAGGTAGGATCATGTTCATTTTTAGCATTTCAATATACAATTACGAAACAGTTGATATTTTGATTAAAAAGATTTCTTGTAATGTATTTCTCATTTTAAATAAATGTTTGAAAATTAAGGTGTTTGAAATTACATAGAAACAAGTTGTATGTAGGAAGGAGGGAGTTTTATTTTTGCATAGTTCAAGCAGAATAGTTTTGACTACCCATTCTCTGTAAACGTTTGTGGATTGCTAGTCAGTTGCCTGTTAAAGGGTTGAGCTTGAACTTGTCGTTTGCCAGATACCATATTCACTACATGGGTGAGTTTATTTATTTAAAAAAAAGTAAACTTGAGCGGTGTGAAGGAATAATTGATTTCTGCGTAAAGGTAGCAAGGTATGCAATAATGTTCTTTATTTTTCTTTTATTTGGGTTATTTCTCATTTTAATGTGATGTATTTCTCTAATTTTATTATATGTATTTCATGGTGCTGTTTTGCTTGCTAATAAGTAAGCTTAAGTATAAAACGTGTATACTAAAATCAAAGAAATAAGTGTAAAATGTCACACCAACTTGCTCATTAGAATTTTAAGTCACTCAGGATGGGAAGTACGGCCTTCTGCAAATACAACTAAGTGGGTAGCTAACTGGCTTAAAGACTTAATGGCTACTCTGCTTTCTAATCTAGATGTTTAGGGTGGAGATGAAGTCAAGGAGATGGGTAGTAGATTGAAACATCTGTTTCTGATCACTGTCCCATAACCAGTTTGTGCATGAGGGTGAGTATCAAGCTTGGCTGTGTGTTACCCGCAGCTAGATAACCTAGCAGTGAGTGCAAAGAATTAATAATTGGATATATTACCTAGAATCTGTAGAACTATTCCTCTGGAAAGGAAAAGGCTGAGTGGGATGAATTGGTCCCTGCTGCTGTCTGTGTGGAGTTTGCATGCTCTCCCTGCGACTCTAGGTTTCTGCAGATGCTCTGCTTTCCTCCCATATCCCAAAGATTGATCAGTTAGTTGGTTACTGTAGATTATCTCTAGTGTTTGTTAGTGGTATGAGAATCATGGTGGAACTATGTGAGAGAAGAGGGAATAAGTGGTGGAATGGGGGTGATGGGATTGGTCTGATAGGCAACATAGTTTTAATAGTTTGAATGATCTGCATTCGAAAATATGTGAAAAGAGAACAGAACGGTGGAGACTGACAAGTGATGGCTGCATGTTTTTTTTTGAAGTAATGCATTTAATTTTGGCCTAGCTTTTTATATCTTGTGTTCATTTATTCTTTCACCTTTGCTCGCTTTCATATTATACTAATTCAGTCTGTTGTAAAGACTTTGTACACTTCAGTGAATTTCCAGAATGGGGAAATTGTACTTATTCCAGTTAGCTTAATCTTTTTAAACTTGGAAAAACACCTGTCTTATGTAGGTGCTATAGTGGTGTGTGATTATATTTCTTTTGTGTGTTGATAAGTTTTTTAAGTATTGTTTACTTGTTAGAACGTTATGCTTCTGAGTTGGTGCTTGTATAACTGATTTCCGTTTATTGTTCATGACCCTTGATCCTTTATGTGACTTTGCAGTGGTTCCTATTGAATTTCATTATATCATCTGCAACAAAATTGTGAGTCAAAATAAGGCAATACTGATAGTTTTAAACATGCTAGTGTTCTTGAGTATAAACAAATATAGTGTGCTGATCATTACTTCAAGCAGGATAAAAACAAAATGATGGAAATAATCACTAATTACTAAGGTCATGGTAATCACTTTAACCTGATATTGCTAAGTTAATTATCCATTCCTGGTGATTTTTTTTAAAATCCCTCTTAAATCATCAGTACTCTTGGTAAATCGTTTCCATAAATTACTGAGTTGTATTTCTAAAGTAATCTAGAACCACAGACATGGCACGAATGCTAGCCTCTGATAACTTAGTCTTTCAGTTTGATGCTAAACTTGCCATTTCATCCTTTAGATCTTGCATATTCTCAGTAGCTTCTGAATGTAAAGTATACATTGTTTAAATGATTTGGAGGAACATACTGAAACCTTAATATATTCTAGGTCTTTTAAATCTTGCAGTAAAATTTGCTGCTGGTTTGACTGGCAGGATGTTACCCCAGCCTAGAGTCTCATATCGCTTAAAATATCCTTGGTGTTTTAATAGGAGTAGAGGCAGTATTATAATGTGTTTTACCACAGTGTGATCAAAGCCCAGTTTTTGTTCATTTTTAAAGTATCTTATAGAATAAACCTAATTTAAGAGAGGCAAATTGTTTAATGTTTCCAAGTTCAGCTCGGAGCAAATAATAGCCAAGTCACTATAAGAGTAGAATTTATGAATACTAAAGTGGGAGTCTGTTTGGCAGCTCACAGATCAGTGCTTCAGAAGTGCACACAAAAGGCTGGGGCGGTGGTTAAAGTGAATTCAGTCAGATCTATACATAAGAGAATTTGTAATTTTTCTTGGATATAGTAGATTTTTTAAAAGCTGTGATCCTTCTGGTTGGATAACTAACCAGCTCTCACTGTCTGGTGAGGAACATGTCTGCTATGTAAATGTTCCATTGTTTTTATCAAATCAAAAAATCTAAAGTAGTTGCTATTCAGGTACACAATGAAGGGCTATTTTGAAAAGTGCTTCCTCTAGATGTAGCACGTTTTTGTAGTTTGGCTTCTTGTATTCTGTTAGTGTGGTGTTCACAATGTGATTGCCTTATATGGTGCACTGTACCTTTTTATGCTCTGTATTGCTGTTTGTAAACTTAAATCAATTTCTAATGTGGGGATGGGGATTGGAAAAGAGGCCACAGGTGAAAGGTTGATGGCTGTCTGGTTGCATAGTCTCCTTTTTTAATAGACTATTAACATTCCATGCTGAATTTATTATGGTTTGGATTTGTATGACCCGAGATCAAATATGAACAAAATATTCATTGAGAATACAGCATAAATTGAAATTTGGAGCTTATGCTCACTAAGAATTGCTCCCTCTGGATACCCACAGCTAGGTGGTAGAATTAAACTAGATTACTCCTTTCCAGAAGCTAATGCCAAACTACTGGGATCGTGCTCAACAGGCCTTGACTCCATTTATAGGACAATCACAATTTCCACTTCAATATAGAATGTGCAGGTACTTTTTAATCAAGTAATCACTAATATTTAATATTATGGAATATCCTGTGTAAATGAATGGACTCTTTTAAAAAGGTGTGTGCATGTAGTCAGGTCTTAGTCAAATAACTTTTTTGTGAAAAATCAGGTCACTGTATTTAGTTAGGCAAGATTTTTCTCATTGATATTTTTCTTCTCCCAGTAGGGATAGGTAGATTTGCAACAAATAAATGCAGCTTAGTGTTTTATATGGTGACTGTAATTGGCTTTTAGGTTTTAAAATCGTTATTGCTTGAAACATATAGCAAAAGCTTAGAATATTACTTTATTCACAACCGATTCCTACTTAAACTAGTATGTTTTATCATTCCATTTCTAGCCTTCTGTTTGGGGAGATGAATGTGTATCATTCTGTCTACGTTTTTTCCATTTATTTTGGCCATTTCATTATCTTAATGTTTTGGGACTAAATAGTTAACAATGTGAAATACTTTATCGGTGCTGTAATTTTTTTTGTATACCTGAACTCTAGTTTATCTTCGGAAAGAGTGGTGGAGGCTGAGTTGATGTTGCACCCTACCCTGAGCAGTAATTTAAGCTAACAATGCTATAATCAAAAGGGTCTAGGTATTTAACATCTCTAAAAACATGGTGCTGAAGACCATTTGTACCGTCATGTAAATGCTGGGTTTTAGCAAGAGTTAGTGAGTCCTCCACCTCCATTGATGTTTGAGACTTGCAATTGAATTCACCTCAGCGTGATGCAATCAAAGCCTCTGCTCATTCTGAGTGACCAGACATTTATTTCCAATTTAACTCTTTACAAAAAAGTTTTTAGAGCTAGAAGTTTTGTTATGGGAAACAAGTGTCAAGGGCATTTTGGATCAAAGTACACATTGGATTGTGTAGTTTTGTTTTCCTAGCAATGCAGCAGCTTTCTCCATTAATCACAATTCTTCAAAGTTTTCTTCTCCTCTCCCCCCCCCCCCTCATGAGTGACACTATGTACCATCAGCATGCAGGGAAATTGGTAAAGTGAGTAGTAACTTGAGACTGGTAATATGGGTCAAGTATCCAAACTGAATATTTAAAGCAAATCAATCTGCTTGAAACTTATTTTAACCAGAATGGAATTGGACTCTTGAAGAAGAAATAATAATAAATCTCCTGTGCCTCTGGGGTAAAAGTAAGCTGCTATCTAATTTAGACTTTGGTTTGAAACTATCTTAAGCTGGTTGAACAATTCTCTGTAAGGCATCAACTTTAAAGGAAATGTGCATCAATGTTCCAATTGTATTTTATGGCAAATACAATGCTTGCCTGTCATAATGTTTTCTTTGCTGTGGTCTTTGCCTGCTTTAGTGATAATAGGTGAGGAGTTGTAGTGAGTGGAGACACAAACTGGTAAGTTGGATATAGAGTCCTGGTTTGTTTCTAATACATCCTTACAGTCAAGGTAAACTATTTGTAAAGAAAAACTAACAAGATAGACTGTCCCCTTTTCCACCTCCTCTGGGTGAATGGAATGGATGACTGTTGTAGTCTAAACAAAGGGTATATTTGCATTCCAGTCCTGGAATGGGCTGAAGACTGTAATTCTTGGTCACATTAAGGTTTCTTTCTATTTGTGAAGCTTGCACATAAACCAGGATTCTGCCTCAATTGATGCAACATTAGGCCAGGAGCCTGAAATACAGTTCAGGTGAGATAAGTGAGGTACTGATCCTTGAAGGACTACCACAAAAGGTAAGACTGCTACTCGTACAAAGCAACTTAAAAATTGGTGGCATGCACCTTCTAAAGATTTTATTATATTCACAAACACAATGTCTAAGTATATTGGCAATGACATATTTATGAAGTAAATACTAAAAGCATTAGGGGCCAATAGCTTCAAAGTATATAGTATACTGTATACAAGAGATTTGTCTTGCAAGCAGCCACAAAACAAAAGCAATAGAATAGATTTAAAAAAAATAAAGACCATTAAACACCATGTGTGTGGGAGGTGTGGGGGGGGGGGACAAATTGTGTGCAAACAAAAGTAAACAAGTAACACATAGAATATTGACCAGAATCCCGCTTGAGTCCACAGCCATGGAGCCAGTTCAGCAACCGCGGGGCTGCTGGCCATAGACACCCATGTTCAGCGCTGAGTTGAGTGCCGATGACGGCAAGCCACAGTGCCTTCAGTGCTGAAGTGAGTAAACCTCATAGGGTAGCAAGCTGAACACCGGTTCATCTATTGGTCTTGGCATCTTAATCAAATTGCACAAATAGTAAAATAAAATAAAGAAAAACACATGGAACATCTCCACAGATGAGTTCCCCTAAGCCTGTCCAGGGCAACAACTGCGCCCAAATCTGGCTATGTGGAAACCAAAACCTGCACCTCCTGCCCAACGGAAGTAGCAAGAGAGGGCAGGAGGCACTGAACACCAGTTTGTTTTCCACTCCTGTCAATTTTAATCTTGCTCAAATCTTTAATTGGAGTAATAGAGCTGACCACAGTTTAATATTTTCACAAAAGCAATGAATCTAAATGGAGCACCAACAGTGTTTTGTCAATGAACAGTCAACTCTATTTGTATTTTAATAGCAGATACTAGAAATATGAAATTAAGACAAATGCTGTTAATGATCAGACCAAGTGTGGCAAGAAACTTGCTATTTCAAATGCTGATTCTGTTGAAAGTTAATTTATCTGTTTCCAGCTAGTACCTGACCTGTGGTGTTTTAATTATCTCTTATTTTTACTGAAGTGCTGGGTGACAAAAATTAATAGTAGGCATCATAATTGAAACTGAACACCTTCACAGCAAGATTTCTAGTTTTAATCACTGACTTGTGAAAGACTGATGTCAAATAGATTTGCTTTAAAGTCGCTGCTTTTGATTGCAGCAGAAATAGCACAATTCTGTAAATATTGCTGAAGTTTAGAGATGACCAAACTTAAAAGATACATAAAGTATCTAGTAGCCACCTCAAACTACACCTTTTAAAATATACCAAAAGCAATTTGTGTAATTGTAATTTTTCTATATTTAGAACCTTGCAACTTTTTTCTTGGCCACCTAGCAATGTTACTTTATTTTTACGTAGGTCCTTTGGGTAATTGTGGTGTAAGTAACTCGCTTCTGCTCTCTACTTCAGAGACAATAAGGCACTTTGTCCCTCCCTAGATTTACCTAAGCACAAAGCCTTTGATTAGAAACTGCAAATTCTTAGGAAAGCAACCCTCCATTCCATTTAACTATTATCATTTAGTGCATGAACTGGTATGTGGTATTTTAGTAAAAACAGCTATCAGGCAAGTGAATTAAATACATTGTCAGCATTAAACAGGCATGGATGCTCTTGGCAGTCCTATTTCATGCATATTTATAGAATAAATAACTTGTAGCCCATTGTCTAGTGTCATTTTCCTAATGAGTTAAGAAGCAATCGCTTAAATTCAACCATTAGCTTAGTAACTAAGTACAAAAAGTTCAAAGTACATTTGTTATTGAAGTATGTATACTATTTACAACATTGTACGCCTCCTTACAAGCAGCTACAAAACAAACATCCCCATTTTTTAAAAAAACTAAAGAAATGGTACTTTATAGTAGCTAAAATTCATTCAGCTACTTTCTCTCCACCCCCTTTCCATTACCCATACTCTTGCAGATTTTCCCCTTAAAGAGTAGCCCACTACCATTGGACCTACTTTGATATGTATATTGAACCAGCAGAGATCAAAGGGCTAAATGCCTTTGTGCAAGGTCAGAATGTACATTGTCTTGCAGAATGCAAAAATCAATCAAACTTGGCCATTACAGTTAATGTTTTACAGCTCAATTCTTGTTGGTATAAAAATACAGCCTGCAAGCACTTTGGGCAAGATAGAGTTGGTGATTTCCACATCTCCTCTTCTACCCCTTAACTAGCTATCTGGAGTTGCAGCATTAATTGTACAGTAAGGATAGGTAGCAAACTAATGATGTACTAATATCATTACAATAGCACCGAACAAGGCTGCCTGCATTCTTATGACTGCAACAATTCAATGCCAATATTTAAAATACAAGATAATTTTACAAATCATCTTTAAAAGCATGAAATACAGTATATATTCCAGATAACTGATTACCTAGGTGATTTGCAGCATCGACCATGAGTACAAGTCCCAAGTCATTTTGAATACTCTATATTTGTATACAAAGATGTGCTGTTCTGCATTCCAGCAATTTAATTATGTTGAATAACTTCATCTGGTACTTACAACTGGCAAAAGTAGTTGGATCAGATCAGAAAAGTCAGGTTTATTGCTGGAGAATGGCCATCAAATATAGGAACAGGAGACAAGCATCTAGATGAGATGGGTAAGTCTCTGAGATGAGAAGGAGCCACATGAACTCCCAATTACTAATCACCAGCTTGCAAATTGATGGTATCAGTAGGTATTAGTATGCAAGGAGAGTACATTGCATAACAAGGAGGTGGTGGCGAATCGTAGTTCAGTGCCCCGTGGCCGGGGAGGCCAAGAATTTGGGTACAGTTAAACTGGAGGTTGATAGGCTATTAATTAGTAAGGGTGTGGAAGATCATGGGGGAAAGGCAGAAAATGGGTTTGAGAAGGAAAATGAATTGGCCATAATCAAATGGCTGAGCAGATTCAATGGCCTGAATGGTCTAACTGCATGTTTCCAGAGGGAAAGGCACCAGAACAGGGAAACTGAAGAAAAGGCACCATTGTAGCCACTTGTGGATGGAGTTAGTCTGAAAACAAGCAACTTCCATTGATTGAACAAGCCTAAGCAACATTAATAGCATTTTCCTAGAAATATTTAGGCAATTAAAAAAATAATTCTGGTCAATAAGTACCCATGGAAAGGTACCTGACAGCATTTGGCAAATACCAACTCTTACATCATGATCAAATGGTAATCTTATGCCTGGATGCCAGTTAATGATTATATGGCCAAGGGCAACTGAAGTCCATTCAACTTCAATACCCTACTGCTTCAGAGTTTTGAGCCATGTGTCCGCATGAGCAGATCCCTTGCATCAACTAGTGCCTGCTCCAAGTAGTGGGCGAGCTTTGCTGCATTAGTCTCTGCACAGCTGTTGAAAGCAGATACCGCGAAGTTGATGTGGTTGTCCATAGGATTGTAGCACACGCCATAACCATCTGGCACCACAGGCCCAAAGCACATCAGGCAATCTGTCTTCGCAGGAACCTGCAGAGGATACATTAACAGACACTTCAGCTGGCATCCTTAAAGTACAGACCCATGGAAGGGAGTTTAATGTGTAGGTTGTCAGGATCCCTTCACTACCTCAAGCATCTGTTCTAACCACCATGTACCTTACTGATATTTCTCCCTTTCATCCTGTTTCCTCGAAGTTTTTCTCCACATCTCCAGGCTGAAGACACCCAACTGTTGGTTCAGGATTTTTAAAAAATGACATTATCAAATCAAGGACAGCCTGGGGATAATAACCTGTGGTTTGTGTTTGGTCAGATACTCTGCTGAGTTTAAATGTTTAACGTGGCCATCAACAGGAGCTCCAGACAGCTTTCAATCCCAAAACAGCCATCAAGTTAATATGGATGGAAGCAGGGCTTTCAACACAACGCATCCATGCCTTCTAAAATGCCAATCTGAGCAAGTCCCATGTCCTTTCAATGTTTTTTTAAAATTTGTGACCTGTCTAAATGTCTTTTAAATAGTATAATTATACCTGCCTCTACAGCATTTCTTGACCCATCCCCTCTGGATAAAGTTTCTCCTTGGGTCCCTTTCAGATCTTTCCCTTCTCTTAACTCTATGGCCTCTGGTTTTAGAGACCTCTACCCTGGGGGAAAAAGCCTGCCGGTGTACACCTTATTCATGACCCTCTTAAATTCATATATCTCAAAGGCCACACCTTAACCTCTTACACTCCAGAGAGAAAATGTTCACGCCTATTTTAATCCCAGTGTAAGATTAAGATTAGCTTTTTGTCATTATGTCAATGCATTTTTTGTGTGTCACCACCATAGCATGCCTGCAACTTACCCAACCTGTACGTCTTTTTGGAATGTGGGAGGAAATGAAACACTCTAAAGCTCATGGAACCCAGAACAATCAAACGCCTTAGTTACTGGTGGGAATAGAACCTTTATCGATCTTTACAGCTGACATTGTAAAGCTTTGTACTAACTGCTATGCTACCATGCTACCTGTAACATCCTCATGAATCTTTCTGCACCCTTTTCAGTTTAATAACATCCTTCTCACCAATGGCTTGTACAGTTGCAATAAGGTGTCTTACCTTTTGTACTCACTGCACTAACCCAATGAGGCAAAATATACCAGACACCTTCACCCTGTACCCTTCTGTCTCACCAGGGCCGTACCATTTACTGTGCAAGTTCTGCCCTGATTTAACTAACCAAAATGCAACACCTCAAACTTGTCCAAGTTAAAATCCATCTGCCATTCCTTCCCCAGATGATCTAGATTCTGTGGTAATTCTCCAATTGTCATCCAAATTGTTAACGTAGATGGACCCAGCACCGATCATTGTAGCACACCACTGGTTACAGGTCTTCAATCTGAACAACACTCCACTACCATCCTTTGTCTCCTGCCATCAAACCAATTTTGTATTCAATTGACTACCTCATCCTGTAGCCCATGTGATCTACTATGCAATACCTTGTGAAAAGGTTTGCTAAATTCCATGTAGACATCATCTACTGCCCTGCTCTCATCAATCATCTTCACTCAAAAAAAAACCTCAAATTAGTGAGGCAGGATGTTCCCATACAAAAAGGGTGACTTATCCCTCATCAGTGCCTACCTTTGCAAATGCTGGTAGATTCTGTCTCTCTGAATCCCCTCCACTACTTTTCCTACCCCTGATGTTAGGGTCACTGGCCTGAAGTTCCCTGACTTTGTCCTTGTAGGCCTTGAATAAAAGATTATGCAAATATCTCTGCCAGGTTCATGGCAATTTGTCATAGGAAATCCTTCATTAGGCCCGAGGGATTTATCCAGTTTACTTTCAGTAAGACTAACAGCACTTAAGTTGGATTTGTTCTGAAATCACTTATTTCCCTTGATTCCCAAGCCTCCATGACCATAATACATATGAGAAATATTAATTTAACATGTCACCCATCTCAAGGCTCTACCCCTAGTGCCTAAAAAGTATTCTTTTGGAAGTTTTGATGTTTTGTTGTTTTAAAGCATTGAATCACAGTGGATTTAATTTGGCTTTTTTTTAAACATTGATCAACAGAAAACTTTCTTGTCAAAGTGAAAACATTTCTACAAATTGGTCTAAATTTATTAATTATTAAACAAAATAATTGATTGCGGCCAAAAAGTTCTATTCAAAAGGTTCAAAGGAAAACGAGCCTGATGCATTTTGGAAACAAGTCCTGTGGACTGATGAAGTTAAAATAGAACTTTTTGGCCGCAATGAGCAAAGGTATGTTTGGAGAAAAAAGGGTGCAGAATTTCATGAAAAGAACACCTCTCCAACTGTTAAGCACAGGGGTGGATCAATCATGCTTTGGGCTTGTGTTGCAGCCAGTGGCATGGGGAACATTTACTGGTAGAGGGAAGAATGAATTCAATTAAATACCAGCAAATTCTGGAAGCAAACATCACACCGTCTGTATATAAAAAAAAGCCAAAGATGAAAAGAGGATGGCTTCTGCAACAGGATAATGAACCTAAACACACCTCAAAATCCACAATGGACTACCTCGAGGTGCAAGCTGAAGGTTTTGCCATGGCCCTCACGGTCCCCTGACCTAAACATCGAGAATCTGGATAGACCTCAAAAGAGCAGTGCATGCAAGATGGCCCAAGAATCTCTCAGAACTAGAAGCTTTTTGCAAGGAAGAATGGGCAAAAATCCCCCAAACAAGAATTGAAAGACTTAGCTGGCTACAGAAAGCATTTACAAGCTGTGATACTTGCCAAAGGGGGTGTTACTAAGTACTGCCATGCAGGGTGCCCAAACTTTTGTTTCGGGCCCTTTTCCTTTTTTGTTATTTTGAAACTGTAAAAGATGGAAGTAAGTTTTCTTGCTTAAAATATTAAAGAAATGTGTCATCTTTAACTTTATGCCTTTTGGAAATCAGTTCATCTTTACTCGCTTAGCTATTCATAGTAACAGAAATTTTGACCAGGGGTGCCCAAACTTTTGCATGCCACAGTATATCCTCAAGGAGGCCTAGTTGCCCTTTTGCTCTAAATATACTTGTAAAATATCACAGGAATTTCCTTTATTGTATCTTCTAAAGTTGTGTTATTTCCTTTTTGTTTCCTTGATTTGCCTCGTGTATTCCTACATCTCCAATACTAAAAGGATTTACTGGAACTCAGCTGTCTATATTTGAAATAAGCTTCCTTTTTCTTGGCCAGTGTGTCAATATCTTCTGGCAAACAGGTTTCTTTAATCCTGCTGGCCTTGCCTTTCACTTTAACAAGAATATTCTGCCCTGAATTCTCCCCATCTCACTTAAAGAAAACTTGTACTTGCAAACAGCCTCTCTCAAAACAACCTTTGCAAGTTCCTGCCTAATTTCTTCAAACTTTGCCTGGCCCCAATTTAGGATTTTTAATAAGTAGATGAGTACTGTCTTTCTGAACAAATATTTTTAATTAGTAATAGAATTACAGTCACTATTCCCAAGGTGCTCTCCTACTAAAAGTTGTCACTTACCCAGCCTCATTTTCATTGAGGTAGAGTGTTTGATTTTGTCCCACCCAACTTTATCATATCGTTCGTTCTCAGAGAAACTGAACTTCAACCTCCAATGAAATCATTAATCATCAGTTTCACTGCTAGTGCTGGAGATTACAACCCTTGTTAAACATCACCAAAATCTCTAGCTTTTCCTTTGGTCTTAAGGTATAACTTTGAAAAGCATGAAAGTTATTCATTATCTTTTGTTAACATTTATACCTGAACTAACATCAGAAAAATGATTCATCCAATCACTCATTCTGTTGTATTGCAGGAAATTCAACAGCTCACTTCACAAAGCCAATGACCATGAATGACTATGTTTCACAAATTGCTTAAGTGCTTGGAAAACATTCTGGGGCATCCCAGATTGCAACAGAAACAGAAGTTTGATCTTTTCTTTTTCCATTGAGACATGACTATATCAGAGTGATGTTGATTCCTCTGCAGATTCATGTACTATTTTGTTACTTACTGAACAAGGAGAAAACAGAACGCCTCACCTGGCTGCTTGATAAATTGAAATGAAAGGCAGCAGCATAGGATGTGTCCATGAATATCTCTGGGACTCGAACCAGCTCTTCTATCGCCTGAAGTTTAAGGCCCAATAGATGTCTATCAATTGCTTGGCCTCTTATTGCCTGAAAATAAAATGATCACCTATTATATACACAATGGTACTTTGTACCACAGCAGCCTATCTGTAGCTATAAAACCTCTTTTACAAATTCCACTTCCTATCTTCTCACGAGCTTCACTCCTATGTCATTACTACCCCCTTACCACTGAGTTTATACAGCCATAACATAGCATTGCTAATAACTATGTGAATTATCTAATTTGTCACTGAACAGGTCATGTTGTATAAGATGGCAAACTATAGTTAACAGTCCTTCCCAATTAACTGATTGATTTATATCATTCCCCACCCTTCAGACAATAATAATGCCTTGAGTAATGACAGGATTGATTTGGAAGTGCTTCATGAACAAAGGATGGGCGTTCAGTCATTTTGGTTTACAATTAACGATTATTAGAGGAGGAAAGGTACATCTGGGAACGAGAAATGTCGAGCACAGATCAATAATTTCCTTACCAGGTCTGTATAAGTTCTGTGTGCTGTGACAGCTTTTCTCATCAAGGCCACTTTATTGTGATCCTAAATAAAGAATCAAAACAACTTATAGTTGCACTATAAATCAAAAGTTTTATCACAGAACCTAAAGCAGACAGCAGCCAAGTCAGCAATTGATAAGGAAGAAAACAACAGGTCACATTTCCTTAAACTGAGGACTTGCTCATGTTTTGGTGACCTGGATTGAAAACAATAGTTATTGGGTTTTTTTTAAAAAAAAAAGAAATCATGATCAGAGTTTTAAAGGAGAGAAAGCTGGATGGAGAAGGTTTAGGAATTAAATCTGAGAATTTAGAACCCAGACATCTATCAATACTGAACTCCCCCAGTGCTGGGGAAGCAGCAAGACTATGGAGGGTTTGAAAAGAATGTAATTTTAAATGACATGTTGTCAAACAGAGTTGAAGAAGTTTGGAGGGTACTGGGTTAATAGGTCGGTATAGTTTGATCCAGGTTAGGAAACAGCATACATGATGGGAGATGCTCAACCTATTGTACATATTACAACACAGAAGCAGCCCATTTGCACCTTGCTCTTATTTGTCACGTTCCCTCATCCCCCTGCAACTTACTCTCTCACATACAGTAAGCCAATCAATTTCCCATTGATTCTTTTTAATATTAACCTACACAAGTAGGTCATTTAGAGTAGCCAATTTACCCATTATATCTTCAGGCTGTGAGGGGAGACCAGAGCGCTCAGGAAAACCCCATGGTTTACAGAGAAAATACAAACTCTTGATCAGACAGTACCAGTGTCAGGAGTGAACCCAGGTCCATGCTGCACCAGCATGAAGAACTGTTACGCCAACACGAGTGAATTGCCATAGTACATAGGCCTAAGAATTGGGTAAGAAAACTTAGCTTCTTCAGGGAGGAAAGCAAATGTAGCTGGGCGAGGAAGTGTTCAGAAATTAACAATACACCTGTGAGGTAGTTGATAGCATAGCTCTGTTATTGAACCAGCAACCAGAGACCTGTACAACTGAAATAGTAGCAACACACATAAAAGTTGCTGGTGAACGCAGCAGGCCAGGCAGCATCTCTAGGAAGAGGTACAGTCGACGTTTTGGGTTGAGACCCTTCCTGGGCCCTCAGAGGCCCCCTCTCCACTGACACCCCCAGCCTCCCCCCTCCCCCCTCTGATCCCAGCTCTCATCCGTGCTGAGTCTTTACCATCCCCTCTGACCTTCAACTGTCTGAGGCAGAACGCTCTGTCAGAACCTTTGTCCCCCTTCACCCACACCTCAGCGAGTTCCGTGTTCGCCATGATGTGGAACTCTTCCTCTGCCGTCTCCGAGCCTACTTCTTCAGCAAGGACTCTTCTATCCCCACCGATGACCCCTTCTCCTGTCTTCAACCCTCCTCCTCTTCATGGACACCCCGCTCTGGTCTTCTGCCTCCTCTGGATCTCTTTGTTGCTAACTGCTGAAGGGACATCAACCGTCTCGACTTCACCGCACCTTGTTCCCATTCCAATCTTACTCCTTCTGAACACTCTGCTCTCCACTCCCTCCGCATTAATCCTAACCTTACTATTAAACCTGCCGATAAGGGGGGCTGCTGTTGTAGTCTGGCGTACTGACCTCTACCTTGCCGAGGCACAGCGACAACTCGCGGACACCTCCTCTTATTTACCCCTCGATCGTGACCCCGCTAAGGAGCACCAGGCCATTGTCTCCCACACCATCACCGACTTTATCCGCTCAGGGGATTTCCCATCCACTGCTACCAACCTTATAGTTCCCACGCCTTGTACTTCCTGTTTCTACCTCCTACCCAAGATCCACAAACCTGCCTGTCCTGGCAGACCTATTGTCTCAGCTTGCTCCTGCCCCACCGAACTCGTTTCAGCATACCTTGACACGGTTTTATCCCCCCTTGTTCAATCCCTTCCTACCTATGTTCATGACACTTCTCACACTCTTAAACTTTTCGATGATTTTAAGTTCCCTGGCCCCCACCGCTTTATTTTCACCATGGATGTCCAGTCCCTATATACTTCCATCCCCCATCAGGAAGGTCTCAAAGCTCTCCGCTTCTTTTTGGATTCCAGACCTAGTCAGTTCCCCTCTACCACCACTCTGCTCTGTCTAGCGGAATTGGTCCTTACTCTTAATAATTTCTCCTTTGTTTTTTAAGGAAGGGTCTCGGCCTGAAATGTCGACTGTACCTCTTCCTAGAGATGCTGCCTGGCCTGCTGCATTCACCAACAACTTTTATGTGTGTTGCTTGAATTTCCAGCATCTGCAGAATTCCTCGTGTTAACTGAAATAGTGTCAAGCATTTGAATCTTACCTGGCAGCTGGGGAAATTTAATGCAAGTAACTAAAATCTGGAATTCAAGACTGATATCGGAATTTGTAATAGTCCCAATAAAGCCTCCAAATTGCTGCAAAAATCCCATATATCTGACCAATGACCTTTAGGGAAAAAATCTACTCCCCTTACCCAGTCTAATCTAAACACCCTCCAGTTTGATCAATTTAGTTACATCAGTTTGGGGATAATTAATTAAAAAGTTCAAAGTTAATTTTGTTGCAGGCATTCACATTAGAACAGAGAGATGCAATAGAATCTGGAAAACTACACAAAGACTGACAAGCAATCAATCTACAAAAGATGACAATCTGTAAATATATTTTTAAAAAGATAATTAATTAATACTGAGAACATGGGTCATAGAGTCCTTGAAAACAAGTCCACAGGTTGTGAATTCAGTTCAGTGTTGAGATGAGTGAAGTTGTTCATGCTGGTTCAGGAGCCTGATGGTTGAAGGGTAATAATAAACACTAACACTTCTAAAAATATCTATCTCCCATAAATAAATAAAAAGGATCATCAGATTCGCAAACCACTGTGCCTTGCAACAGAAGAGATGGCCAATCAATTCCTGCTGGTACTCTTTAAACTCTACGTGACCTTGGCAGAACTTGTGTGTCCATCTCATTCATCTATTGGATGTATTCTCTTGTCACTGCAGCTCAGTTTTACCTCAATCAGCACATGGTCAACATCGCCTAAGACACCACACCAGTGTAATTCTGAGGCAATGTACATTAATGAAAACAACACCAACTTAAACTGACACTGGTCTGCTCTCCTGACTGAATGCCAATGATCCCACAATCATTACTTTGAAGAAAAACGAAGGCATTCTTTTCAACTTGCTGCTAATTATTGATTCTACTCCCCTAAAGCCAATGTGTATTGCTGTGTGCAAGTTGGCTGCTGTATTTCTAATTTGCAGAGTCAGGAGCTAATGCAAGTCAAAGGCCGGAGAAATTGGGAGTGGGATAGGGAGCAGCAAACATTATATGTAAAATGTATGCATTCGAAAAAGTCTCTTCTCCCCCAACAATCAATTTAAACAGACTTTTAAAAATGTGTAATCGGACAAAACAAAGGTGGCCATTAGGCCCATCATGTCATTGTTCTGGTTCTGCGAATGATCAATTTTACACTTTTCCTGGGTTTTCATCACAACTCTATATCCTTTCATCCCTCACTTTATTTATCTAACACCCTTTCCACATTTTCTGTTTAAGTGACTCCATCACTCTTACAACTTCTCCCCATCGCTGATGCTTTTGTAAAGTGTCACATACTCAGGGCATCAAGTAATGAAATGCTAGGACAATTGAGCAGTCCAACATCTGGTATACAATGGACACAACCTTTTCTTTATCAAATCCTTTTAGTATCATCACACTTTTTCTGAATACTTATTGCTAATAATGTTTGAATCCGTGAATTGGAGATGATGTGAGAAAATAAAGCTTTCAAATTATGTCAAGCTTCTCTGCTCCAAGTGGTTTTGTTTGTGATAGGAATGTGGCATTTTAGAGATACGAGTACCTGTTCCTGTGGGTCATCCATGGCATGTACAAAGACTGAGGATTCGACTGAGGCTGAGCGAATTGTGTCAGTGCGCCCAAGGTGAAACTTCCGCAGGGACGCACTTTCATAGGTTGCACACTGCATGCCGTATATCCTGCCGAGACACAGAAGCAGACCAAAGTGACGAAGGGGGACAGTTTTGTGATCTAACTACTTGGCTGAATAAGAGACTTTATTCCCTACAGTGTGTGTGAAAATGAGGGGAGATTAAAGTTCAAAGTACATTTTATCAAAAGTATGTATACATTATACCTTGAGATTCATCTCTTAACAGGTAGCCACAAAATAAAGAAACCCAAAAAGAAAACTCCATGTATATGAAAGACTGTTGATAACACCCAATTGCAGGGAATAAAAAAGCATCATGTCCATAAGAAAACAAAAGAATATTATAACCCCTAAAAAGACTGTCGAACACCCGACATGCAATGGAGAGAGAAAAAACATGCAAACAGTAACCACAAGCAAATAGTGTTTCTGAACTGAAGTTCACAAGAGAGTCCCATAGTTCAGTGCAGAGTCGAGTAAACGCTGTGGAGCAATGATCTGAACCAGCCCATACCTCGCCTTAGGCCCCAACACCCTGAACTTTTCAATCAAGATCTTTTCAACCTGACTTTTTTTAAAATCAAGATTTGATAAGAGTATACAAAATTATGAGGGGCACAGATTGGGTAAATGCAAGCAGGTTCTCTCCCACCCACCCCCCCCCCCCCACCGAGGTTGGGTGAGACTAGAACTAGAGGTCATGGATTAAAGTTGAAAGGTGAAATGTTTAAGGAGAACCTGAGGCGGAATTTCTTCACTCACATGGTGGTGGGAGTGTATAATGAGCCGCCAGTGGAATTGCTGGATGTAGATTCAATTTCAACACTTTCAACAAAGAAATTTGCATAGGTACATGGACTGAAGGGGTATGGATGGCAATGGTCCAGGTGCAGGTCAATGAGACTGGGTGGATTAATAGCTCGGCATAGCCTAGATGGGCTAAAGGGCCTGTTTCAGTGCTGTAGTATTCTATGACTACAAGGTGGAGAAGGGATTGATTTTAATAGTTAAATTTTGGACAATTCTACCCAGAAAGCATGTTTCCTTTAGATAAGTATCAGTGGTTTTTGATATTTGGAAAATTGCCCAAGTATGCCCTGTTCATAAAAAGCAGGACAGATTGAGTACAGCTAATAATCACTAAATCTGCATGTGATGAAAGTGTCTTTGACAGTACTATCAATTAAAGTCACTCTCCAATAACCTGATCAAGTGTCCAGCCTGGTTTTGCCGTAACCACCCAGCTCCACAAAACTTGGTCGAAGTTGAATGTCAGAGTTGAAAGTGAGTGATCACCTCTGACGCCAAGGGAGCAATTGACCAAATGGCATTGAGGAGCCCTGGTAAAAATGAAATTAGTGGGCAAAAGACAAAACAAACTTAGTACAAAAAGGATGACGATTACAGATATTGGAGTTCATCGTGCTGTTGCAGGAATTCCTCAGGGTAGCACCAATACCCATTTTTTATCTGCTTCATCAGTCGCCTTCTTTCCTTCACAATAAAGAGATGTGTTCGAACATTATAGCACGGGAACAAGCTCTTCGGCCTATGATGTTGTGCTGAATTAATTAATCTAATGATCCCCAATTACACTAATACCTTATACCTGCAAATGGTCTACATCACTCCATTCCCTGCATATTCATGTACCAAATAGTTGTCTTCCCCACAAAAGACAAATATGCTTTGGCCCACTACCATTTTGCTGTTTCTATTCCACGAGCAACTCCTCAGTGATGATACGATCCACACCTCCATTCACCAAGACATGGACGTCATTTTGGCAGAGACTTGTACATGGAAGTGCCAGTCAATGATCATGTCCAATCATTCAGTATTACCATCACTGAATGCCCCACTGCCATTGTCCTGGTATGGGTGTCACTTAATTGTACCAGCCACATAAAAATAGCAGCTCAGAGTCCGGAAACCATCATCTCAATGACTCGTCTCCCGACACCCAAGCCTCTCCACCTTCTACACGGCACGTCAGGAACGTAATAGAATACTCTACACTTTCCTGGATGGAGTCCGCAGGAACCATCAAGGACAAAGCAGTCCTTCCACCAAAGCCGCAGAGCATATCATCTGTAGACAAAGTCAAACAGAACCTCCCAAATCTATGTCCTCCACCACCAAAGAAGAAGCAAAAGGCGTAAGGTAACAGCACTGGCTTCTGGCTTCACTCCAGGTTGCACACAATCCTGACTTGGAAATACGCCACTATTCATCGTCATCGCTAAATCCTTTAATTTCCCATCCCAAATCATTTCAGAGGTACCTTCAGCAGAAGGCACTACAGCAGTTCAAAAACGATGCTTACTGCCACATTCCCAAGCATAACTGGACATGAGCAATAAATGCTCTACTTGCTAGGGATGTCAGAATGCAAACAATGAATGTTAAGAATTTCATGTTCATGCAGATGTATATCTGATTGCAAAGATCCTGAACACATTGATGGATTTCTTCCAGGGAAGTTGGCTGCATGTGGAGTGGTTCGGTGGACTGTTTGTGCAGCAGCTGCAAGTCCCCAGTATTTAAAATGGGGAATCTACTCAGACGTCTTATATCTGCTCATCTATTTAAAAGAAGATTTTACAGTTGTAGTGAATACACTTTTAAAAAAAACACTTATGTTTGTGGGAAGCGCAGGAACACCCAGGTTTGTAACTAGTTCAATTCCTTTCATAAGTTCTTGTGTAGAGTTGCCAATTCTGATCTTAGAAGTGGTTTCAATCTTTAAAAAGTATTTAAAAATTACTTAAATAAAATGCCCTTTCAGTGTTGTGTATCTAATGTTACATGCCTGAAACCGCTGCTGCAAATTTTCATTGCACCTGGGCATACGTGTCTGTACTTGTGCCAAGACAATGAACTTGACTTTGACTTTGAATAGCAGAAGAGGCATGGTGGACTGACTGGTTTATTTGAGGTACTATGTTCCAGTGAACAGAAGTGTTCTACGAGGCAGAGAAGAATACTGCTATGATGCCCTACAGAATGTTTGTGCCGCACAAAACACAGATGCAGCTCTAGACGAAACATGCAAGGTGGAGATGGGAGTTTGTGGATACAAAACAGAGACCAACTTCACTTCATTCTGGGACACAATCAGTGATACCATTAATATGGGATTGGCCAGGATCACCTGCTACTCAACGTTCTAGGGCTGAGGTAAAGTACGCGCTCAGAAGGATACAAAATGTTACTAGGTTTTTAAAATAACATTTAAAGTAGCATACAGAATTGTGGGCTTTATAGTTTGGAGCATAAAAATATAAAAGGAAATTGTGCTAAATTTTTTTTTACGAATCTATATTAAGCAAAAGATATTGATCCATTTCTATGCATTACACCAAGAGAGTTGTTAGGGCTTTGGAAGGGTGTGGAGCAGATCAACTTGAATAGTAATGTTAGAGCTCGGTTAGTGTGGACTGCGGAAAATTGGCTCAGTCTCCACACAACTGCAAAGCTTAAGGGGGTTTAAAAGAGATTTTCAAAATTAATAAGACATTTTGATAACTGTCTTAATGGAAGTTAAAAGAAGTAGCAAAAAGAAGATAAAAGTACATTTTTTTTTAAAAGTTCAGCATGTTGCTATGAGCTGTTATAATGCATTGGAAAGGATGGCGGAAGCAAATTCCATGGTAACCTTTAAAGGGAGATTGATACATATTAAAGGAGGGAAAAAAATGAGCTTTTTCAACGAGTGAGCACAACAATGCTGAGGCAAAGAGTTTCTTTTCTATGGTGTAAAATTCCACTTTTAGATACACAGGGAATATTGAGTATGTTGGATCTGAGATGACGTTATTCATACCTGTAATAAGCCAGCTGCAAAGCAACCTGGATAAACGCATCTGGGCTCAACTTCTGGGACTTCACGCATTCTTTCCCAAAATGCTGGAACACAAAGCATTTTATATCCACATCACGCACCATCCTAGTAAGAAAGGAAGACAACCATTAGTCTCAAATCACCTTCAAATGACATTGGCATTTTCCCCAACCTCTGCCATTACGTTCATTGTATCACAATGCAATTATGTGTGATGGTTCTCCCAGCAGTAGCAGTACTTCATGTGCAAATGCAGTCAATACTGGATGGGCTATTCAAATGTTTAATGTTGGTTAATGGGGAATATATTGCGAGGTTATTTCAGTGTGGCGAGAGGTGACTAATGGAGTGCCAAGGTGCGTGCACCTCAGCTATTTACAATCTACACCACCGATTTAGATCATAGGACCAAATTTAATCCTTCCAAGTTTGCTGATAATGAGGAGCAAGGTGAGAGAAAAAAAAAACTGTCAAGAGAACAGAAAGAGTGTACAAAGAAATACCAACAGAATAAGTGAACGAGTAGAAAGTTATCATGGAATACAATGTGGGAAAATGTGACATCGTTCAACTTGATCTGAAGTCTGGCAAATATTTTTACGTTGTGGGAAACAGGTAATCATTTGTATTCAGAGGGATCTGGATCTGGGCCCTTTGCAAATGGATCACAAAAAAAAGGTACAGCAATTATTAGGAAACATACAATATATTTGTCTTTATTGCAAAAGGGTTGGAAGAATTTTCTACATTTACGTAGGAGTTTTGTGGGTCTACACCACCAGAACAGTGTTTTTGGTCTTACCCAAGGAGAAGGTTACAACAGAAATTCAGTTGATTGATTCCTGGGTGAAGAGAAGAGGGAGGAGAATTGAGTCTATACGCAACTTAGAATGAGAAACTCGTAGTCTTTGTGGGATAGCTCTTTAATACAAGAATAAAAGTGAAACAACATCTTGAAGAAAATTGGAAGGTTGGGCATCTATGGAACTCTACAGAGTGGGAAAGTGGATTTGATGTAAAAGTTCAGGAGACTTATTATAGACAAATGTAGGTCCATGCAGACAGAAACAGGTGAATTGATTATGGGGAGCAAGGACATGGCAGACCAATTGAATAATTACTTTGGTTCTGTCTTCACTAAGGAGGACATAAATAATCTTCCAGAAATAGTAAGGGACAGAGGGTCCAGTGAGATGGAGGAACTGAGCGAAATACATGTTAGTAGGGAAGTGGTGTTAGGTAAATTGAAGGGACTGAAGGCAGATAAATCCCCAGGGCCAGATGGTCTGCATCCTAGAGTGCTTAAGGAAGTAGCCCAAGAAATAGTGGATGCATTAGTGATAATTTTTCAAAACTCTTTAGATTCTGGACTAGTTCCTGAGGATTGGAGGGTGGCTAATGTAACCCCACTTTTTAAAAAAGGAGGGAGAGAGAAACCAGGGAATTATAGACCAGTTAGCCTGATATCGGTGGTGGGGAAACTGCTGGAGTCAGTTATCAAGGATGTGATAACAGCACATTTGGAAAGTGGTGAAATGATCGGACAAAGTCAGCATGGATTTGTGAAAGGAAAATCATGTCTGACGAATCTCATAGAATTTTTTGAGGATGTAACTAGTAGAGTGGATAGGGGAGAACCAGTGGATGTGGTATATTTGGATTTTCAAAAGGCTTTTGACAAGGTCCCACACAGGAGATTAGTGTGCAAACTTAAAGCACACAGTATTGGGGGTAAAGTATTGGTGTGGGTGGAGAATTGGTTAGCAGACAGGAAGCAAAGAGTGGGAATAAACGGGACCTTTTCAGAATGGCAGGCGGTGACTAGTGGGGTACCGCAAGGCTCAGTGCTGGGACCCCAGTTGTTTACAATATATATTAATGACTTGGATGAGGGAATTAAATGCAGCATCTCCAAGTTTGCGGATGACACGAAGCTGGGTGGCAGTGTTAGCTGTGAGGAGGATGCTAAGAGGATGCAGGGTGACTTGGATAGGTTGGGTGAGTGGGCAAATTCATGGCAGATGCAATTTAATGTGGATAAATGTGAAGTTATCCACTTTGGTGGCAAAAATAGGAAAACAGATTATTATCTGAATGGTGGCCGATTAGGAAAAGGGGAGGTGCAACGAGACCTGGGTGTCATTATACACCAGTCATTGAAAGTGGGCATGCAGGTACAGCAGGCGGTGAAAAAGGCGAATGGTATGCTGGCATTTATAGCAAGAGGATTCGAGTACAGGAGCAGGGAGGTACTACTGCAGTTGTACAAGGCCTTGGTGAGACCACACCTGGAGTATTGTGTGCAGTTTTGGTCCCCTAATCTGAGGAAAGACATCTTTGCCATAGAGGGAGTACAAAGAAGGTTCACCAGATTGATTCCTGGGATGGCAGGACTTTCATATGAAGAAAGACTGGATGAACTGGGCTTATACTCGTTGGAATTTAGAAGATTGAGGGGGGATCTGATTGAAACGTATAAGATCCTAAAGGGATTGGACAGGCTAGATGCAGGAAGATTGTTCCCGATGTTGGGGAAGTCCAGAACGAGGGGCCACAGTTTGAGGATAGAGGGGAAGCCTTTTAGGACTGAGATTAGGAAAAACTTCTTCACACAGAGAGTGGTGAATCTGTGGAATTCTCTGCCACAGGAAACAGTTGAGGCCAGTTCATTGGCTATATTTAAGAGGGAGTTAGATATGGCCCTTGTGGCTACGGGGGTCAGGGGGTATGGAGGGAAGGCTGGGGCGGGGTTCTGAGTTGGATGATCAGCCATGATCATAATAAATGGCGGTGCAGGCTCGAAGGGCCGAATGGCCTACTCCTGCACCTATTTTCTATGTTTCTATGTAACAACAGAATGACATTGAAAGGCCATTTGTTTATGCCATTCCTTTTCATTATTGCAGAAGAAACCAATCCTGCTCTTACTGAATTTGTGCACACATCACAAGGGGTTGTTGGATAGCAGTAAAAGAAAGGAATTCTGACTTTTCTCCTCACTTCCTCCCCCCCCCCACCAACTTCCACACATGATCTGGGCATCCCAAGCCAATGGCAGCATAACCACCCCCTTCTCAAACCCCACCAGCTGCTTTGGGGGCAAGATGAAAGTAAAATGGGGCAGTGTATCTTGGTGGTTGGTGTGACTTGGTATTATGAGTACAACCACCTCCTCCGAAGAATAATCAACTCTTTCCAAGTGACAGCGGGCAGCTCCCCAGCATTCTGTCCAAACTGCCTACCATCCTCACTCAGACATACATTATTTCTGGGAAGAGATCCTGGGATTCCCTTCCTCACAGCAGTCAGGGAACACCTTCACTACACAGGACTGCACCAATGCAAAAAATCAACCTGCTGTCATGTTAAGCACATTTAAGGGGATGGAGAAATAAATACTAACTTTGCCAGTGGCATCCACAACCCCACTAAGAGTTAAAAAAAAAAGCTCTCACATGTTGAGGTTCTGCTTTGCTTTCTCAATGTCCCTCTTTATGTCAGGTGTGATATTGAAACGGAGCTTCCGAGGCATGGCCAATGGAATCATAGGAGAACGAACCATCTCCAAGGTGTTGCTGGAATTTAAAAAAAATGCACTGATCACTTGACTATGTAGCACTCCTATAGAATTTACAGAGAAAACATGCCATTTGGCCCAATGTTACATCATCCTATTTCTTATGCCTCAGCAAGATCTAGAAAAACGCGTCCATGCATTTATTTTTAGTAGGCTCGACTGCTGTAATGAAGTTTTCACAGGTCTCTGTAAAAGATCCCTCAGACAGCTGCAGCTCATTCAGAACACTGCTGCTAGTCTTCACTAAGACTAAGAAAGTAGAACACATCACCCCAGTTCCCAGATCACTACACTGGCTTCCTGTCCATCAGAGGACTGACTTTAAAGTACAAACAATTACTGCAACACTCTCAACATGCTGGAGGAACTCAGCAAGTCGGGCAGCATCCGTGGAAACGATGAGTTGATGTTTCGGACCGGAACCCTTCATCAAGACTGTAGGGGGAAGGGGCAGAGGCCCTATAAAGAAAGTGGGGGGAGGGTGGGAAGGAGAAGGCTGGTAGGTTCCAGGTGAAAAACCAGTAAGGGGAAAGATAAAGGGGTGGGGGAAGGGAGGCAGGGAGGTGATAGGCAGGAAAGGTGAAGAAGGAATAGGGGAAAACACAATGGGTAGTAGGAGGTGGAACCATGAGGGAGGTGATAGGCAGCTGGGGGAGGGGGCAGAGTGAAACAGGGATAGAGGAAGGGAGGGGAAGGGAATTACCAGAAGTTGGAGAATTCTATGTTCATACCAAGGGGCTGGAGACTACCTAGATGTTATATGAGGTGTTGCTCCTCCAACCTGAGTTTCACCTCATCATGGCAGTAGAGGAGGCCATGTATGGACATATCTGAATGGGAATGAGAAGTAGAGTTGAAGTGGGTGGCTACCGGGAGTGGTTTATAAAGCACTGAATGGTCGAGGGCCAAAATACATCTCTGATATCCTGCTACATTATGAACTTTCTTGAGCTCTCAGGTTGTCTGTGTGGGTCTGCTTACCGCCCCCAGGGTCAAAACAACATGGTGAAGCAGCTTTTAGTTACTAAGCTCCACAGATCTGGAATAATCTGCCAGAGGATCTGAAGTCTGACCCAACTTTAAGCTCTTTTAAATTGAGGCTCAAAACTTTTCGCTGTAGCTTTTAATTAGAATCTCCTGCACTGTAACTTCTATTTATCACATCTATTTTTTGTGGTATTTTATTCTCTCAAATATTGTCTGACATTTGATGTTTGGTTTTTATATTGTTCTATGTAAAGCACTTTGAACTGTTGTGTTTGAAAAGTGCTCTACGAATAAACTTGCTTATTTCCTACAAACATCTCCAGCCATCCTTTAAATATATTCGTTATTTGTTGTAATAATTTTGTTGCACATTATAACTACTTGCCAGGTAAATAAAACTGAATTTCCTACTGGAAATATTCGTGGTTGTGTAAATATTCATGTTCCCCCCGCCACCACATGGAGAAAAATAGTATATTTATCCTACTGAATTCCTTTCTGTTCGCCTCATCAAAGATGGAATCACAGTCAGCAGGTAAGAGAACTAGTTGCATCTCAAACACTTTTCTTAATTAAGTCATGAAGCTGCAGCAGATAAGTGCTGACTAAAGTACAATTTCAAAAATAGTGAATTCCGTGTTTCCCCACTGTTAGTAGGACCTGGCCGCAGGCAAATTAGTCGCAGCGTTAACCATATTACAACAGCAATTACATTTCAAAAGACATCCTGTTGGCTGTACTGCCCTATGGGAGACTTAAGGTTTTAACAGCTTGCTCTATAAATAGGAAACATTCTTGATACATATATTGTATATCTGGGATACAGCACTAAAGTAAAACCCTGATAAACCAGCACCCTTGGGACTATCGGATGGTAGACATGCAGATTTTCCAGATTATTGGATATTACTCCCATTTATAATCCAACACATTTAATTCACTTGAAGTGACTACCCAGTAGTACACAAGCTATACTGTGAAATCTGGAAGTTGAAAGGTAGCGTAGGAAATGGGACGAAGGCAGTTTAAAGGTAAGGGAACCTGAATCTGTTGAACTTCCAGCGCAAGGAGATGTCCACGAGTGAAATCTGCTGACATCTGCTCAGGGATGCACTGAAGCTTGCAGCAGACAACTCAAAGGCTTCTTGGGAAAGATCAGTCAAGGACTGTGCTGCCACTGGATACCAAGGAGTGAGCCCTGTATAACAGACCGTCAGACATTTCATGGCTGTACTCATCAAGGAGACAACACGAATAGGCTTGGCACAGAATGCATTAAATTGATGGTAAAAAGATCATTGGGACAGACATGACCTTAGATGTATTTACAGTCAATTATAAATAAAATATATTTTTGAAATAAAAAATGTTTAGTGAGTGAAAGACACCGAGCCTGTAAGGCAGATGCCAAACCACTGGAATTTCTGGACAATGGGATTGTAGATCAACTGCAAACCGAGAACTCTTTCAATGAATGGCCTTCTTTAGTACAGCAAGGTTTTATAATATTAGTGATTGCCATCTGCCCTGCACTGATCAAGCCCTAGCAGGAGGTTAAATGATCAGAACAGATATTTAGGGTTGGCTAGAGATGGTCAGACATCCACCCAATACGATGCCCACCCAAATATTGGAGAAAGTATGTGTTCTGATCCGTTTTCTCATTATGTGGGCTTTTCAACCAACACTGCCTCGATACCCCCCCCAATCTACTTCCTAAATAAACCAAGACTCTTACCAATACTCAAAGACATGGTCCAATAGAGCAACAATAGGAGGTCCTTCTGATGATGAATGCTCATAGACCAAACCACAAGATCCATCCTCTCCAATAATGAACTGTGGAAAACATATGAAAAGGCAACGTCGTTAGTGGGCTGTCTTGATGCATGAGTGACAGAGATGATGAAAGTACCATCAGTACCTCAGGATTTTTGACACTGATATTTTTAAATATGAAAAAGGAACAGAAAATTCAGCCGAGATTCTGACTTGATCATTATCCAGTGATCTCTACTGGAAATTGTGTGCTGGCTGAATTTCACTGAGAACAAAATCAGTTTCAACTAGAATGGCCCCTGTGTGAAGCCACTTGTCACAAGTGATATGATGGCACTATGCATCTCCCTCTGCAATGGATACTTATCCTCATCAGCAGAGCTCAACTGATGAGGATCGATAACATCTTCTCCTAAATGACCCCCAAAACAGGTGCAGCTCGAGGCTGGTGCTTAGCCCTGCACTCTACTCTCTGTACGCACGTGACTGTGTGGCTAAGCACAGCTGCATTGCCATATACAAATTTGCCAACAAAAGCACAATTGTTGGATGAATCACAGCTGGCGACGAGTCAGTATACAGAAGTGGGATAGGACACCTACTGTAGTTGAGAGGAGCTATAACAACAGACTCTTGCTGAACATCAGCAAAAGACTGATCGGTGACTTCAGGAAGGGGAAACAGGGTGAACATACACCAATCCACACTGGGGGGAGAGGGGTTGGAGGGGCAGAAGAGAGAGGAAAAAAATCCAATGGTGGAGAAAATCAGTCATTTTAAATTCCTGGGCATTAACATATCAGATAACCCATTTTGGACCTTGCAGATCATTGCAATCACAAGGAAAGCACACCAATGTCTTTACTTTCTTAGAAGACAGAGGTTTGGTATATCACCGAACACTCTACTAAACTTCGACAGATATACTGTTGAAAGTATACTGACTAGTTGCATTAAGGACTGGCATAGCAGTTCAAATGCGCAGGAACGCAAGGAGTTGCAGAGAGTAGTGGACTGAGCCAAATACATCACAGACACATCGATCCTCATCACTGGTAGTATCTGCATGAGGTACAGTCTCAAGGCGGCAACACCTAACAAAGATCTCACCACCTGGGCCGTGCAGCTACCATCAGGTGAGACATACAGAAGCTCGAAGTCTCATACCACCAAGTTCCAAAACAAGGGAAGCTACTTCCCTTCAACCATTCAGTTCTTGAAGCAACCAGCACAACCCTAATCACTACCTTAGTATATCAACGCTATACTTTGATCACTTTGTACTAAAATTTAAATTTTTTGTCCTAATTATATTTTCTGTAGTTTATATTTCTCTCCTGAATACTGTTTATATATTATGTGCTTGTGGTACTATTGCAAATAAAGTTTTCATTGCACCTGTGCACACCTGTACATATGACAATAAACTCGACTTTGACTTTCATTATAGATCTCTAACCAATACAAAACGGTAGCAGCTTTGGAGTTTTCTCACCCCATTAAGCCCACCCCCACCCCAATCTGTTTGCTTTATTGATATATTAGAACACCAAGAACCAGACAGTGAATACCAAAGTGCTGCTGGTATTAGGCTGCAGGAAGCCGATGCTCAGATACAAATAACTGAGTGGAGTAAACAAGGGAAGTGGAATTGAAATTGATCTTATTATTGTCACATGTACTGAGTGGGATACGGTGAAAAGCTGGCCTTGCATACTGTTCATACAAGTCAAATCATTACACAGTTATTGAGGTCGAATAAGGTAATTAAAAATAATGCAGAATAAGCTAACAGCTACAGAGAAAGTGCAGTGCAGATAAACAAGCTGCAAGATCTTAACAAGGTAGATTGTGAGGTCAAGAGCTCCAACCTTGTACCGTATTTAAGTTTGCTGATGGCATCACTGTTGTTGGTCGAATCAAAGCTGGTGACAAATCGGCATATAGGAGGGAGACTGAAAATCTGGTTGAATGGTGCCATAACGCCATCTTCTCCTTCGACATCAGCAAAACCAAAGAGATTATTACTGACTACAGGAGGAAGCAGCCAGAGGCCCTCGATCAGTAGTTTTAAACTCCTTGGTGGTAACACATCAGAGGACCAATCCTGGGACAAGCGCACAAGTATCACAAAAGCGACACGACAGTACCTCCACTTCCTTAGACGCTTGCGCAGATTCCGCATGTCATCAAAATCTTTGACAAACTTCTATAGATGTGCAGTGGAGAGGATCCTAACTGGTTGCATCCCAGCCTAGAGTGGAAACACCAATGCCGAGGAACAGAAAAGGCTACAGAAAGTGGTGGACATAGCCCAGACCATCACAGGCAAAGCCCTCCCCAGCACTGAATATATTTATCTGGAGCACTGCCACAAGAAAGCAGCGTCCATCATTAAACACCCCCACTATCCAGGCCACTGCATCTTCTTCCTACCGGCTTTGGGCAAGAAGTACAGTACAGAAGCCCCACACCACCACTCATACAAAATGATACAACATGGAAACAAGACCTTCAGCCACTGAGTCCATGTTAACCATCAAACATGATATCAATTTACACTAATCCTTCACCAAGTTCACCAGGCTCCTGAACCAGCGTGTATAACTTCAGTCACACTATTCTGAACTACAGACCTAAGACCTATAGACACACTTTCAAGAATTTCTTACAGCTAATGCTTTCAGCATTTATTTTATTTGCACATTTGTTATCTATCTTTGCCTGTTTAATACAGTTTCTCATAAATTTTATTTGTATTTTTTTCTGTAAATGTCCACAAATAAACAAATCTCAAGGTAGTGCATGGTATATATATATATACACACACTTTGATAACAAAGTTGTTTGCACGTTGATCTTACCGTACTAGGGAACCATTTAATATTTTTATAACAGCAGGATAGAAGCTGCCCTTGAGTCTGGTGGTTGGGACCTAAAGGTTTTTGTGTTTTCTGTCCCGCTGAACAACAGGGAAGAGAGAATGTCTGGAATAGGTGGGTTTTTGATACGAGGCAGGGAGAAGTGCATACAGAGTCCATGGAGGAGATGCTGGTTTCTGTGAGGTGCTGAGCTGTGTCCATAACTCTACGGTTTCTTGAGGTACATACTGAGCAGCTGTGACACACCCAAATAGGATGCTTTCTATAGTGCATCAATAAAAGCTTAAGGGTTGATGGGGATATGCCGAAACTCTTTAGTCTTGTGAAGAAGTAGAGGCATTGGTGAACATCTTTGGTTTTGGTCGAATCAGGACAGGCTGTTGGTGATGTTCACTCCTAGTAACTTGAAGCTCTCAACCTCAGCACCATTCACGTAGACAGGAGCAAGCACAATGCATCTCTTTTTGAAGTCAATGACCAGCTCTTTTTGTTTTGCTGACTTTGAGGGAATGGGATGTTGTCACGACGCCATAAACCCTCTATTTCCTTCCTTTACTCCGACTCATCATTATTTGAGATACGACCCACTGCAGTGCTGTCATCTGGGGTTGGAGCAATATCTGATCATGCAGTCATGAGTGAACAGGGCGCTGAGGACACAACAGTGTGGAGCACCAGTGTTTAGAATAATCGTGGCAGAGGTGTTGCTGCCTTTCCTTACTGACTGTGGTCTATTGGTCAGCAAGTTAAGGATCCAGTTGCAGTGGGAAATGGTTCACTCCAGGGGTCCAGATAATGGAAACAGAGAGAAGACTGCGTGCAAGGAGGAGAATAGGAGGGAAGAGGCCCTTCGGGTTGCTATCTGTTACCTTGTTGAACTTTGAGCTCACATGATGTTACTGTTCTATCTCTCCTCCCCCTTCCTATCTCACAACCCTTCCACCCTGCTTCAACCAGCCCTTAAGGCTTGTGCTTGCGAAGGAATTGAAGGAGTTCAGAAAACAATAATAGTACCTTTAAAGTGTAGGCAAAGAACATTTCAAAGATCTTTAAAACAATTGGAAAGAAAATTATTCATAGAGCAGCTATAGTCACACTGCCAATGCACACAGTAACATCCCCAATTAGTCCCAGATCAATATTCCTATATACTCTTCAGATATATGTACAAATACAGCCATACACATAGACTTTAAAAAAAAAACACCTATGTTGATTATGCTTGATCAGAGCCTGACCCAGTTGCTGCCCAGAGGCTGACTGCAACCCCTCACATGCCTGCCCCCCAACATACCTGCAACCCCTCACATACCTGCAGGGTTTTGTCAAACCACCTGTTGCCACTGTTCCACCGACTACCTCCACCATGCAACATCTGTGCCGCAATGTGACTCATGTAGAGTTCGTCTGACACCTTTGGCACTGGAGCATCCAGGCAGAGGGTGAAGATGCTCCGCTGGATACACTTCACAGACTCCTTGTTAACCTTATCTGGAGGGGCCCGGGGGAAGCAGAAATAGTAAGCACAATTTTAAAATTCTGCAGAGAGGCATTATAGGAAGTTAAAATTAGCTCACACAAATAATGATCTAGTATATTCCGTTATCACAATATAATGGCAAACAATCACTGGGTTCAAGTGCATAGCTCAGTAAGAACAAGGAGACTAGGAGAACTCCCTGTTGTTTCAAATTCTTCCACTGGGTCTGGGCAATCCTGCCAACTCATTCCCAACTTCCCCATGAAAAATAGTTTTAAGCCACATACAGTTGCAGTCCAACTGGTGTCAGATATGGACTTCCAAGATTTTGAGTTAGCAAAATGGGATAGTGATATAGTATAATTCCAAGTAAGGATGGCATCTGATTTGGAAGAGAACTTGGGGTGAAGGGAGAACCAGGTTCCCATTGGCTTTCGAAACAGTAAAAACTGCAGGTTTCAGAAGTACTATCAAAGAAGCCTTGGGCACTGTGAACCAGTGTGAACCAGTGCACTGGAGGGACGAAGGTGTAAGGTCCAAGATTTTGGGTGAGTGCAGAGCTTCTGCCCTGGGTTGTCTTAAGCTTCCTGAGTATTCAGCAGCACTGCCTTTATCTACTAGTATTGCATCACACTCCTAACATGCCCGTAGATCAGCTTAGCCAAGATTCTGACAGAAATACTAAAGCTAGCCGGTGTCCCATGCAAACCATTCCTGACCCCCTTCGAACAATTCCCAAGTGTAGGAATATGTGTGGACTTCAGGACATAGACAGTGATATTAAACCTGATCCTAATTCTCTGTGAGAAGAATGAACATGGATCGTTATTGGAGCTATATCATGCAAAAAAAAACCTAAGAAACTTTTGTAAAAGTACAGTTCCTTTGACAATTTCAATGCTCCAACGGTATTTACATTCAATAATAAACTTCTGAATTATAATCACTGAGATAATAATGAATGAAGCAATTATTTTATGAAGAGCAACCTTTGATTAGCGTGTTGTATGCATTTGCCCAGCTGTTTCGATGGCCAGTTGTAAGGATCCCAATTGGCTCTTTGTTTGTCTGGAGTGAGGAATGCCAGATCTTCTCCAATTGCATGTAAAGCTGGTCCACAGTTAAGGGGCTACCATCGCTGTTATACACAAAGAGCTCAAAGAACTGCAAAATACAGATGGAAATCGTGAACTGAAAGTGTGGACTGAAGCTCACAAAGCAGAACAGGCCAGCATTCAGCACAGTGACAAAGTGAGTTTGAATTAGTCTCAGCGTCCCAGCCTGGAGACAAAATTAGTCTAGATCTCTTACTCGATTACCACAAAGTGACGTCACCTTCTTCTCACTAGAAATGCTTACATGTGGAATTTGTTGGTGGGGGTGGGGGGGGGGATAGGAAAAAGTAGTTGAAGGTATTATACGGTCCACTACAAAATCTGCTACACTCCATTTGTGGCAACTGGGTCCTTCATATCCTGCTGCAAACAAGCACGTTTTGTTTTCTGATGATTTGAGTATTGAATTAACTTTTGCACAATCATCAGTGATTAACTCAACTGCTGACTCAACAAGGAGGTCAGGTGATTTATGAAGCAGGATATCAGAATCTCACTGCTGCCCCCAAGAACTCCTGTAGCAAGGATCTCCAACAAACACAACCACTTCCTTATTTCAAAAAAAAAATCAAAGAACACTGCAGAATCAAATCAAAGAAATTAGATGTTAAAAAACAGAAAATGCTGGAAACATTCCGATCAAATTCTGACAAAGGGTCATTGACCTGAAATCTTTAATTGTTTCTTTCCAAGTTTTTTTTTGCCTGACCTGAATTTTCCCAGCATTTTCTAGTTTTATACCATCACCTTTTATACAAGACTGACTCCAATCAGTGAAGCTATCCCAGTGGTCAGTTTTACCCAGGTTCTTTGATGTCACACCGGGTCAAATTCTGTTGTGATACCCTTGGCCTCTGGAATTTGGATGGTTTTACCATCTGAATCGAGGTCATGGAAAGGTCTGCAAATAAGTGGTCATGATGACATTCAAATGAAGCACGAATTATTAGTGGGAAGTTATTGGTAGCATTGATAGCGTGACTTTCCATCAGCTTGCTAATAATCGATGGCAGAATTAAACTCTCATGACTACTGATTAAAATAAAATGTAGCAGCTGGATTTGACCAGCATTGCGTGTTGTGGGGCTTTCCCCACTTATTTCTGGGTCAATGATTTAAAAAAATAGATTAGTTCCTGTGGTTTGTTTTCAACTAATTAATGTACCTTGGTGGCCCCACGATACAAGGTGAATTAGACAGACCTTGAATTGCAACGCGAGACAGAAAAGAAAGAAACGTTACTTCAGGGCAGAAACATGGGCAAAGAGAACTTAAAAACCTTTAGCACACTCAAGCAAATGCAAGCCAACCTACCTGGAAGTTGTGCACAATTGTTACATGGGTTGGTTTTTTAGTTTGGGCATAGTTGACAAAAGAATCACTTTTAGGACCCGGGATCCTGCAGGATGACAGGATCTGGTAATACTGGTTCATGCAGAGCGGGCTCCCGCCTAGACTCTCCACAGGAAGGGTCTCACTGAGCAAAGGAACAAAAGAGGAAAGTGTTTACTCAGAACAAGACAGAATGACCTGATAAAAACTACAAATGCGCAAAATTTTCAGTCGTTCAGTGGCCACTTTATTAGGTATGCCTACTCGTTAATGTAAATATCTAACCAGTCAATGCATAAAAGCATGCAGACATGGTCAAGAGGTTCAGTCATTCGGACCAAACATCAGAATGGGGAAGGAACGTGATCTAAGTGACTTTGATCATGGAATGATTGTTGGTGTCAGAAGGGGTGGTCAAGTATCTCAGAAACTGCCGATCTTCTGGGATTGTCACGCGTTAGCAGTTTCTAGAGTTTGCAGAGAATTGACAGATAAGCAAAAAACATCCAGTGAGTGGCAGTTCTGTGGGCAAAAACGCCTTGTTAATGACAGAGGTTAGAAGAGAACAGCAGACTGGTACACGCCGATAGGAAGGCAACAGTAATTTAAGTAACCATGTGTTACAACTGTGGTGTGCAGAAGAGCAACCCTGAGCACATATCACGTCAAACCTTGAAGCGGATGGGCTACTGCAGCAGAAGACCACGCCAGGTTCCACTCCTGTACCTAATAAAGTGGCCAGTGAGTGTAGGTTTTAAAGTCTGACTATAAAGTTTGACCCTTTCGAACTCTGCAATGCCTCCATCCTCAACCTGCACCATTTCTACTACTGATTACGTGTCTTCACCTGTCCAGGTTATTACTATTACTATTCCTCTCTATGCCTTGTGGCGCATCGGGTGGCAACCTTGCCCTTTCTTTGTCTGTTTTTTGTTTTACGAGGCCGCGAAGCTAGCTCGACCCAGCATGGATGGAAAGCATATTAAGAGCTGAACAGATTCGAACCCGGGACCATTTGCCTCCAAGTGTGGTGCTGAAGCCACTACACCTACACCACTGGCTGGCAGGTCCAGGTTTTAAAGATTAGCTTTATTTGTCACATCAAAGCAGACGCTGAAGTGTGCTTGGAATGACCACTGCATGCACTTCTCCAGCTTGCTCGTCTCCTTCAAAATGCTTCTTAACTCCTATCAGTCTGACCTGCGAGCCCTCTCCACAACTCCACTTGCAACTCAACGTCAATTTTTACTCCAATTTATGGTAAAGTGCCTGGAATATTTTATTAAGTAAAAAAGAAATTGTATTAAGAATCTATATTTTCTTTTTTTCACCAACTTCCCCGTGTTCCTCAGTGAAGTCATAATTTGAACTTACTTGTCTTTCTTTCTTTTCTTTTTAAATCTTTTTATTAAATTAGTACACAAAAAGTAAACCATGTAGACACTAACACACTGTTGCAATATAAATTTGCAAAACTTACTTGTCAATCATGGATTTAAAATCCAGCACACCAGCGATCAATTTGGCAGCGAATCTGGAAGAGAAGATTGGGACTGAACATTTACAAATGGCAACAGAACACATTAGACAGGTCCAGGCACTGCTTTACATTGCCCTGGGCAGTTTTATTCACTAATGTTTGAACTTCACATACAAATGGATTTTCATTTCATGCTCTCAGGATATCTCGAAGCATTCCATAACCAATGCAACAGGCACAAAATGCTGGAGGAACTCAGCAACCCAGGCAGCATCTATAGAAAAGAGTAAACAGTCAGCGTTTCAGACTGAGACCCTTCATCAAGACCGGGAAAAAAGATGCGAAGTCAGTGTAAGAAGAGAGGGGTAGGGGAGGAAGGGGGTAGGTGATAGGTGAAACCGGGAGATGGGGAGGGCTGAAGTAAAAAGCTGGGAAGTTGATTGGTGAAAGACCAAGAGCTGGAAAAAGGGGAATCTGATAGGAGAGTTCAAAAGACCATAGAATAAAGGGAAGGGGGGGGCAGAGGGAGGTGATCCATCTGGTGCTCCTCCCCCTTCCCTTTCTTCCATGGTCTTCTGAACTCTCCTATCAGATTCCGCCATGTCTAGCCCTTTACCTCTTTTACCAATCAACTTCCCAGCTCTTTACTTTAACCCTCCCCCTCACCCGGTTTCATCTATCACCTACCACCTTCTCATCTCCCCCACCCCCCCCCCAATCTTGATGAAGGGTCTCAGTCTGAAATGTCGACTGCTTACTCTTTTCCATAGCTGCCACTTGGGCTGCTGAGTTTCTCCAGCATTTTGTGCGTGTTGCTTTGGATTTCCAGCATCTGCAGATTTTCTCTTGTTTGCCAGAACCATGTGGTCCTTTTGAATTCTTTTCACTGTTGTAATGCAGGAAATTTGTGCCAAACCAGGTACTATAACCAACAATACAATAATGACCAGATATTCTTGTTATTTTGGTTGAAGGATAAGCATTTATTAGTAAATAAAAATATTGGCCAGGATAACTCATTGAAATGTGATCGGAGAGGATTGATTTGGATGATGTAAGATTGGTTCCCCTAGCTGGAGAATCCAGAACTGAATGCATGTTCATAGCACGAGGTTGGCTGTTTTAGACAGAACTGGGGAGCTTCATTCAATAAAGCTGTGAATCGCTGGAACTCTCTGCACAAGGTAGGTGTTCAGTTATTAAATACAATCAAATATAAAAACTGTAGTTATCAATCCCATTATTTGAAGCCCCAAATTATCCTGGTCAAACATTTTGGTCCTTTCTAATCCATCCACGTCTCTTTTGAAGAGACAATTAATTAGAACTACATATATTAATAATTAAAACTACATACATATCCTACTCCGGAACAGGTCTCAATGTTAATGTGCTGCATGTTGGTGCATCTTGTTCTGAAGAAATTCTTACCTCCAGCTGCATTATAACAGGAGCCTAATAATGTTGAGATATTTTTGTTTTACAGTCAGAACTGTTATGAACAATTTTGAGTCTCATATCTAGGACAGATGTGCTGGAGAATATTAGTAGGTCTGCCTGGATGAATTCCTGATTTTGTCATTATACACGTGGGGATACATGGAAAGAAGCACCAGAAGTGAAAAGAGGATGATGTTTTGCAACATGAATTTAGAGAGCCAAGTCAGATTAACGAGCAGGACCTCCAAAGCAATATCTGTATCATCTCCAATGCCACAGCAGAGTGAGTATAGGTGAAGAGAGGTTAAATGAACGCATGAATAAAGAGATGATGTAGGAGGAAGGGCTTTGGACTCCTTGGATCACTGGGATGCTTCTGAGAAGGAGATACCAGTACAAGCAGGATGGGTTGCTCCTGAATCACATTGGGACCAACATTCTTGCTGGGAGGTTTGCTCGTGCTTTTGGGGAAGGTTTTGAACTAATTTGACAGGGAAATTATGGCGAACAGAGAAATGAAGATGAGTCAGAGAATGATAATGCAGAACAGAGATAGTTTTGTAGATCATTTGGACCAAATAATTTGTTTCCATGCAAGAATGAGCCTTAATATCGCTATATACTATATAGAAACACAATTAACAGACTGTGTCCACAAAGACTGAACTAAGCAGTGGTGAGGTGAGAGAAATAAACAATGACCATCTCTCATTGGGGGGGGGGGGGGGGCTGGCGGCCTGAAGTAGAAGCTGGTAGTCCAATTACCACTTTGCTGGAGTTCCAGCCCAATTTCTAATCCTTTCCCTTACTCCTGATATTATCCACATTCCATTGCAAGGTTGAAGGTAGTGCGTCATGTTCCCTGGCCTTTCAGTCACTGTGACTATGCTGAAGAGCTGTCCGTAGTCAATAATATATTCAGGGGATGGGCTGAGAGCTGTGGAAATTAAGCATTGTCTCCAGACTACAGCATAGCCTCCAGAGCATGCCTGAAATCGACATACTCCTGTCAGATAATGGCCGCCCCTTGTAAAGAGCTGGGTCAGGCCTGGAGACTCCCAGCCACACCCCCACAACTTTAATAGTTTTACAGGAAAACTGGCAAATCAATATGAAGCAAGAAACACAATTTTCTCGTCATATACAGGAAATCCCATACCCTTGGGGATCATGATCAATCCTGCTCTCGAACACACTGATATGCTAAATGGTTTTTGGGAGCCTGGGTGTTACTGTCACTCACCTTTTATTTGACATGCACTTTAATTCCAACATCTGCTGCCTTCATCCTAGTTTACGGCAAATCCCCTACACGCCCTCTGACCCGCATTAGCTCTTGTTCTGGCCCTAGCAGAGTTTTAAAAATTCACACCCTTCTGCTCAGATCTTTCCATAGGTTCTTTATGACTTCCTCTAATGGTACAAACTTCCAAGGTGACGGTGCTTCGCTGATTGCAGCTTCTTGCATGTTATTCCCAAACTGCTATGACTCCACCATTGGTGGTGATACCTTCAGTTCTGGAATACCCTCTCTAAATCTCTTTCTTTCAGAAAGAATTCTGGCCAACGCCCTGTCCACAGGCAGACTTGCTATGCTGAATACAGATTGTTCAATGGTTGAGTCATGGTTGATTATTTGTCTAACTGAAGCTAAATGCAGGATGCTACCCTTATTCCAATAGAGACTGTTAACTCAAATCATATCAGGAATCAAACTTGCTTTGTGTCACCAAACTCAGCTACACGCACAGAGCTATTCAAGAGCTCCAGTGAAGACAATAACATTTTACAAAATAAAGGCAAACATCAGGATTTAGGCAGTAAAAACTTAGATTGTTAGAGTGATTTTTGTGGTTAGGACATGCAGCAATTAACTTTAACTGACTTCAGCCACTAGCCTTCAGGTCTGAATATGCATAGAAGATTAAATTGAAAATGCAGCTCAGAAATTCAGACCAGACACACCAGGAAACAGGTACGTAACTAATTGTCTACATACGACAGAGAGACCACAGTCAGTCCGTGTTGGCAGGAACATCTCTGACTCCATCACACTGAGCACTGGATCCCCACAAGGCTGTGTGCTTAGCCCATTGCTGTCTACACTGATAACACATGACTGTGCAGCCAGATTCAAGGAGAACCTGATCATTAAATTTGCAGATGATACCACAGTGGTGGGGCTCATCAGCAAAAATGATGAAACAATGTACAGGGAGGAGGTCAAACACCTAGAGAACTGGTGCAGTGATAACAACTTGATGCTTAATGCCACCAAAACCAAGGAGATGATCGTCGATTTCAGACGGTCTCAGCCTGAGCACACACCCCTCAGCATCAGCGGCTCCACAGTGGAGAGAGTGGAAAACATCAAGTTTCTTGGCGTGCAGATCTCGGACAATCTCACCTGGTCCAGGAACACCACTGGGATTGTGAAACGGGCCCAGCAGAGATTGCACTTTCTGAGGAAGTTTAAGCAAGCACCACTCCCCACTAACATCTTAATTACATTCTACAGAGGCATGGTTGAGAGTGTGCTGACCTTTTGCATCACAAGCTGCAGTGCTGTTGACAAAAAAGCCTTGCAGAGGGTGGTTAGGGGAGCAGAGAAGGTTATTGGGGTCTCCCTACCTTCTGTCCAAGACCTCTTTCAGAGTCGATGCCTCCAGAAGACACGGTACATCATTAAAGACCCCTCACACCCTCTCCATGAACTGTTTGTTCTTCTGCCATCAGGCAAACGTTACAGGAGCATCAAAACTAAAACCACAAGGCTACTAAACAGCTTCCTCCCACAGGCAGTCAGACTGCTAAATAGCCGCTCTACCTGACTCTGCTTTGGACACTTTTAACTTGCACTGGACACTTATAACTTGATTTTAACTGACATGTGGCTGTTGTGTTTTACTATTTATTGTTATGTTTATTATTTAGTGTTGCGTTTGTTATGTTATGATTGCACTGCTCCTGAGAAACACTGTCTCATTCTGCCCTGCAGAGCTGATGTACAGTTAGAGTGACAATAAAGTTTTTGAATCTTGAATCCAATCAATTCAATCCCATTGCATGGACACAACAGTAATTAACACCTATTTTGGGTGTGATGGTGGGAAAATCCAGGCATTTGAAACTGTTCTAACGCAAACACGAGGAAAACTGCAGATGCTGGAAATTCAAGCCACACACATCAAAGTTGCTGGTGAACGCAGCAGGCCAGGCAGCATCTCTAGGAAGAGGTACAGTCGACGTTTCGGGCTGAGACCCAAGGGCTCACCAGCAACTTTGGTGTGTGTGGCTTGAAACTGTTCTAAGTAGTTCAAAGGAAGCATCGTAAATATGGATTTGTTTGAATTCTCCTGAATTTTCTTTGATCTTTAGCACATAAAATGTTGTGTAGTGCTGGATTGAGCAGACCTCCTGCACCGAAAGGGTCTCTCTCTTTCTCTCCCCTCTCTCATGACTCTTAAGGCTGTCAGCTTATTGGAGATATTTGTCAAATAGAGAGACTGCTTCATATCTACCAGTACTTCTCTCCGGTGACTTCATTCACGCTACAAGATCATGGTGGCCAGTGAGAACAGGAAACATTTACAGCTTCTAATATAATCAACTATCATCTGCTACTGTAGATCTAAGCAAACTGGCGGAAGGAACAAAGGGAAGAAAACAAACTTCACAAATTGTTAGGATCTAGAAAGCTAATTCAATTACAATAATCAAAAGCGAAATAACAATGCACTTGGAAAGGAGGGTAATAATCAAAGAACAGGAAGTCAGTACCCTTCAAACTATTAAGGGGGAGCACAATAGGTTAAACAACCCACTCGTCAACACCTTCCAAAGAAAAAACAGAAAAGCGCTCAAGAAGAGAGCGATTTTCCTCCCATGTAAGCCACGAGCAGAAGTAAATTAAATTCTACTACGAGTCCACTGCCACACCATTACCTGAGCTGTCCTTGACGATCGTGATAATCCTGTTTTGGCAATACCACGCCGGGACTGGAATGAATTACCACAGGAAGTCTGTATTCCAGGTAAGCGGTCCTCAGCCACCACTCCGAAAGCTGAACAGAAAAGAAATGAGAAAGTAAACTGGAAGAGGCATGGTTCAAGTATCTACCTAGACTGCAAGTGGAGTAAGGCTTTCCAGCAATGGAGAGTTAACTTCCCGATATGTGGTTCTACCTCTTTGCCTGTATCACCCACTCCCCCCACAAAATAGATACTCATCCCTTGAGAGTTCTGCAGCATTAAGGCTGAATTACTCCCCAAACTGATGAAACACGTAAAGGGGGAGAGAGAATAAAGAAACATTTAAAAAAAACACGCAAAATGAGCTTCCATGCATTTAGCACATAAATTTACAAATTTACCAATTATTTACTCAAATGTCATCTCTGTATTTCAGTCCACCAGCAGCAATCTTGCACTCCTTTCTTACCCAGAATCTATCTACTTCTGCTTTAAAAATATACAAAGACTCCGCTTCCACCATCCTCTGGAGGTTGAGACTCACAAAGACTAAATCCACTGAGAAAATGTCACCTTTTTGTGTTAAATGGTCAACTCCAAATTCTGTTTTAAATGTGATCCACTGGCCCATTTTCTCCCACAGATGAAACATTCTCTCCATATTCACTTTGTCAATTCCTCTCAGGTTCTTGTGTGTTTTCAATCACTCTCACTCCTCTAATCTCCACTGGTTATAACATTAAAAAAAATTAAATCTTAGTTCGTACCCAATTTTCTGTCTTCCTTGCTCTTCTTTCCAAGCTTGCTTGAAGCCTCTCTCCCACTCCGCCCTTTTCAGCAAATTCCTTCACTATTTGTTTAGTGTGTTCTAACTCCTCCTGACTGAGGATAGGCTCCAATGTCAGCAAGTAGCGTTCAAGAGTTTGTTGGAGAGGAGGAACGGGCAGACGCGGCAAAGACTTTTGGTGGGCGAGGTATCGCCCAGGCAACTTTGTAGGTGCAATGGGTCGCACTAAGCAGCCAGACCGCAGTGCGCTGGGTCTGATCTAGACAACAAAACCAGATCATGATTAGGTAGCAAGTTATAAATAAAGACCTTCCGATCATGTTGTTGCTTTAACATAGAAAGATAATTATCAGAATAAATATGACAAACATTAGGACAGGGACAGGTGATTACAATCCTGATCAGAGCAACTGTAGGTTTTAAGGAGTATACCAAAGGAAAGAAAAAGATAGAAAAACTGTAGTTCAGGAAGCAATTTCATTGTGTTTGGTCTTGACAACTGAAGCCATTGGTGCAGCACTGAAAACTGGGAATATGCAAGCCACAATTGAAAAGCTCAGAGATTTTGGAGGTGGATGAAAAAATTACCACTTTTGGAAAACTTTATAGCCTGGTGAACTCTTATTTTATGCAGAACCTGCAAGGATTTGAATTTTTAGTCGGTCAATGACATTGAACATTGTGGAGACAACAGCTGCTGACAAATGGCTCCTGTGTTCAAACCATATAGTGCAGACAGGAGCTCAGGTTTCACTTCACTGAATGTCAGAATAAATATTGCACCTCATAATAACCACCTAGAGAAAAGAAAACATTTGTACAAACTAAAAACAATCGTAAACATCCCCAAAATCTTGCCTTGCCTCATCACCTTTGCAAGCAAGTGAGAATATGAGATTCTCTACAAAATTGAATTCTCTGAGAGGAAATTAAGGATCTGTGGTTAATAAGCAGTGACTTGAATGGATATTCTAGAATAGGACTGTAACTCCGATTAAATTATCTGAAGCATCTCCCAGATATAGAACACAGATCTTTAACCCTGCTCTGCAAGCTAATATACAAGCATGTTAGGGAAATTAATTACAGTTTTGTGTTAGTAGGCAAGCACTGGCAACTGCTTTGTTCTCAGAAAATGTTGATCTGTAATAAATTATACTGTACCTTTTGGGAATTCTTTCTATCCATCGTAGGAACATAAACATAAAAGTCAAAGCTTTGCCCCTCTAATCCCGCCCTGCTTTCTTTCCACTCCAGAGCAGTTAATCTGGGGTTGAAATCACACACACATGCATTAAAGGCTGCGCTTAACAGCCTTCTCTTTCCTCGTCCTAAATCTGTCAAAAACAAAAATAAAAAGAAACGAAAGAAGAGTTCCAAATATTTTAATGCCAGTAATAATACAGTCCAGACTCATGGGAGACGTGGCTAAAAATTCCCACTGCAAACTTTAAATTCGAGTTGTAAACTTCTAAAAAGGTGAAGGTGTGAAGATTCAGAGAATCTCAGTATAAAAGTAGGCTGCTTGGCTCTTCTTGGAAATGTGGGTTAAGAACTCCAATCAATGAGGAGAACAATGTCTTAGCTTCATATCCTCTATGTAAGCCAAGCCCATTACTATAGCAGGTATTCTCCAACTCAAAACACTGTCCTCATCAGGCAATGAAGTTCTAATTAAAATGTCTACACTGGAAAAGTTAATTCATCTGCTCTCTACAGATATTGAGTTTACTCCTGTACTTCATTGCTATCGATCTCAAGTGATGGGGTTTTGGAACAATATCAAAACCTTTGCCTGCTAACCACTCAGGGAAGCAGAAGACCTCAACTTGTCTGGGAAAAAAAAAGAATATCCAGGCACATGGGTGTCATCTGTACAGATGTGAGCTACTTTAAGGCAGGAAGCTACTAGAACAGGCTCTGAATGCTACAGTGTCCACATGAAGCACAACAACTGGAGGAGGCACCAGCTTGCAGATCTGCCCCCACTTTATATTTTTTTAAAGAAGATTCTTTATATTTTATAATGGTTGAACTTTGTCTTTTACTGCATGTCATGCCCTGACCAACGCACCACAGCAAATTCCTAACAAATGTAAATGTATATGGTGAATAAAGTTAACTCTTGTTAGGAGCCTTCCTTCTCGGGGGAAGCCTGAGGGGAACGGCGGTGGGGGGGGAGGGGGCGGGGGGGAAGATAAATAAATGAATCAGGAAAACAAACTTCCTTTTGTCTCCTATTCTTCTCTTGATAATTTTGAATTGTGAGAGAAGAAAAATATGGCAAACTCATAACTGATTCTCATTGGTACATTTTAAACCCTCAGCTCAAGTGATTCCTCCTAAAGACCTAAAAAAATTTATATTGCACATTAGAGCCAATCAAGTGCTTTTGAGTTGTTTTCGGTAACATACAACCAATTTTGCATACATGTCCCAATGGGTTTGCTAACCAGAAATCTTATACCCCTCCCTCCCCCCTGCCCCCCAACACCACCACTGTACCAGTTGAGGGATCTCTTTTTCACTGTCACAATTTATGTCTCATCTAGAGAGGAACCCATATTATCTACTAAGACATAGCTGACAACATTTCCTACACATTTGTGAAGTATTTAGTACGATTTTTTTTTGAAATTCAAGTGTCTGAAACTCATTGACAAGAGCAATATGTATTACCCACCCCTGATTATACTTGAAATGATAGCGATGAAATACATTCTTACACTGCTGGGCTCCTTCTGGTGAAGGTAGCCCCACAATGTGGTTGGGTTGGATATTTCTGGAGATAGAGCTACCAATGAAGAATGGCTGGTGTTATATTTTCAAGTTGGGATGGTGTGCTAATGGAAGGGGAAGCTTCAGGTGGAGGTGTTCCTGTGCCCTTGTTCTTCTCGGTTGTAGACGTTGCAGGTTTGTGAGGTACGGTTGGAGAAGCCTAAGGTAAATGCAATATAGTTTATTGATGGCACCGCCAGTGGAAAGACAATATCGGGATGCTTATCAAGAGGGCTGCTTAGCCCTTGATGGATTCAGGCTTCTTGAGAGTTGGCACTGCACACATCCTGGCAAGTGGAGAGTTTTTTTTTGAGCGTGCTCTTGATTTGTAGATGGTGGAAAAACATTGGGATGTCGTGAGGCAAGTCACTTGGGGCATGATATGCAACCTTTAATCTGCTCTTGAAGCCATTCTATTTATGTGGCTGGTCCCAGAGAACACTTGGTCAATGACGTTGGCCAAATATTCCACAATGTTGATGGGAAGGACTTGCCAATGCTAAAGGGACTGAGTGCCAATAGGTGGTGGTTAGGGTCTCTCTTACTGGAGATGGTCAAAGCCTGGCACTATTGTGGAGCAAAAGTTACTTGCCACTTATGAACACATGCCTAAGTGTTTCCTTGGTCTGGCTACATGCAGGCATGAGCTGCTTTGTTTACTGAGGAGATACAAATGGATCTTAACATTTATGCAATCATCAACCAACATTCTCACATCTGACTTTATGATGAAAGGAAGTTTATTGATGAAGCAGCTGGAGATGTTTGAGTTAGGAAGTGCCCTGAGGAGTTCTTGCAGCAAAGTCATGAGGCTGGTATGACCAACCTGTGACAACTAAACCCATCTTCTGTACATTGGATGACTCCAGCCAATGGAGGATGTACCCTTTGACACCCATTGTCTACAATTTTACCAGTGCATGTTAATGCCATAGTGGTCACTGCCCCCTTGAGGTTAAGGGCAGTCCCTCTCACCGGATCCCCACAATACACCTCTTTGCACCATGCTTGGACCAAGACCTGAGGTCAAGTATCAAGCCCAAACTATGCACCAGTAAACAGATCATTGGTGAACTTGATGACAGCTTCCATTGCATCAACGACGATTGAGAACAGGCTGATTGGGCAGTTGCTAACTGGATCGCATTTGTGCTGCTTTTTTGTTAACAGGACCAAGGTTTTTGTGGACTGCATTTGCCCTGCTTGGGTTATTCAAGGGCAAGTAGTGAACAAATTATTGGAAAGTAACTGCCACCTGACAGCCCTGTTAGACACATGGCTGATGATGGACAGTAGGCTCATAACAATTAACTTTAATTAGTTTGGCCTGCCTTTTTTGTGAATTGAACACAACCAGGGCAATTTTCAAACAAAATCAACATTTACCTTACAGAGGCACTAGATGACATAGAATTAATTCATGCCTTCGGGATTTGATTGACTAATAAAACTAATAACATCAACCCCTCAACCATTTTATTTTAATTTTCTCCATCATATATGCACTTCCAGACATCCCCTGGGTTTCATACTGCATTCCATAATGTGATTGGGAAGAGTAGTAATGATTTAGAAACAAATTAGGCAAATGGAGTGAAGGAAGAGATCAACCTGAACATTTTTAGACTCAGTTTGTCTGTTCTTCTGTCCTCATTTGCCAATCAGAGTTCCCAACGCCAACCAGTAAATTATTTTCAAACATTGATCAGAAACATTATGAATGGATGAATTTCCCTGACAGTGGAAGAGCAATGGAAGCAATGGTAGGGTTAGGACTGCCAGCTTGACTTGAAATACAAAGGAAAAATCTATTCTCGCACCTGGTAAGCCAACCTACTAAACACAATCTTCAGCTTGTGAGAGCAAACTCTAGAGTCACAAGTGAGAACACAGCTGTTGCTCAGATAACGAATGTGGGGGTGGGGGGGGTGGTTGGCTGAAGAGAAATGTCGGTATGGTCTATCTACAATTAGCTGCCCTTCCCTTTCATGTATGCCCCAGTATGCAAGGAGCTAAATCTAGTTTGAAATATTCAAATTACTATTAATACAACAGCCTGCCCTTTCAAAGCACATTATCAAAGAGTTATGCACCTTGAAAATGGTCTGCTTACAGGCAGCCACAGAGCAAGAGCCCTGAATAACCCAATAAAACAAAGACCCAAACACCACTGCGCAGTGAGAGAGAGAGAGAAAAAAAGAAGCATGCATCATGCAAACAATAGATGCAAGCCAACAGCATACTGAACTGGACTGAGTCCCAGATCCACTCCTGCAGCATCTGGAGCAGGCCCAAAGCCTTGGTCCCCAGTTCATCACACCAGCAGAGCAGAAGTGCTCAGCAACCGGATGAGTTCACAACCTCGGCGCCGTGGAGTAAGGAATAAACATTCGCGGGAGAGTGAGTGAAATCAGCCCAACCCTCGCCTCTGTACCCAACATTTGGAGTTCCAGTCTACCCGGACCGACATTTAAATTGTCCGAGCACCGAGTAGTACCACGTTCTAGGACCTGGATCCTGGAGCCCCGATACACTGGAGCCACCCAGCCTGTTCTCGATCTCACCAAATCCACTCGGCGTTTGCACCCAGATTAGGTGGGCAGGCATTGAAACTCTTCCCCCTTGACTCCTCTCCAAAGCGCTCACTCCATCTCCAACAGCGATACCAACTCCATCTGCGACCCCAGCTTGAACACGTTGCGCCTCGCAATGCCCTAGCACAGCTCATCCTCCAAACCAACCTCACCTCAGTTTGCCTCCTCACTGTCTGTGGAGATAGTTCACCACAATTTTATTTAAAAATTGTTATAAGTAACGTTTTTAGTTGAATCTCTTGCCTCATGATTTACCAGTAAGTTGTACATCTTCAGAGGCACCATCTTAATCCACAAACCCTTTATAACTAAGTTGGCATAATTATGCGTTGGACAGAATTGTTCAGTCATTATTTTACAACGACTGTTGAACTGTAAACCGAATAGTTCGAATATCAAGGATATGGGTCCCACAAGTTAAGAGCAATCAGACGAAATAAGCTGACGATTAAACTTGTCACACATGTTGACATGAATGTTTAAAAGGGAGTCACGTTTTACTAGTTATTCTGAGGCACTCGGGTTTCCACAATTCTAAATTAATTGAAGGGCAAAAACTGGAAGGTTCTAGAAACAGCTGTTGTGGAAAGTGAAGCACAGTTAGCGGTTCAGAATCAGGTTTAATATCACTGGCATATGTCGTGAAATTTATTGCTTTGTGGCAGCAGTACAATGCAATACCTAACAACTATAAATTACAATAAGTAAATTATATATAAAAATTAAATTAAATAAGTACTGCAAAAAGAGTGGGGAAAAAAGAGGTAGTTTTCATGGATCCATTGTCCATTCAGAAATCTGATGCTGGAGGAGAAGAAGCTGTTCCTGAAATGTTGAGTGCCTTCAGGCTCCTGTACCTCCTCCTTCACGGTAGCAATGAGAGTGCATGAGCTGGGCCATGGGGATCCTCAATGATTGATGCTGGCTTTTTGAGGCATGGGCCTTTTGAAGGTGCCCTGGATGCTGGGAAGGCTAGTACCCATAACAGAGCAGACCAAGTTTACAACTTTCTGCAGCTCTTTCCAATCCTGTGCAGAGGCTCTTCCGTACCAGACAGTGATGCAAACAACTAGAATGTTCTCCACGGTACATTTGTCGAAATTCGCGAGTATCTTTGCAGACATACCCGGTCTCCTCAAATTCCTAATGACAAATAGCTGCTGTCATGCCTTCTTTGCAATTGCATCAATACGTTGTGCTGAGGACAGATTCTCAGAGATGGTGACACACAGGAACTTAAAACTACTCATCCTTTCCACTTCCAATCCCTCAATAAGGTGTGTTTTCCTTCAACTTCCCCTTCCTGAAGTCCACAATCAATTGCTTCGTCTTACTGACACTGAGTGCAAGGTTGTTGTCGTGATACCACTCAACAGGCTGACCTCTCTCACTCTTGTACGCCGCCTCATCACCATCTGAAATTCTGTCAACAATAACTGTGTCGTCGGCAAATTTATAGATGCCACTTGAACTGTGCCTTGCCACACATTCATTTTTAGGTCAATAACTCTTCATTAGAACCTGGAACAGTTGATAATCAGACATGTTTTTAAAAGTTGCAGAGAAGGGGGAGGGGAAAGACAACTATGGGAAGGTCTGGGATCGGATGGAGACTAAGCGAGACTAAATGACACAAATGATGTTGGTGCTGGGTGACAGAGGGTATTAAGACTTGTTGCTAAACGAGAGTGGCCTTCAGCACCACCCCCCCTCCTTCCTCAACCAACATCAACACCATCAATCAGTCCATTTTGGACTTCATTCTTTCACAGACGTTCACCTTGTTCTCTCAACTCATCCCATTTTCTCTGTGTCATAAGGCCCTGTTCATTTTTAAGCATTTCCAGTTCTCATTGAACCAAAGCTTTAACTGCTTCACTTTCCACCGATGCTGCCTCATTAGCCGAGTACTTACACCAAACAAAAGATGGAAATGAAGAAATACCAGCTTGGCCCAGCTGCTAGAGCTCAAACTTCAGAATCAGACCTCCGTGGGCTCTTGCTGTACACTGTGTATTTGAGTTTGACAAAACTAGAGTGCGATAAGGAAACAGGCCCTTCAAAACAAACCATCTCACACTCATTTACATCAATCTTATCCTAATCCACTTTGTCCTCTCAATATTCCCATCAACTCTCCCCAGATTCTACACTCATTGACACATTAGGGACAATTTTTTTTTAATATACAAGGTTCCCAATTCAGGCTATGCCATCAAGAGGAGAACCTTCAATTCACACGCTGCATTTCAGAGCCTGAAGATGATGCTGATAGCAGACCACATGAAGCTGAATGTCATTCCAAAAATTCTACTTGTACTCAGTCAGCTGATAAGCCAAACAATTCTGCCTTCAGGCTAACAGAGGTTGCGTTTTCAAAAGCAAATATTTATTGCAAGTATCCAAATGTTAAGTACCTTTCATGGGGTAGGGCAGTTCTGTGCAACCTTTGTAACTGAATCAAGTTTAGTGTACAGACAACATGCAGCATTGCACTTTTGCATGTAAATAAAGATTTATTAGGCACAACACCATTTTTTGGCTGAGTGGCAACAAAGCAGAGACAATAAGCTCATGACCTGTTCTAGAGGCTTGTCAATCTGAAGTAGAGACTAGATGACTTTGGTTTAGAATTTACATGTGAATCTTAATTTCAACACCCCTCACACCACCTGCTCAAAGCACAAAGTTCTGCCTGAAACACGAGCTCACAGTCCCTCACAGTGCAACATTCCCACGGTCTGCTGGGGATATCTGACCCACCGCTCAAAGCAGAGGGACACTCAGGATGGTGCTGGAAGTCTCAAGGTCATACATTTGGGGCACTGTTCAAGTAACAGAAAGCGTGCAACACACGTCAAGCTATCCAGCCATCTCCTCAGACTCTTTCTGTCTCCACTGCCGGAACTCCCACTTGGCTTCATTAGCCACATCAGAACCTACAAAGCCAGAGTAAGTCATTTCAATCCTGAGTGACTGCTTAAGGAGCTGAATTGCCCACACACAGCATTAACGTTTACCTGGATATCTCTCCAGAATTAGGGCTGAGAGGCAAGAGACATTTGAAGGGATGTTTACTTTTATCTTATTTTAGTCCAAAGTCCACACAAAGACAAAGTGTAGATTGGAATTAACCAACTGAAGCCGAGGACAGAAATGTGGTTTTTGCTGAACGAGAAAATAAACTAGAAAGGAAAGGGCCTCGGCTTCTAAACAAGTCCATCCAATCCAATGCCTTAGCTCTAAAAACTAAATCAGAATGGGGGGAGAAATATTGAGAGATGATCCTAACAAAAAACAAACTTAAACTCACTAAAGAAACGCATGTCCATGACATGCAGTCATTATCATTTCATGATCATTGCTATTTTCCCAGCCCGCCCAATACATTCACTCCTACTACCCCGTTCATTCTTCTTGTTGAACCTAGACAGTTTTAACGGACTGTTTCACCATGAAAGGCATTACATTATTCCAGCAGGGAATCAAATGTGACAGGCCCGCCTACTTTTAGGCAGGCTCAGTCAAATAAGCAAGTTCACACAAAGTATGACCTCTATTCCCTGACCACCACAACTCATTTCCACAGGGACTTCAAGTTCCAGGCAGCCCAATTAAATGACAACGTAATACTGAGGTGCAAATACATGGATACCAAAACAAATACGACATGATTGTTCAAACTTACCAAAGCACGTCCTAAAATCCCCAACATTTTCCCTTCCCACCGCTGGACCAAAAGTTAAGCTTCAAAACATCAGTACGACAACCCAAATAAGATCAGAAGGCGGGGTGAACACCTTGAGTGGCGTTATCATTCTCTTATCACCCTGCAGATCTGTGACACAAACGCATCAATCAGCAATCAGCAACGGGACGTTACTCTTGGTCTCCATGTTTGTGCGGGGCAAAAGCGCCCTGCGAACTAGAAAATATGTTAATTTTTTTACACTAGTCAACTTTTGTTAAGGGAGAACGGATGTAGCTTATAAAACGTTTAAAATTATTTATGGCCCTAAAAGAATGGTTTAAAAAAACTAGTTAAAAGGACAGCGTGCCCCTCACAATAATGGAAGGTCAGTATTTTGATTTTTAACTTAGTTATTCTTCCCACAGTTGTCGCAGATAGAAACTTCAATATTAGAACGTTATTCGTGTTTCTCTCACTCTTGAATGCAACTAAGTTGTGTACAACTGCATATTTTTTGCAGGAGGCCGAGGTGACAAGGTGAGAAAGGTCGAAGATCGAAGGGTGGGTGAGGAGTTGTGTTGCACTTCCGGGTTGGGCGTTGTGAAGGAGTTTGCAGGGTGTAAATATGGCAGGTTCCAGTGAGTCAGGTCAGTATCTGGGCAATTGTGCTGCCTTCCTTGTTTATTCTGGAAGGGGCTTCACTGACCAATCTCCCTTCTTACTTCTGACTCATGTGCTGATAAGTATTTGTCTACATGCATGTAATGTTGATGTATTTCAATCTAACCATAGCTGGCCCTGGTGTGATACAAAGAGCTTGAGTAATTGAATATTACTTATTAATTTCTAATTCATCTTTTTAAAAAAACTTGGCAATTAATGAATCCCAGACGCTTAGTAAAAGTTCCGACCAGGTCTATGAATGAACAGATACCAATGAAGCTTTTTCAGACTACAAACATAGTCCGTCATTCATTGATATCGTGGCTTATCTGTTTTATGTATTTGGTTCTGTATCTCTTAAATGCCTTTAGACGCGGACAATTGAAGTACTGACTAAAGGTGAAATGGGGGAGGGGTGTCATAGAGTAGGAAATAATTGAAAAAGGACGTGCATATTAAACGTACCTAATATTCCCATTTTAAACGTGTGCCTTTTGTTTTCCTGGTGCTAGTAATGTCAGCATAGTACTTTCACTAACGGAAAGGTCTAATGTAAAAAGTCGATCAATTTACAAAAGCAGAATATGTATTCAGTTGTTAAGTTCACTCTTTTGTAATTTGTAAAATGGAGATGTTACCAAGTCCACAGTAAACATTGAGCTGTAAAGTAAGCTTTTATAACAAGTATCACTCACCTGAAATTTGGGTCTGTAACACAGAAACTAGACAGGATGAGAATGGCAGGATTCCTTCCCTGAGCCAGATGAGTTTATTTGACAGACTAGTCTTCAATATTTATTATTACTGAATCAGCATTATTTTTTAAATGCTGCAGATTTGTTTGACTACTAAAATCTAAGTTTCCATTTGAGATGGTGGGATTTAAACTAATGCATCTTGATCATTAACTCAGCCAGGATGATATGGGACCTATTCCAGGGTCTTAATTCTCATAATCGGTGCCATCATTTTTGTGCAGCAGTGAAGGAGTTCTGTGTTACAGAAGTCATGTCTTTCAGATAAGCTGTTAAATTAAGACCTACTTTGATATCTTGGTTAGTGTGGGAGTTTAAGATATTCCTTGCAGAAGGGAGCTCTCCTAGATGTCCTGCCTTTTGCATTTCTCCAATTCTGATTTCATTGCAAGACAGTAAATGAAAGAAATGAAAAGCTGCAGGTGTAGAAAATCTTAAAACAAAACCAGAAATGTTGGGCACATTCAGCAGTTCAGGTAGTATCTGTGAAAAGGTATAAACGGTCAATGTTTCTGGTTGAAGACCTTTCATCTGGGACAGTGGGGGTGGGGAAGAAAAAATAATTTAGTTGTAAGCAGTAAGGACAGGGATGGAAAGGTGTAAATTCTGTTTTGGGTTCAGCTCAGCGGTGATGTGAGGATTAGACCATAAGACAAAGGAGCAGAAGTCGGCCATTTGGCCCATCGAGTCTGCTCCACCACTTTATCATGAGCTAGTCCATTTTCCCATTTAATCCCACTCCTCCGCCTTCTCACTATAACCTTTGATGCCCTGGCTACTCAGATACCTATCAATCTCTGCCTTAAGTATACCCAATGACTTGGCCTCCACTGCCGCCCGTGGCAACAAATTCCATTGATTCACCACCGTTTGGCTAAAAAAAATTTCTTCACATCTCTGTTCTGAATGGGTGCCCTTCAATTCTTAAGTCATGCCCTCTCGTACTACACTCCCCCACCATGGGAAACAATTTTACCACATCCATTCTGTCCATGCCTTTCAACATTCGAACTGTTTCTATGAGGTTCCCCCTCATTCTTCTAAATCCAAGGAATACAGTCCAAGAGTGGACAAACGTTCCTCATTATTTGTTTTTTTTTAATGATTTTGCTTTATGTGGGACTTTGTTGTGTGAGATTGGCTGCTACAATTCCTACATTAAATTATTCACTGCTCTTCAAAAGTTCATTGTGAGCTGTAAAAGTGCTCCATGAAAAGTCCTGTATGGCTGTCATTTCTCTCTGTCCAGGGGGCATGTGAATTTCTTTTTCCCAGGCTATTAGGAATAATATACATTGTGGAAAAGCCCTCGTAAATATTCTTCTTCTCTCTCCTGCACAAGTCCTATTCAGTTTTCCACTCTTTCCACAAGGTAGTGATTTAAGCAGTAGTTTAATTTCTAGCCCTTAGCTGTCCTTCATATACAAGTATGTATATTATTACTGTCTCGTTTTGGGGAACGTTATTTAACATCCTGACACTAAATGGTTGTCTAGTGTTTCCGTACGTGCATAGTGGCAGAGCTTATGACTAGGACATCCTTGCTTTGATTGGAGCTGTGCAGACTATACATATTGCTGCATTTTTAGAACAAGCTGCAGGCAGATCAATTTGTGTGTGAATATTATGGCATTAGTATGCTGCAGGAAAGGATGGCAAATCGGCCTGTATATCTTGAAATATTCTTTCTTACCCCGTTACAGCATCTGCTATATTCTAGCTTAGTATTGGCTAATAAGTATTTAAGTAATGTCTGCCTGGTATTGAAGATAGGCTCATCTTGCACAACCAAAGTCTTTCATCAGCTTCTGTGGCAGAGGAACAAGTAACATTTTGTATGGGCAATTAACAAAATTTTTCCTCCCAGGTTTTTTCCCCTTTTCTTCTGAGGGCTACCAGTCTCAAAACAGAGCAAATAGGTACCAACAATGATCTTGTATTCTATCTTAATAACAGAGCATAAAACATCGAACATTATAGCACAGTACAGGCCCTTTGGCCCACGATGTGGTGCCAATCTTTTAACCTAATCTAAGATCAACCTACTGAGCCGTCCATTTTCGTATCATCCATGTGCTTATGTAAGAGCCCCTAATGTATTTGCCTTTTCTACCTTTCCATGCACCCTCTACCTTCTGTGCAAAAAAAAATTACCTCTGACATTCCCCCCCCCCCCAATACTTTTCTCCAGTCGCCTTAAAATTATGCCCTCTTGTATTAGCCTTTGCGACCCTGGGAAAAAGCCTCTGGCTAGTCACTCGATCTATGCCTCTTATCATCCTGTACACCTCTCTCAAGTCACTGCTCATCCTCCTCTGCTCCAAAGAGGAAAGCCCTAGCTCACTCAACCTATCCTCATAACACGTGCCCTCTAGTCCAGACAGCACCCTGGTAAATCTCTGCACCCACTCTAATATTCCCCCTTGTACATTCTTTACTAAAGTACTTGGTATTCACTTAATTGTTTAAGTAAACTCAGGTAGGTTGAAGGATAATAAACAAATTTAAAACTACAAGACTTTGGTTGTGCAATATGAGCCTATCTTCAATACTCTTCAGGAGGGATAACAAGGTTAGAGACTAGGTGTCTATGCGAAGAATGTTGTGGTTGTTAGAGGTCAATTATTCCAGCCCATGTTCTCAGTGCCCGAGGCTCAAAATGTTTCATGTTGCATCGTCCATAACCTTTCAGTTGTAAGCAGAGTGATGATGATTGTACAATGATCCGTTTGCAACTCCTTAGCAAGTACACCATCCGTCACTGCAATGCAGCAATGCCCTGGCAAGTAGCAAGTAACATTTAAGCCACAAAAGTGCCAGGCAGGGTCCACCTTCTAGTCAAGTGTAATGCTTTGGGTGTTCACAATGTGGTATCCTGTACATTGGAGAAACCAGTTGCACTTCGGGTGATGCTGATCTTTCCTTTGCTTGCCACTCTGATTCTTCATGTCACTGTCACTCTGACCTATCAGTCTGTGGCCTCTGGCCCTATAACAATGAGGAACAGCACCTCAATCTTTTGGGCAAGATGCTGACATCTGGACCTCTCTTGAATTCTGCAACGTTGAGTAACTTGTTTTCTTGGTCATCAGATGCGATATTGGCTCAGTATTGTTGTATTCCACCCTCGTGTTTTCTCTGGGAATTACAAGTCCTGCTCTGCCTGACCTGCTGGGCATTTCAACCTCGTACAGTCTTTTGTTCACGTTCTCACCTTCTGACTGTTCCCATTCACCCACTGACTAGATAATCTTGTTTACATTGTATCTCCGTGGTCAACTGCAATGTAGCAGTTGTTTTTCCCCCTCCGTACACGTTATCACTGTCGGGTTCCTCACCAATTTGAACAGTATTCTCACTCATCACTGACTCAAAGTCCTGGAGCTCCCACAAAGCAGCAGAATGGGAGTTGGAGGACTCCATTGGTCAGGGTCAACCATGGATGCTGCGTCCTAGCTATCTAAATACGCAAGTCAGAATCGTACAATGTTGAAAGCAAGCTGTTGCCCTTGTAGCAAGCTCCTCCTCTCCATGCATCTGATGAACCCCAAGGAACGGCAAAGACTGATACAGTTTGGCACCAGGAGCATTGCAGGAATTGCCAGTCAGCACTGAACTCAATGTAGCACTGCCTTAGACCATAAGACATAGGAGCAGAATTAGGCCATCTGGCCCATCGCGTCTGCTCCACCATTCAATCATGGCTGACCCTTTTTTTCTATCTTCTCTTCAACCCCAGTTCCCAGCCTTCTCCCCGTAACCTTTGATACCATGTCCAATCAAGAACCTATCAATCTCTGCCTGAAGTACACCCAACAACCTGGCCTCCACAGCTGCCTGTGGCACCAAATTCCACAAATTCACCACCCTTTGGCTTAGGGGCTCCAGTTATGGATTTTTCTCTTGGTTACTCCCAAGGCCTTCCCCATGAGTGGATATAGCTGCAAGGCAGTAGAGCTTTGAGATCAGAGTTTTCTTCTCCTAGATGAGCTGCCAACCACAGCTGACAAGTTCCATCTGCCTGAAACTAATGGTTTTAAGGTGCCAGTAAGTCACCTTCGCCCCTTCTATTGGTAAAGGTGGTTCAGCCAGTTTAGGAGGGACACGTGTAGGCCAGGAGCTGAACTTGGTTGTCAGAGGCTATTGGAGCCGCATGCTTTTGGGAGCATTTAGTAAGTAGTGGGAACTTATCCTCGTTGCCACCCCCACCTATAACAACTTTAAGGTCCCAGAATGGGAGTTCTTCACCAGATACAGTGCCGTTTTGAAGAGGGTGGCTCATTACTACCTTTTCATGAGCACTTACTTAGCGAGGAGCAATGAATGTTGCACTTGCTGGTGATGCATCCTGAAAGGAATGAACCACTCTTCACATTCCACCACTCAAAGCCTTTCTGTTTGCTACAAGGTCTTGTCAGGTGTATGATAGAACTCGACCACTGGTCACGGAATCCAGCTCTGACAGCAGTCAACAAGTTTGGCCCACTTATTAGCACTTCCTTCATGACCGTAGACATCACCACCCCCATCATTAGTGTTGTAGGTCTGCAGTGCATATTTGACGAAGCTGCTTTGACAGCATTCTGAAACCTATGACCTCCAACTTGGCATTTCCTAAATCCCCTTCCTCCACCAGCTAGATGGACAAGGGAATAGATACATTTGCTTGCCTCACTTGTGAGTTCCCGCCAAGTTACGCCCCACCCTGTGGGGCAAGTTTGTGGGGCAAATTTATTTCTTTTGTTCCATTGTCTAAATCATGGTAGTTAGCCACCACTTTCTCAAGGGTCATTAGAGATAGGTGCTAGATGAAGCCTTGCCATGATGTCAAATGTATATTAGTTTTAAAAAGTACAAAGAACATTTGGAGAAAAAAATCACTTTATTGAAAACATCTAGGCAAAATTCAACAGGATTAAAGTTACTATTTTTAAAAAAGCTTATTTACACCTTCAACTCCTTAAAAACATTGGCACAATAAGGTAGAAATCTTTGGGCAATATAAAATGGTTACTTTGTATTGGTATTGATGTGTGGAAGCTATTGCAGTGAGGCCTGGTGCACTCATTTCCTGACACCATGGGCATCTTCCTCTCTAGCAGGACCAGGAGAGGGGCAAGGCTCCTTTTCCTTTTGAGCCTCAGGTGATAATAGCATGCTGCAGTTGTGTTGTCTGGGACCAGATATGTTGGCAAGCTTGGGATCTTTCTGGCCTGAAAGCTGGTACTACTGTAAAAGAGTAAAATAATTGTTTTTAAAATAACCTCTAATGTAGCAGAGGCCAGAAAAGCAAGAACCACAATAGGAGAAGACTGGCAGAATGCAGTGTGTAAACTGTGAAACCTAACAGTACAAAATGCAAGAAAACATGGACATGATGGGCTTCTCATAGTTCATACTTCTGTTTAAATTGACATGCTGCTTCTCTTTGCCTCGTGAATGATTCTTATTTCTGTACGGATCATTTCTTGCACAAAATTGTATTTCTTAGCTTTATGCCTCATCTTGCCTTTCACCAGCAAGGACTTGTTTCTCTCTATCCTGCAGTATTAGTTTAACTGGAACTGGAGCTCCAATCAATATTCCATATAGTTTTATAATACCAAGTCCTATTCACTTCGTTTCACTGCCATTTCATGGCTCTCAGTCTGACAAAGCCTCTATTTTAAAAATATTGTTCCTTGTTTTCAAATCCCTCCATGGTTTTGTCCACTCTGTGTCTGTAATCTCCCTCAGTACAAAACTGTCCAAGGAATCTACATTTTTTGTCTTGTGGCTTGAGTATTTCTTAATTGAATTATAGAATTATTGCAATATAGGAGACCATTCAGCCCATTACTCTACTATTAGCTGTCGTAGATTTAATCTTACTCCTTTTCCCCATAGCTGGCCATGTTGTCCCATTGGCAACCACTGCTTAAGTAGGTTCATTCCAGAGCCCTGGAGTTCTACCTATAACTTCTTCATTCCCTTTCATCCTTCTTTTTAAAAAAAATGTTCCTTACAATATTTGGTCACGTCCTAATATTTATTTTCTTGCCCATGTCAAATTTCATTTAACAATTCGATAAGAACATAAATAGAAGTAACAGTAGGCCATATGACCCTTTAGACTGCTCCAACATTCCGTAATATTGCAGCTAACCCGGTTTTGCCCTCAACTCTAAATTTCTGCCTTTCCCCATAATCAATGGCTGACTTATCATTTGCAAATCTATCCCAGCCGTGAATGTGAGAGTGTGTCCTGGCACCGTAACAACCAGGATCTCCCGATGGCCTGCCATTTTAATTCCGTTCCTCATTCCCACAGAAAATGGCTAGAAATAAATACAGACATCCCACCCTGCGAAAACTCATTTCAGGGAGGTCTCAACCGGAAGTTTAACCCTCATAGCCGTCTGTGTCAATGAATTTGTTAATTTTGCAAGACATCAGATTCACAAGTGCTTTGTGAGACAGCTGACTTCTGAATTCTGTCTTAATGTGACGCACCATGCTGAATGCCGTTTCTACATCACAATTAGAATTTGGCAGCACCAAAAGACGCTTCGTCAACTGGCAGAGCTCTTTGAATCTCAATTGCCCTGTGCTCTCAGATTTTACTTTGGACAGCTTCCCCATCAACTGGCAAACTTTTGTAGTTTGGCACCAGTCCTTCAAGGTTAGTTGAGACATAATCCAGGACTCACCCCAACATGTCTTTTACAGTCATTTAACCCACCATGGGCAATAGAAAAGTCACTGTTGCAAACAGTGCAGGGAGCAACACTGTCATTATTTTTGACCCCTATTAGGCAGGAGTACACTTTAGTGTAGTCTGGGGTGACGTACGTTTTATATTTTCTTTTTTTAAAACACTCTGCCATGGCGCTGCAGGACACTAAACTGAACTGATGGACAATGAAAGAGAGAGAGAGGTCGACTGTAAAGTCCGCCCACAGAGAAAACCGATAGGTCTACTTAGCACAAAAGAGAGACCAAGCAGGATTGATTCATTCTCATTCTCATTCCCTCCCCCTCCCCCTCCCCCTCCCCCTCCTCATCGATTTCCAGGATATTGTATATAATTTGTGGGCATCAGGGAACCACTATCAATATGTGGGAGACTCCCAGAACTTACGGGAGAGGTGGGATGTCTGTAAATATTAGGACAAGTGACCAAACATATCTGTCCATGGCCACCTTTCCAGCCACATTTGAGGCTAGACGTAGATTAGGGAAGCAACATCTCATATTCTGTCTTGGTGGTCTCCAACCTGGCAGCATCAACATTGATTTCTCTAACTTCTACTATTCACTGGTATTGGTTTTCTTACCTCCTCCCCACCTCACTTTCCTTATCCCTCTGGTCCTGTGCCCCTTCTCTTTCTTGTCTCCTGCCCTCACAAGACCTGTTGATCACCTTCACCTTCCTCTGGTTCCCCACCTCCTTTTCTTTATTCCATGGTCTACTGTCTTTTCCCTTCAGATTCCTTCTTTCTCAACCATTTGCCTCTTCCGTCTGTTATTCTCTCCCCCCCCCAGCTACTCTCATCATTCTCGTTCGTTCCCTGTCACCCACCTTCCTACCTCTCACCCCAATCCCCATCACATATCACCCGCCAGCTCGTGCTCGTGCTGCTCCTCCTCCCCCACTGGCTTCTGCTCTTTCTTCCAGACCTCGGCCTGAAACGTGGATGTTAATTTTCCTCCGTTGACGCGGCCGCACCCAGCCGAGTTTCTCTGGTGGTTTATGTGTGTGACTCTAGCCACATACTGTATGTACTCAATGACTCAGCTGTCACTGCCCTCTGGGGCAGAGCTGACGGAGACTGAACACTCCCCAAGGGAAGAAATTCCTCAATATTTCCTTTTTAAATGGGATACACCCTTACGCTGAGACTGTAACTTATTTCTAGATACGAAGAGAAATGTCCACTCAACAGTTACAGGGTTGTCTCCTTCCAAATTCTATTGAGGATAGACCTAACAATCTTTCCTCTTTGGATGACAGTATCATTTCCGGGATCCACCCAATGAACCATTGAAAACTTCTAATATGTTCCTCCTTCAGCACTGCAGATGTGGCCTGTGTAGTTGTAGCCAAGCTTCCCTACTTTACTCCATTCTCCTGCAACAAAGCTTGACTTCTTTTTTTGCCAGTTTGCTGGCTTGCTGCAGCTCATGTACAAGAGCATCCAGATGGGAGTCTTCTGTATTCTCACCAACCAAAAAATCTGCTTTGCTTTTCCTGCCAAGGAAGGTAATCTTACATTGTACTCCATCTGCCAAATTTTTGTCCACTCATTTAACCTCTTTGTGGACAAAAACCTTTTCCACCTATCACCTCCCAGCTTCTTACTTCATTCCCCTCCTCTAAAAATCTGGCTTCACCTAACACCTTCCAGCTTACATTTTATGTGTGTTACCATCTAGCTTGTATTCCTTCCCCTTCTCTCTTCCCCCCACCCTTCCTCTGGCTTCTTCCCTCTTCTTTTCCAGTCCTGATGAAAAGCCTTGGCTAGAAACTTCGGCTGTTTATTCATTTCCTGACCTGCTGAGTTCCTCCAGCATTTTGCGTATGTTACCATGGAGAGATGGTGTTGTCATTAATATGCAGAGCCTGTTGTGTGTTCCATTAAGGACTGAGGGATTTTTGACAAGTGTGTAGACATTTGTTAGCTTGTGGTTTTCTTTAAGGAGAGCGTATCTTCTGTGAAAATTCAACATGGGTTACCACAGGATACACACAAACTATGTTGGCCATTGCTCCAGAGGTGTTACTCACGGTTTTGTAGATGATATTTGTGAAGCAATGGACTGTCAGCCCTTTCATGGAACAGTGCGAATCCTATCCTCCTTTTGAGAAGCTGTCTTTTGACAAATGTTGCCTGTTGAGTGTTTCCAGCACCTTTTTTTATTTCAGATTTTTAACCTTGCAGATTTTTGATTTTCAGGATGCCTGAACTGTTGGGTGGATGTGGTTGTGTATCTTGTGTATGAGGTTGGTGAGAATTTTGTATGAAATCAGAGATTTTAAATACTTGTAGATGCTGAAAATCCAGAGCAACACACACACAAAATGCTGGAGGAGCTCGCAGGCCAAGCAGCATCTCTGGAAAGGAATGAACAGTTGACGCTTTAGGCTGAGACTTTTCATTGGGACTGGAAAGGAAGACGGGGTAAGCCAGAATAAGAATAAGTCAGAATTATTCAGGCTTTTTCCCTGTTCCTTTTGAGTCCTAATGAAGCATCGACTGTTTGTTGGTATATACTCCATAGTATAATGCAATATATGCTGGTATATATTTGTTTGTCTTTTACCATCCAGTATTTGTGTGATAATGAATTGACTTAGTGTTTAATTTTTATTGACTAGTCTATAACTGGCCCTGGCATGGTGGGAAAGCTCCTGGGCTGGAAAATTTTGGGAACCAAGATGCAAGGGTACCTATTTGCCCTAAACATACTTTACATATTTCACATTCTGTTTAAAATTTTCATCCACTGATTCCCACAATGTTGGATGTGGACATGTATTTCAAAGTTATGAAAGGGCTTTGAAAGGGTAAATGAAGGTTGCGTTTTCACTGCACAAGTAACCAGGAAAAAGGCATCTATTTAATATGAATAATTAGGGACATTATCACAATTTTTTACATTTTATGATTTGAGTACACTGCTCAAACAATTGGTGGAAATAGATTCAGTGGTAACTATACTGAAAGAGATTTGGAAGGGAAAATCTTACGGGACTGTGGAAGAGAAGGAAGGAGGAAATAACTGTTTTGTTGGGTCGTATTTTTTTCCCTTCTGTGCTATATGATTCTTTGAAAGAAATATTGATGCAGTGAGCAGTAGAGCACTAAGGAGTGTGGTAGAACAAAGGAATCTGGGAATTATAGATCCGCACTTCCTTGAAAGTCCCATCACAGGTAGATGGGGACCTTCATAAACTAAAATATTTGAGTACAGCACTTGGGATGTTTTGTTGAAGTTGTATAAGACGTTGGTGAGGCCTATTTTGGAGTATTGTGCGTAGTTCTGGTCACCTGTCTACAGGAAATACAGGTTACGTATCCCTTATGTGGAAACCTCCAAAATCCAATTTTTTTCCCTCTCTTCTTCTTCTGCGCACTGACATCATCACAAATGGAAAATTCCTCAATGCCTGGGAAGGTTCCCTGGCAATGTGCAAGTCTCTGTGCATCACAGACAGTTCTGTGAAGTGACCTCACATATGCAATAAACAAGAGTTAATAAAAAATAGAAAAACACTGCATAAAATCAAAAATGAAGATCTCGATCGTGTATTGAAAGAGTGAGTCTTGTCAGTGTCGGAGTGAACACATGCTGCTTACTGGGATACCGATCATGAAATAAACAAAAATGTATCATAACAAACTAAAAATTGGAAGTATTTGTGAATACTTAGCAGACTTGTTGCAGAAATGTAAAAGGCATGGCATTAAATTTTAATAAAGATTTAAAAAAATTTTAAATATAAAGCATCCGCTGATCACAAAACATTGTTAAGTTTGTGAAGATCATCACTGATGAAAATCTAACACCAGAACAATTCTACAATGCTGATTATTTTTATACCTTACATAAAACCTGAAAAAAGTAAAATACAAATACAGTGTACTGTAACCTTTTAATCAAAACACGGCATTGTAGGTAGAGACTGAAAGCCTGCGGTTGTTTGTTGTTCAACAGCTGATTCAGGTTTTCTCCTGGTGCTGCTTTGTTGCTTTTGTTACTCTGCACACATTATATATTCATTATAATAATGGTATGTAACGGTTTTTACTGTTAAGTACAAGTGTAAGACAAAGACTGCTTACATAAATATGGTAGCACATAAGTTCAGAGTCGGAAATGATGGCGATCCCAAGCAATCTCATTATATATTCCAAAATCCGAAACACTTCCAGCCCCAGGCGTTTCAGATAAGCAGTGCTCAGCCTGTATATGAATACAGTTGAAAGACTACAGAAGAAATTTACAAGGATATTCTTGGGACTTGAGGAGCTGGGTTATAGGGAAAGACTCTGAGAATGAGGGGAGATTTGGTTCAAAGTTATGAAGGTTACAGATACCGTCAGAATCAGGTTTATTATCACCAGCATGTGACGTGAAATTTGTTAACTTAGCAGCAGCAGTTTAATACATAATATAAAAGGAAAAAAAACAAAGTAATCATAAATAAGTAAATCAATTACGGGATATGTGTATTGAATAGATTAAAAATCATGCAAAAAACAGACATACTATGTATTTTAAAAAGTGAAGTAGTGTCCAAAGCTTCAATGTCCACTTAGGAATCGGATGGCAGAGGGGAAGAAGCTGTTCCTGAATCGCTGAGTGTGTGCCTTCGGCTTCTGTACCTCCTGCCTGATGGTGACAATGAGAAGAGGGCATGCCCTTGGTGCTGGAGGTCCTTAATAATGGACGCTGCTTTTCTGAGACACTGCTCCCTAAAGATGTCCTGGGTACTTTGTAGGCTGGTACCCAAGATGGAGTTGATTAAATTTACAACCCTCTGCAGCTTCTTTTGGTCCTGTGCAGTAGCCCCTCCATACCAGACAGTGATGCAGCCAGTCAGAATGCTCTCCACAGTACATCTATAGAAGTTTTTGAGTATATTTGTTGACATACCAAATCTCTTTAAACTCCTATTGAAGTATAGCTGCTGCCTTGCCTCCTTTATAACTGCATTGATATGTTGGGACCTGGTTAGGTCCTCAGATATCTTGACACTCAGGAACTTGAAACTGCTCACTCTCTCCACTTCTGGTTCATGCAAACAGGCACTTTTTCCACCAAGGTTGTGTGAGACTAGAACTAGTGGTCATTGGTTAAGGGTGAAAGATGAAATACTTAAGGGAGAACTGAGGTGAAACTTCTCTCCGGGTGGTGTGAGTGTGGATCAAGCTGCCAGCGGAGGTAGCAAATGCGGGTTCAACTTCAACATTTAAGAGAAATTTAGCTAAGAATATGGATGGGGGGGATATGAAGGTCTTTGATCCAGATGCAGGTCGATGGAACTAAGCAGAATAACAGTTTGGCATGAACTAGATGGGCTGAAGGCCTTATTTCTATACTGTTGCTTTCTGTGACTATCTGATGAAAGAAGTCGGCTTGCATATCTATAAACTCAAATTGATTACCTCAAATTTGAGCTAGGTTTGCCACAGATCCTTCCCATACAGGATGCAGACATTCTCTGCAGAATTGGTGCAATGGATCCCGGGCTGTAGCAATCCGTCCTTGTGTCCTGAGTAAAGAATTTATTTTTCTGTCAGTGAAGTGGCCCACTTGGCCATTATGCACTTGAAAGAGCTATCCAATTAGTTCTACTTGTCCCTTCCTCTTGTTGGTGTCTTGTTGCAGGTACCTAATCCATCATCTGTATTGTTCTGTAGAAGCTGCCTGTGTTGTGTGAAAGCACTGAATGGGATGGTGCTATTACATTTTAATGAAAGACCAGTTGTCTCTGTTACTGTAGCTGCCGCAGCACACACGGCCAAACAAATTACCATCAGTCCTCTCGTGGGGAGCACTCCTTATTTCCTTGCACTCTAAATAACACCTCCACCCACATATTTCAGACTATGCTAAACTCTTATTTTAAAAAAACTGCTTGCCTTGACCAGAGTGAATCAAGTCAAATTTATTGTCATTTAACTATATACATATATACCATCAAACGAGATGTTTCTCCGAGCCGGGGTGTAAAGCACTGTAGTACAGTATTCATAAAATACAGAATAACTTGTGAAAGTAAGGATGAAATCTACAGATGGATTGCACATAAATAAACTAACGTGCATAAATTAAATGTAAGGTACAGAACAGATTAACCAGTGACACTTCGAATGTCATGTGGCAGGGAGTTCAGAAGCTAATGGCCTGAGGGAAGAAACTGTTCCCCATCCTAACTTTCACACTTAATACACATTTTTTACCCATCATGCCCTGATCCCCAAGATGCCAACTTTCGTTTTGCCTCCACAGATGCTGCTTGAGCCACGAAGTTCCTCAGGCAGTTTGACTCTTCCCCTGAAAAGAAACGTTGACCTTGAGTCCCATTCAGTAGCTGGATGGCATAATCCAAATTGACACTGGCAGTGCAGGCGTGAGAAAGCACTACAGTGTCAGGACTGTCTTTTCATTGGTGGAAGGTTACTCTTTTGAGATCCCATGGAACTCTGTCAAGTGAACAGAAATGAAAGGAGAAAGGGTCAGGCATTTTCCGGTGAATGATCATTTCTCACTCAATCATACATCCTTGTACGTGTATCATTAGTATGCCTACACACTGACTTAGGACATCCATAGTTGTAAAAAGTGCTATATAAAAGCAGGGTTTTTATAAAGGCTGTTGTGTGTATGTACGCAGGCTCATCTCCTGAAGAAGAGATGCGGATCTCATTCACCAATCACACCTTCATTGTACCAAAGAAAGAGATCAACATGTTCCCAGACATGGGCAAGTGGAAGCGTTCTCAGGTACTGGCTTGGGTAGGGTTTGCCGCAGTCTATTGTGAGTAGCTTGTTTGATCAGATCTTGCTATTAGAGTTGAGCTTCAGATTAATTGCAGTTCAAAATAATTGAACCTTCTCCCTTCTCACTGAAGCTCCTTGGAATAGAATATGTTAAGAGCAAGGTGTATAATCGTGCTCAACATTGTGAAGGCTTTTGATATTGCTTGTGATCTGGAGCACATCGATTAAACAGAGGCTGAAATAGACTCAACTTATTAGCTTTCAAAAGGATTTTGTATAAATACTTTGATAAAAGGTTGTAAGTCTGTTGGGAAGAAGCAGATTAGACTACAAGACCTTGAGGGATGGTCTTATGGTCGTAGGGATTAGGGATAACTGTTTGGCTAACTCTTTTAGAGCCATTGCAGGCATGATAGAAGTAAGGGTGACATTTTGTGCTGTATCATTTTATGATGGTATGTGGAATCATTTCACATTCATTTACTTGCAATTTATAGAGTGGTATATCAAAAATGAAAGGTGTTTCCTGCTGTACAGTACACTCCTTCAGGTCATCTGCTAGTTCAGTCATGACCCTGTATGCAGGCATACATGTTTTCTGTGTCGAGGATGTGAAGAGTGCTGTTTTTAACAAAGAGATTTCCTATCTCCCCATAGTTGCTGCAATGTACAGCAGTGACCAGTCAGTTAGATCGTGACTGATTACATACATTATTTTTTCAAAACTCATCTTGGTTCTGCAACCTTTAATCCTCTCATCCACAAAGCCTAGCAATCTTAGTTTTTAAAAGATCTTTTTATCCAAACTTTTTCTTTGAATTTTCCAAATTCCAGGCCCCCTTTGTGTTATGAAGTGCTTAATGATCACACTCCTGAAATGTTTACTTCTAACGTTAACTGTTAGACCGGGAGATCTAAGCCCTTGATCTAATGAAGGTGGAGATGCACTCAACATGGATGTCACTTCTTCTAAATCTGGAAGTGACTCTGAGAGGAGAGCACAGTTTCATATGTTTGGTGTCTTTACCCTGCTGACAGTAGAGGATGCAGATTTGGGATACGGTGGCAAGGAAACCCTGGAAGTTGCTTCATACGCATGGCACACTACAGTCGCAGTACTCCAGTGGAGGAAGAAATGGATGCTTAGTGGTGGTGGGAGGGTTGTCGTGTGGACCTCTGAGCCACTTTGAGATTCTCAAGTTCTGCTGTAATTGCACTTCTTTAAGCAAGTGCAGAAAATTCCATCAGAGTGAGGGAGGACTATTGATTTGTACTCCAGGGAGCGCGAAGCACAGAATCAAATATCGCTGTGATGATTGTACGCTCTAGTATCAATTGTTTGGCGACAGTAAAGTAAAGGATTTTATTTTAATTCATATACTTTAAAAAGTGCAAGTTATATTGTAAGATCGCTTAAAGGCTTGGTTTGCTCTACAATTAACCTTATCACCTTGTCTCACTCCCTTAAGGCTTATGCTGATTATATCGGGTTTGTTCTGACACTGAATGAAGGTGTGAAGGGGAAAAAGCTGATGTCTGACTATAAAACTTCCAAGGTAGGGAAGTCATGAGCTGAGTTCTTTAACTTTTGAAGCAGCTTCCTTCATTAATGTTATAAGATGCTTATATATGTTTTACACTGGGAGAATGTGGAGGGAAGTTCAAGAGTGAAATACAAGTTATTTGTATAGTATTTTTAAGGCATTTCTCAAAAATATGAAGCAAGGTTTCAGACCTAGATGAAATAACATATTGATAAAGAGTTGGACTGTTAGTGTGCTAAAGTTAGACAGAAATGAAAAGTTCCAAATATGGAGTTCCAAAGCTTTAAGTCGGTGACGTACAACCTGCATGGGCTGTCTTTTGACAGCTCTTCTCGTTTCAATTAAAAGTTTTCTTTTGATTAGATGGAGCTGAAGTGCAAAGGTTTAAGAGGCTTTTCATCATTCAGAGGAAATTTCCAAATGACTGACAAGACCCCTGGTCCCTCACAGATTCTCCATCAATACTGCTAACTACAGTTAACGTGTTATGATGGTATTGTAGTAACTAATTAGGACCATTGAATGATCTTGCAAAGCAAATTCAAATTTCCCCACAGTTACTGAAAAATTTGAATTCAAGTAATTAAGTAGAAAGCTTAGTAATCATAACACTCTTGGACTGTCTTAATCTGCCCAGTTTGGCCGATATGTGACCAAAGATACGATGATGTGATTGACCTGTACCTGCGTCCTCTGTTCCAGGATATTTGGCATGAACTACACATTTCAGTAGAACCAGCACTGTCCACATCCTGTGATTGAGTAACAAGTGGAAGTGGCAGGTCCAGTCTGTTGCTCTCATTCCTTGTGTCTTACCACTGTGCTGCTGAATCTCAGTGTACACTCTGTAGGAGATGGCAGACATCAGCCAGTGTTCCACCACATTACATTAAAAAGATTGGATTGAAACAGTTAATGTTTTGCAATATTACTTAAGGAAAACTAGGAGATCCCTAATATTTAGATACTAATTTGTCCGTTCGCTATGTGCCATCTGGCATGGTCTTTCCGTGACCATGATTGTTCTTGGCAAATTTTTCTACAGAAGTGGTTTTCTTGTGTCGCCTTCTGGGCAGCATTTTTCTTTACAAGGCAGGTGACCCAGCCGTTATCAATACTTCAGAAATTGTCTGCCTGGCGTCAGTGGTCGCATAACCAGGACTTGTGATATGCACCAGCTGCTTTTATGACCATCTACCACCTGCTCCATTGGCTTCACATGACCCTGATCAATGGGCTACGCATTGCCAAAGGGTGACCAGCAGGCTAGTGGAGGGAATGAGCACCTTGCGTCTCCTTTGGTAGAGACACATCTCCACCCCGCCACCCAGAAATTACATATGAGAGGGGGGAAAAGACTTGCATTTATCTATCATCTTTGATAACCTCAGGACATCTCAGTATGGTTTACAATCAACCAAGTACTTTTGAAGTGCAGTCACTTTAATATAGGAAAAGTCTACCAGTTTGCATAAAGAAAGTGCCTATCAATAAAGTATTGATAGTGTGGTTACTGCTGTGATATAGGAGAAAAACATGTGTCATTTTGTGCATGGAAAGCTATCAATTAAATACCTCCTGAAGTTTAGTCATTGATATATAGGAAAATTGCCTGCTCACTTGCACAGAGAAAACTACCACGAAGAGACAAGCAGTCTCTCCCAGAGATAAATGTTGATCAGGGTATTAGAGAAAAAAACTCCCTACTATTTTTCAGATTAGTTCATCCAGTCTTTCTTTTACGCCCTGTTGAGAATGTTGGCAGACTGTCAGTTTGTTACTTCATACAATGTTCTCTCTTCCACGATGTCAGCCCGGATCACCTGCTGAATCTCAGTAGTGGGACATATCCCACAACCTTCACAGTGGTGACTGGGTACGTGGTTCATGGGCATCAATCTTCTTCAATCGTAACTCTTGACAGGCTGATTTCGCCCACTCCATTTCCTTTCTAGTTATTGAGAGCAGGGTACAACCTGGAGACTACAATAGGCCTGTGCAGTCCAGTTCATGCTTTCAGAATTATCCAAAATAAAAAAAAAATCCAGCTCCGATGAGCCAATGTAAAGATGAGTAGCACTGAGGAGTTGCTTCACCATTTGGGTGCATCAGTTGGAAGTTTGTGCAGGTATATGTTGTGATTGTAAGTGATTCATTTGTTTTCAAAAATATTTATCACTGAGCCAGTATCACTTAAAAATGTATAATCCATTCAGTATCAGATTGATATTTGTGGGATCTTACTGTGTGTAGCTTAACTGTCATGATTGTCCTTGCACTAAAAAGTGGTCTTCATTGACCATGAAACACCTTAGGACAGTGAATGCTGCCAAGCCACTGGTTCTCTCTGTTCAGACAGTTGTAGGAACGGTTTCTATGACCCCATGTACTTTTATCTGCAGCCGGTGGAGAAGCTAATTGTGCTGCTAAACACACTGGACCGATGGATCGATGAGACCCCTCCCGTTGATCAGCCGTCCCGATTTGGTAACAAGGCATACCGCACTTGGTACAGCAAGCTCGAGAAGGTATGGTCTTACTCAAAGAACAACTTACAGACATGAGTTTTAAAAAGTGTCTCATCAATACGTTCTTAAGTGTGCTAATTTTAAAAGCAGAGGTGTCTTAATTTGTGAGTGGCAGGGAGGGGTACCAAAGGAGGGGTAAGGTGCTTCTTCCCTCCGCTAGCTTGCAGGTCACCTTTTGGGCAAGGTGTAGCACCTGCTCAGCTCCCCCACTCCCGAATCAGGGTCACTTGAAGCCACGGGAGCAGGTAGTGGATGGTTGTATGAGCACGTCACAAGTCCTGGTTATGCGACCACTGACGCCAGGCAGACAACCTCTGAATAGTATTGATAATGGCTGGGGTCACCCAAATTGTAAAGATGCTGTCCGGAAAAAGGCAATGGCAAACCACTTCTGTAGAAAAAAACTGCCAAAAATAATCGTGGCCATGATTGCCCATGTCATACGACACAGCACGTAATGAATGAACATTTGAGGTTGTAGCGGGAGGAGGAATAAACATTTTTGCTATGGGTTTAAATACAGGACAAGAAATTTCTGGTTGGTGTCAAGAGCATCTTTACAAAATAATGTGTGCTTTAATTGCATATTGGGCTTAAATAGAAACCATGAAAGATAATTCAGAAATGGTTGAATCCTGCAATGGTCAAGAACTATGTTAAAATTAACATAGCTAAAAGCTCACTTCAAAAAAAAGTGATGAGGCATGCTTTAAAAAACTCATGTCATTAAGTTGTAGTTGCTTAGATCATTATAGCAGATTGCCAAAGGATACAGGCAGACATGGATCAGTTTCAGATATGAGCGGAGAAAGGCAGATCGAGTTTAATCCATTCAAGTGTGAAGAGTTGCACTTTGGAAGGTCAAATGTAAAGGGGAAGTGTACAGTTAACGGCAGGACCTTTAACACTACTGAGCACGGAGGGACCTTGGGGTCCAGATCCGTAGCTCTCTGAAGGGAGCCACGCAAGTTGATAGTGTGATCAAGAGGGCATATGGCATCGTTGCCTTTATTGGTCAAGGCTTTTTGTTATTAGTCGGGAAGTTATGTCGCATCTTTATAAAAACTCTGGTTAGGCTGCATCTGGAGTACTGCATTCATTTCTGGTTACTCCATTAGAGGAAGGATGTGGAGGCTTTGGATAGGGTGCAGAGAAGTTCACCAGGATGCTGTCTGTATTAAGAAAAAGTATAGGGACAAGAGATTAGACAAACGGACTCTTTTCTCTGCAGCACTGGAAGCAGAGGGGAGACCTGATATAAGTTTATAAAGTTATGAGAGGCGTAGATGGAGAAGAAAGCCATTAATCTGTTTTCAAGAGTCCAAATGCCTAGTACCAGAGGGCGTGCATTTCAGGGGAGAGGGGAAAAGTTCAAAGGAGATGTGCAGGGTAAGTTTAAAAACGCGAACAACAGGAATTCTGCAGATGCTGGAAATTCAAGCAACACACATCAAAGTTGCTGGTCCTGACGAAGGGTCTCGGCCTGAAATGTCGACTGTACCTCTTCCTAGAGATGCTGCCTGGCCTGCTGCGTTCACCAGCAACTTTGATGTGTGGTGCAGGGTAAGTTTTTTTTTACTCAGGGTGGTGGGTGCCTGGAGTGCAGTGCCAGGGTTGGTAAAAGAGGTAGGTACAATAGAAAAACTTAAGAGGCTCTTAGATAGGCAGAGAAGAGGGATTTGGACGATGTGCAGGCAGAGGGGCTCAGTTTAATTAGGTTGCCACAATATCATGGGCTGAAGGGCCTGTTCCTATGCTATACTGTTCTTTGTTCTAATTTCTGTCAGAACTGCTACTCCAGTAATCATTCATTGGCATATGTTTCTGATAATGTATGTCCATCTCGGTGTATAAAACCATCCATCAGATTTCAACCAGTCTTTTGGCTTCTGTGTTACACAATTTCAACTTGGTTCCAATTCTGTGCTGAGAGTCAGCCTCAGAAATCCATGTAATTTCCACTCCTCTGGCTCTAGAAGAATAGTACTGGCATCTGGATTTTCAGGTGTATAGAGGGTAGAGTTTGTAACATGAAGTAGCCTGTTGATATTGATCTGGACCTACCTCTCGGTTTTTTTTACACTACCTTACTTTCCATTTTTCTATTTCTATTTATGATTTATAATTTAAATTTTTAATATTTACTAATTTTAAACTATTTTTAATATTTAATATTTGTAATCCAGGGAGTGTGAAGCGCAGGATCAGATATCGCTGTGATGATTGTACGTTCTAGTACCAATTGTTTGGCGACAATAAAGTATAAAGTATGTCTGGGATGATCTTCGGAAACTACAGCATGAAAGGTTGTTAGAAATGGATCCAGGACATTTGGTTCTGGTACCCTTTCTTCTAGTTATCCAAGAGAAGGAGACAGATCAGTGGTCACAAACTGGAATGAGACGCTGCAATGCCATGTTGTACATGAACTTGGTGGGTGCCCTTTGCTATCTAGGGTAGGGAAATCTGTTCAGGGCCACTCTTGAGTTTCCTGTGCTTGACTAAGTTAATTTATTGTTGCAGGAAGCTGAAAACCTGGTTTCCTCAGTGATTCCCAATGAGCTGCACGCTGCTGTCCCTGAGATTGCTGTGTATTTAAAGGAGTCTGTTGGTAATCCAACAAGAATAGACTATGGAACAGGTACCAATATCTACAAATACATCAGTATAGGATCTGGATACCTCAGTACTCCATTATTCATATCTTTAATCATGCAAGTTTATCGTCATATTAATGTTGGTTCACTGTTCCAGCCCGGAGAGTGAAGCAAATCCTGTGTGACACACATGGGAGTGTAATGTTGTTAAGAGTTACTAATTCTGGATAAGATGTTAAACTGGGGACCTGTCTGCTCTCAGTTGAATGTAAAAGATCAAGTGACCAATCTTTAAAATAAGATAAGGTCATGACCAATATTTAGACTTAAACCGCATCATTAGAACAGATTATCTAGTCATTTTCACATTGCTATTTAGAGAAACTTGCTGATAATGGATGCATTTAATTTTAAGTCAACCAATTTATGATGATAGTTCCTTCAATTAGTGTGTTCTTGGTTGTAAAGTGGTAAGAAACAGTGATTACTTTAGACTCTGTATGACTGCAACTCTTAAAACCATGCCCTGACTGCAGGCTCATTCATTCCTTTGCCTGGCTGTGGTTTGTGTTATCCAAGATTGACCACTAGATGGGAGTGTTTGTTAAGAAATTAAATTGCTATAATTTCACACACAAAAAAAAGATCAGGAGTTTAAGCTGTGCTGTTGCAAAGGCTGCTGATTTGCATTGTCGTTAATGAACATAATTTATAACCTATTTCAGTCAGACTTTTAATAATAGTGTCTTCCTTGATTCCTGCCTTGCATCCTTCTAATGTTTCCTAATTGTTGTCTAGTACATTTGTGAAGAATGGTAAGGGTTAATTACTCCTCCAGTTTGGCTTTCCAATCTGTAGTGATTTTTTTCCAGTCAGGGAATAAGGAATTGCACGTGTATCCTCCATCTACCTACCTCGAGCAAGCTTTCTTCTGCTTACTGATAGCAAATATTAAAACCCGGTTGGTTATTTCTAACAATAATTCTAAGGAGAGCTTGTTTTGGTGGGAAGTATAAAATGATTACCATAATCCTGGAGTCTTTATTCATGGACAGAGTTCAAATCCCCCACTTTGCTGGTTGAAATTTTTAATTTAGTTAATAACCTGGAGAAAAGAGCTATTATTTTATTTCATATATGTTTTATTTCTTTACTGATACGGTGTGGAGTGGGCCCTTCTGGCTTTTCAATCCTAATTAGCCCTAACGTAATCACAGGACAACTTATAATGACCAATTACCCTAGCCGGTACATCTTTGGACCTCGAGAGGAAACCGGGTGGAAGGTGTACCGGAGAACCCGGAGAAAACCCATGTGCTCCATGGGGAGGACATACAGTGACTCGTTACAGAACAGCGCTGGAATTGAACTCCGGAACACCAGGAGCTACAATAGTGTTGCTCTTGCCGCTGTGCTACCATGGTGACCCATCATTTATGGTATGGAATTGGACTTAAGAACATGTGATTCATTAATTAACTTAAAGAAGGGACCTGCATTCCAGTCTGTTTGTGACTCCCATTATACAGCAAAGGGTTTGACTCTTCTTTGCCCTCTAAAATGACCTAGCAAGCTACTTGTTTGAGGTCCACTCAGTTTGAGCAAAAATGCACTAGCCTTAACAATGATATTGACTTCCCGTGGTGGGGAGGAGGAGAAGTTATACCAATTATTTTCAGAAGAAAGCACAATAGGGTGCTCACTGACTTTTAACTTCGTCACCCAGAAAGTTCCTGAGAGTTATAGGCCAGAAAGATCCCAGACTTGATTCTAGTTGATTCCAGTGCTCCTGAAGTTCAGGATCCTGTCATTGGCTAGTCCAGGTGTCAATCAGAAGTCAAAGCCCAATGGCCAAAACCTGGAGACAGGAGACCTGTCCTATAGCTGGAAGACTATCTGTGTATGTGGGTGGGTGAGGTGGAGGAACAGGGCTTGCTTTGCTGTTGCTGTTTTGTTGCTTGTGTTCTGTGCTGTTCTGCCAAACATTGTACGCATTCTATGTTGGCGCTGGACTGTGTGGCGACAATTGCAGACTCACTGCCCCCTGCACACCTCTAGGCGTGTTAGTATCACAAACGGTGCTTGTCACTGTATGTTTCAATGTACATGTGATAAATAAAACTGAATCTGAATATTTAGTCAGGACGAAGAGGAAATTCAACCAGAATTTGGAACGTTGTGGAACATTTGGAACTTGTGGAACGTGCTTTTGGGCACGTTGATCCTGTTCAAGTTGATGATGGAACATGACTGTGATGGCACTATGTTAGATCAACCTGCTGTCACTCAGTCGCCTATGCTCAGAATAACCACTGATAAGGAGGTATCGGAGGATGGCTGGTGTCGGCAAACCTAATCCCATACAGTCCATGCTTTCAGTTCTTCCTTGTGCTCATTTCAGCAGTGAAATGCTGTAACTCTGGATGTTGGTTGCAGTAAAGGAGCAGTTGCTGCTCTAAGCAACTTCCTGGGTGATGCTAACAAATAAAAACTATTTAGAAATGTGTTTCACTTCTTATTCCCCCTCGCAATGCTCAGTAATTACCAATGTTACCCAATTCACTTCTTAATATTAAATAGAAGTAAGAGGTACAACTCTTCTGAAAGCATTTCTCAGCCAGCTACGTAACTTCTTGAATCTATTTGCTGATGTAATGTAAGAAAAATTGCTACAATTTTGCACAAAACCAAATGATAATGATTAGATGATCTGTTTTAGTATTTGTTGATGGATATAAACTGGCCAAGACACCAGGGAAATCACGCCTGCTCATTTTCCATTACTGTTCATGAGATCACTTTATGTCCACCTGAAATGACAGATGGTCCCTTGCTTTAATCTCGCCTTCTCTGACGGTATAGAATTCCCCCATTAGTGCTCTTAGTGTAATAGTCTGGATTATGAGCTCAGTGTCTTGGGCTTCAAACCCACAGCCTTAAAGATGAAACTGCTGCACCAACTTGGCTATGGCAGCATGAAGCTTGTGCACAATCATCAGGTGGGGAGATAGAGAAGAAACCTGTGTCATATCTTCAGAGTAGTTGGATACTGTGAGGAATTTTCTGAATGGATGAGTTAATATGGGTTGAATGCGCTCTCTTACATTCATAGCTTTTATTTCAAACAATTCTTTGGATATGAGTTCCTAGAGCACATTACCATGTATGTGATAATGTGACTCTTGTCATTGAAAAAATTGTAAAGAGCTGGTGTTGATAATGCCTTTAGGAAAGTGCACTGGGTAAGATGCGGAGTTCAATGAGTGAGATAGCTGGATTCATGCGGACACTAAAAGAGCAGCAAATACTGTGTAGGATTGGAGATTATTTTATTTCTGAACTCTTCTTTTGGAAGTTGGGCAATGATAGCAAAGTCAGTATTTATAACTTTTCTCATCATTGAAAAGACATGTCCTGAGAAAGCAATTTCATACTGTCATAGAGGGTATGCAGTGAAAATGGTAGAGATTTCAATATTGGAAAGTGCTGTCAAAGTTTTGAGGTTCTCACAGAATTTCAAAACACAGAAGGCATTTGTTCATCTAGCCCGAGTTTTTTTTTAGAAAGTTGTCTTGCCCTTCACTGTTGTAGAGTTGTTCCTTTTCATGTATATATCAAATCCCTAATGAAAGTTAATTATGTATCTGCTTCCATTTGCTTTTTAGACAGTGAATTCCACTTTATAATAACAAAAAAGATCTTCATCTTTTTGACAATCTATATTTTCTGATTACAAATCCTCCTGCCAGTAGACTATTTCTTTCCACTATCAAAATTTCCTCATTATGAATAATCCTGTGAATAAATATTTAAATTTCTCATCTTTCCTTGTGTATTTTCATCCCGTTTCAACTAATAATGATTATTCAGTTTGGTTTCTTGAAATGTAAGCTGGAGCAAAATCAATTCAAGGGTTTGATCTGTGCCATGCACTGACAGGCCACTGCTAGTTGAAGCACCACTAGAATCTAGTTGCTGCTACCGTCCACTCTCCCTGGGTGGCCAGGGAGCAGGGTGTAGTAGGGAGAGGGCCCAGTAGTATTCATGAGCTTTCTGTAACCACTAGGCACTAAGATTGAACCTATTGATTCCAGTAATGAAAACCAGCTTTAGCTTTGTTTTTTTTAAATTTAAGATTTCTTTATTTGCTTTGCTCCTTCTTTATAAAATGTAAATTAGGAGAATAAGGTGAATGCTTGCAAGCATTTTTCCCCTCAAGTTGGGCGAGAAGAGAACTAGGGGTCATAGGTTTAGGTTGAAGGTGAAATTTTCAACGGGAACTTCTTTTCTTGGAGAGTGATGCGAATGTGGAACAAGCTGCTAGCAGAAGTGGTAGGTGTGAGTTCAATTGTAATATTTAAGAGAAGTTTGCAAAGGTACGTGTATGAGGAAGTATGGAGTGCAGGTGCAGGTAGGCGGGACGAGGCAGAACACTGGGCTGGCCTGGACTAGAGGGGCTGAAGGTCCCACTTCTGTGCTTTAGTGCTCTGTCACTCTCAAAAGAGTGATGTGTACATATAAATCTGTTTTTCTGTTTTATAATTAATTAGAAAGGCTCATTATAATATTTGTGGACAGTGTACCTCAAATACTGAAATTTCTCAGGCATCACCATCTGCTATTGGGAGACTATAAGAAACTTGTCCATTTTATTCTTCCCAGTTGGGGAAGTATCTGGGCTTCACTCTGTGAATTCAGGGAATGAACCCATCAAACTTTACTTTCAACAATTGTGGGACAACTCCTTTTAACACTACGTTGGGGAATTCGTAAGGGATCGATAGAAAAAAATGACATTCCACCCAGGGTACCTGCCGATATATTTTTCTTTCCTCCTTTAACCTCGAATATCACGAGGCTATGATCTTTGACTTGTTCTGTCTCTCCATCGGACACAGGTCACGAGGCTGCATTTGCTGCGTTCCTCTGCTGTCTTTGTAAAATTGGAGTTCTGAAAGTGGATGATCAGCTTGCCATTGTATTTTATGTATTTGATAGGTAAGTTCAGTTATGCATTTATGAATGCAGTACGGTCTTTAAAGTGTACGTGGAAATGCATGGTGCTTTTGGTTTGAATCCACTACTGGCTGATGAGGAAAATCTCTTCACTCCCCTGAGTGCATCAACGACGTGGATTTGTATAACATCCTTAACACTGTAAGACATTTCATGGGGCTTCACAGGAATGAAAAATTAAACAAAGTATAGATACAAAGCAAGGTGACGAAGACGTTGAAAGAGGGGAGCCATGTGGTTTACCGGTAGAAAGATAATCTGATCGGTGAATACTGTATATTAACTATAGTTTATAATGACCTGGGCATTTTGGTAGGTGGATTATGGTGACCACATTATCCTTGGAAAGTAACTGTTGAAGTGGGGAAAGAGCACAAAGTGATTTGGAGATGCCAATCATTGAATGCAACATTACAGGTCAAAAGAAGCCATTGGGAAAGTAAGACACTGGTGTTTGGTTTGGAAGAGTCTGATTGAAATGCTGAGAAGTTTGTTAAGCATTTATAAAGTCTTGGTTACATCTCCAGCAAATCCAATCTATACAGCAAGTAGCATAAAATCTCTGGAAAAATTGCAGCGATGATGTTGCAAGAACTGAAGACTTAAACTTTTAGTAAAGCTTGAATAAGGCCAGTCTTTTTTCTGTAGAGAGGAAAATAAAAATAACCTAATAGGGTTAAATGTATGAACTATTTTTGAGAGGAGAAATCTAAAAGAAATACTTCGTCTTGAGGGTTTTCTAAAATTGTGAGGCCATAGTACAAGTTAATTACAAATAATTTGAATATGGAATTCGGGTGAAGAGTCTTTATCCAGAGTGTAATATGAAAGTGGAACATGCTGCCACAGGGAATTTTTGAGACAGACGGCGTAGACGCATTGAATGGTTAAGCTAGCGGAGAAAAACAAAATGGTAAGAAATAGTGACAGAGCTTGATCATGTATGAGTGAGAGACAGCAGTGGTAAAATTGCAAAATATCCAAAGTAAAACCAACAAACCAAGTTTTTGTCGTCTTTAAAACACAGGTATCTACAGGTCATGCGAAAGCTGCAGAAAACGTATCGAATGGAGCCAGCAGGTAGCCAGGGGGTCTGGGGCCTTGACGACTTCCAGTTCCTTCCCTTTATTTGGGGCAGTTCCCAACTAATAGGTAAAGTATATCACCTGTTTTTCTCTCCCCTCTTTACCCTATTTCCCTAAACCCTACTTGCATTCACACCCCAATTTCCAACAGGGTTGGATCACTGTATTATCCTGTATTTACCCAGTTGTATAATTTGGAGTATTTTCAATTCTGGGCACAGCACCAGTAGAAAGCTCTATTATGCTAGGTGAAAGTACAAAGTAGATTCATTGGTGCAAACGTGTGTAAAGATCTCAGGCACATATCAATAGCTAGGGTGCCGAGGATTTTGCACAGTACTGTACTTGTCAATGTGGAGCGAGAGTGAGTTTGTTAATCTGGTGGGAGCAAAAGATGTAGGGAATGGCGAGGGTGGAGCGCTACAGGAGGGGTATGAGACAGGTGCCAGAGAAGGAGTGCTAGGTGCGGGAGGGGTAGTGGTGTGGGTGCAGACACATCGAGCCCTGAGCCATCAGACAAAGTGCTGTGATTCCAAGCAATTGGTTTATTGAGCATTACAGAATGTCTCTGTGGTGCTTCCTGTTCCCTCCCCTCTCCCTTCCCCCTTTCCCAACCATGATTCCCCTCTCCCTGCCCCCTTCCCACTCTCAGTCCACATTAGAGACCCGTATCAGAATCAGACTTATCATCACTCACATATGTCATGAAATTAGTTTTTTTTATGGTAGTAGTACAGTGCAATACATAAAATTACTAAAGTACTGTGCAAAAGTCTTCAGCTTCGTAGCTATGTCTGTGTGTGTATGTTACTAATGACTTTTGCACCCTACTGTATATATTGACTACAAGGAGGAATTGCATATTTTTGAATTCTTTGAGTATATAAGCATGAGGGATGGTCCATCTGAGGTTTTCAAGATCATTTAAAAATGTTTGGAGTAGAAATGAGTTCTTGTGGTGGGTGAGTCAGGAAAAAGGGGGCAGTACTGTACTGTTAAATGTTACTGTCAGTGGGGTTTTATTTCACACACAAGATAATGTAAATCCAGCATTCATACTCAGAAAAGCTGTTGTGGGGTTTCTTTTTGGGTCAAATGGAAATTTCAGTGCTGAGATTGATAGATTTTTGTCATTGGGAGTTACGAAACCAAGGCAGTTACGCTGCAGAGAGGGAGTGATCTAACTGAACAGCGGAATGGATTTAGTGGGCTGAAGGGCTGACTCACCACATGCACAATGATAGGAGCCAAGATTGGCAGGCGACCATGAATCCACAACTTAGTTCACACGTTAACACAGTCTATTATAAATTTCCACCTCTAACTTTAACTTAATTTTGGGCAAAGGGAATTTTTGAGCACAGTCCTTGTGCAAGAAATTTGTTTCCTCATATGTGACCTTTCCCGTTGGGCTTGCGCTGCCACCAACCTCTCCTAATCACTGATGTTAGCACATGTGGCTTCTGCTCCTTGTCCAACAACATAGGGCAAGCATGCATCCTTCCGTTACATATAGAAAGAGTAGAGAAGTTGGATTTTTTTTTAGGGGTCAAGAAAGAAAAGGAGAAAAGTAACAGATCTTCAAAATTATGTTTATAGAATACATATTTCATTTGACAGCAGCACCATTAACATGGATGTAAAGTGATTAAGTTGGTAACCGAAAGGGAAATGAGCAGAATTTCCTTTCTAGTACAGCAGGCTGTTGTGTTGTTAAATGCTTTGCCTGAAAGGGGTTGGGAGAATACTGTCTGTGGGGCGTTGAGTAGAGGGGGTGAAAACAGATTCAAAAATAACCTTTTAAGTAAGGAATTTGGACCCTTAATGCTATGAATTCTAATGATACGTGAAGTAAACTTGAATAGGAAAAATGTATAGCAGCTTCAGGAAATCATGACACATTAGGTCTAATTGGGAAGCCCTTTACAAAGCAGCAGCTCAGGCACAAAGGCTTGACTGACCTTCTGAATGACTTACTACGAAATGAGAACACCAAGAATGTTCAACATGTACATTAAAACAGAAGATACTGCTAATACTCAGCAAGATTGGCGGTATATGTATATGAGAAGGAACTCACATATGGGGCTTATGAACTTCCTTTAGAATTAGAAAAGTTTGTGCATGTAGCAGATTTGTCTTTGGAAAGGAAGGAGTGGGAGGGAAGAATGGGGCAGATTAGTGATGGAGTGAAATGCAGGATAGATTAAATGACTCAAAGAATGATGGTAGAAGCAAAAAGAGGGTGGTAATGGGATAACTGAAGAAATATGGATCTTGTGAAATTACAGATTGAAAGTTGGGCTGGGGGGAATCATTCTTAACTTTATTTCAGGGCTACATTTGAATTGCTTTCATATATATTTCAGATCACCCGACTCTGGCACCACACCATTTTGTGGATGAGAAAGCAGTGAATGAACACCATAAGGAATACATGTTTTTGGAGTGCGTCAGGTTTATTAATGAGGTGAGAAGTCAAAACCCTGTGATCAGTTTGTTCCAAGTCTCAGAGGGAGAGGGGAGCCTAATGTTGGTCTGTGACCACAACCTCAACAGTCACATTAAAAGAAATGGACAGCAACTGCACATGTGCCTTCTCAAGGTATTTCATACGTGCAACCTAACATACCTCACCCACAACAGGCCATAACCTAATCGCTATTGAGCAGGAAGGCCCTACTTCTCAAAGCTCAATACCAGTAGAAGAATGAAGTCTGTAAATCCTGTGCTCACCAGCTGTCTGATCTTTGAATAGAGGACTGATCATCGGTGTTCTGGGCAATATTTAACTTTTAACACTTCACTAAAATAAATCAGTATTTAATTGTCATATTGCTGTTGTGGAACACGGTTGTACAAAAATTAGTTGCCACTTTTTTTTTACAACAGTGATCACACTTCCAAATTATTTGATACGTAATCCAGATTAGCACTCTGGTGCAATACTGAGAGGGATGTGGATTTCCAGATGGGATGTTAAACCAGAGCCTATACCTTTTACTCAAATGAACCTAAAAGATCTCAGCTGAAACTTTGAAGAAGAGCAAGAGAGTTATCTTGTGATTTGCCTCAGTCTTCATCCCTTTATCTGTACACCAGATTAGTTGTTCATAATCACAGATCTATTTGTAGAGATTTTAAGGCTTCTTCACGATCCAATAGTTGCACTGTTCTTTTTGTTGGTCTGGAAATAGACCCGTTTATCTTCTAAATTGAAATCAGTAAAGTTGTGTTATTTCCCCAAACCTGTTTTCCATTTTCTGCAGTCATTCTTCCCTCACTAATGACAGTTTCCAGCTAAAAGTGACGTTTAATACAGAATAGTTGATGGCTCTTCGGTCTTCCACACCATGCATTCTCGATGTTCAGTATGCCAGTAACTGTACTATCTGCCAGCACCATGAGAATGGCTTTCAGTTCACATGGGAATCATCCAGAGCCTAATATCTCATTTATTATCACAACTAATTTGCTTTGTTGGGCCGCTGCCCTGGGACTTTGCTTGTGTTCTACTACAAAACACCATAGGAAGGATGAATCTTGAACTTTACTGCTAACTTAAAATGCTAACATTGCCAGTGGGATCCAGCACAGAATTCAACTTGCAAGTGTCCCTTTGGACAATTGCTCTAATACGTGTTTTTTTTTGCTCATTGTGACCTGTGGAGGAATATTTTGATCAAGATGTACAATGCAATTGTCATCCTCACGTTCCTCACTGGAAGCAAGACCAGGGTGAGCTTCTGACAAAACCTTGAATCTGTTAGATATTGCCAACGATACTTCAGGAAGATGCTTCACATCAATAGGAAGATTGTTACACTGAAAGCAATGTCAACATTCCCGAGGCTGATTTGCCAAAACTCTGCCAGATCAGGCTTTGTGTGTGGATGTCTGATTTTTGTCTCCTCTACATCCTGCTCAGCCTTGGTCAGAGATTTTGCTGAGGTCAGAGGTGATGCTGCAAAGATGTAATGAAAGTGTATCGCAAGCAAACAGGTAGGCTTAACCAGACAGGTGCAGCAAATCAGCAAGGCCTCAGTGATGTCACCTTCCCCCTCAGACAAATGCGCTTCGACAAGCTCTCTGCTCTCAAAAAGAAAGCAAGATGAAAGGTAGAGAACCTCTGCCATAAACACAATCAGTCCCTGAGCCAATTACAGCAAACATCTTGGATCATGACACAATATAGTGGTACAGAAACATTCTATAATGCACTGCGGGCCCTGTGTCTTCAGAGCACTCCAAAATTAGATGAGATACAGTAAAACACACCAGACGCAAATTGCTATTTACTTGTGGATGGACGTGAGCTTGAGTATGAAGCTTAAATTGAAACCTGTGCTGTGTTTAGTTCTCTGTTGAAATGATACTGTTAATAATGATCACTTTGTGAGTGGTTACTTAAAGTGTTACACTGTGTTGCTGTGAGACTGTAACGTCAAACTGACTTTGCATCTCTCATCCTGACTGTTGGGTGTTCTATTTGCAATTTTAGATCTTGCTGTTTATAATCGATTAGTGAATAGTAGTTCTTTGGTCACACCTTTCTATTTTGTAGTACATAATGTTTCTGCAGTTTCTAGAATAATGTTGGAAACCACTTTTAAAAAAAAATAATACTTTTTATAAGATTTGTACTTTTTACAAATTCCATGTATTTTTCACATGATGTGGTGATTCATCCCCACTCACTGGCAGAAAGCGGTATAGCAGCTAAACTAACGGTTTATCACTTTTACATCACATGGGTAATGTGCTATTACTTAGCCAATGAAAAATGAGAATTGTTTTAATTATATAGTCTATTAACTTGTTTATCTAAGGAATTTCTTGTGTGTAAAAGTGATGAATTTTTCAGATGCGCCTTTTTTGTTCTATTCTTTCGTCTTTACATTCACCTCTCAACATCATTTCTCAGCTTTTTATTTAGTTTGCTTCGTATTTGTATGTTTGTTGGTACTCTAAAATAAACTATCATTAGAATTAAGACTGCTCACCATTTTTGACTCCCAGAAGGACCCTAAGGATCTCAAAATAGACAGAGAGCCAACAATATCAAAGAAAAATTACAGCAAGAAGGAAGTCTTTTGGCCCATTTGTATATTTACACTGGCTTTCTACCAGGAGAACTCACCAGTTCCACCCACACACTTCTAGCCTTGCAAATTTTTCTTCACCATTGAACTCCCTCTTGAAAGTTACAATGGAACCTGTTTGTGTCACATTAGTGAGTGGTGCATCCCAGATCCCTTCTCAGTTGATAAACTTCCGATTTCTCCTCAGCCTTCTCTTTAAAGGAACAGTCCCAGCCTCTAATCTATCCTAAAGTAGACCCTCGTCCCAAGAACGATTCTAATAAATCTCTTCTGAGCCCTCTCTAATGCCTTTCTTGATCTTCCTGTGTTGTGGTGACACTTATTGGTACATTTTTGTTGAGATTCAGCATGACTTCCCTGCTTTTATACTCTGCCTCAGTTAATAAAATCTAGATCACCCCTGGAGAACACCATTATTCACCTTCCTCTAGTCTAGCAAAACATCCATTCACCGCAGTCCTCTGTTCTCTGTTACTTATGGCATAGAAAAGACATTGATAGCATAAATGTGAAGTTAGGTGTGGTTCAACTTTGTTGATAAGTTTGTGATGTAGCACCTTAATCAAAAGCCTTCTGGAAATCCATGTACACCCCCATTTGTTGTATTATCCTCAACATCTGTCCGTTATGTCACCAAAAATTCTATCACATTGAGTGAATACAATTTACCTTTAACAAACCTATGCTGGATTTTCCTCCAGATGACTATTAATCATGTCCTGGGTCAATGTTTCTAAATGCATTCCTACGACTAAGGTTCAACTGATTGACCAGTGGTTGTTGGGTTTATCTTTGCTCCCTTTTTCTGAACAGAGGAAATAACATTCCAGTCATGGAATATGGAATAGAAAACAGAATAGGAACAGGGCCTTCAGCAACACCCCCCCCCATGTTTGTGTCAAACACAGTGCCAAACTAAACTAAATCCTACAGCCTGCACGCGGTCTGCGTACCTCTGTTCCCTGCCTGAACCAGGAACTGTGACTGTCTTAATGCCTTTTAAATATTACTGTCATACCTGCTAGATTCAGTATTCTGGGCTGGAGCCCATTATGCCCCAGGGACTCCTCCACCTTAATGATCTTTGAGTCACCCAACACCACACCCTCCTTAATATCAACGTACTACTATGTTGATAATATTTAATCTCAACATTATCCATGTCCTTCTCCCTTGAGTTGTCATGTACCAGCTGATAAGCAAAAACGCATTTATCGATTGTGGTCAGGATGCATCCTATCCAGTCCTGGTGTCTTACCTGCATTAAGTTCAGACACCTTTCCTAATTCATCTATGGTATAATTTTTAATCTAGTGCCATGGCTGTCTTCCTTTTTTTTTACTTTGAAAGAACCCTCTTCCCTGGTGAAACCGGATGCTAAGTACTCATTTCATATGTTTACACACCCTTGCACATCACTGTACGTGTTCCCTTAACAGGCATTACTCCTCCATCCACTACTTTTGCTATCTGTATGCTTGAATACTCCTGGATTCCACTAATGAGGCAGCAGACCTTTCCTGACACATTTTCTTGTTCTAGTTTTCACATCCTTTTTTTTAAGCTAGTATTTACGACCCAACACTGCCATAAACAGCTTGATTTTTTTTCTTTAACATGGAACTTACTGTGCGATGCTCAGTGAAGGTTTACAGAATCAAGTTCCAGTTTCTCACCAACTTCGAGGAGAGTGTTTTCTTCTGAATTCTGTACTAGCTTTATGTGACTATCTTATTTTAGTAACTGTAATTTTCCCCACTAGTGGATTCATGGGATTCATGATCTTCACCTCTACTCAATCAGATCCCATTGCAATTTTAAGGCCTTTTACAATTTTAACCTGCTTCAATACAACCTCTTTGTCCTCCCCTAGAGAAAAGAACTCCACCTTTACATAAATTTGAGGACTATTTTCTGAGTTTGCAGTTCTTTTGGTGATTGGCTAAGGTAGTTGCATAATAATTACCAACAGCTTTGTAGTGAAAGTCAAAGACATATTTTGCTCTCTCCATCTCGGTGATAGAGGTCTGCAGTATTCCTTCTAGCACTCACCATGGCTATTTGTACAGGTGTAAGATGATGCAAGTTGGAGAGAGTAAATGAGAGAATGTAGGCCTAGAAACTGAATGAATTGTCCATTTTGCATATAAAATCAGTTTTGCACATGTTAGGTTTTTGCCAATATTAACTTCCAAATCAATTTGTGACTGACAGGGAATCGTCCCGTGCGTTTCTGGGTACAAGTTAGCTTGGCGTGTCTAAATTCTCAGTACTGGGCCTATCCAATGATTTTATGCACAATTTGTGCATTGACCAACACTTGTGTTGGTCACAGTGAAACACAAGGAGCCAGTGTCAGAAGAGAGATGCAAATTAGAAAATGCTAACTGAGGTATTTTGTTTGTTCCCAATCCTGTCAAACTTATTTTTCTATGCACCACTGTTGCTTACAAACACTACTGGCAAAAATGGCGGGACTTTTACATTATGCATCTCACTGCAAGACGCTATGATGAGTGGTGCTTTGATGACCTGGTACTTGGGCTTACCTGAGACCCAGGTGTTCACTGGGTCAGTCTGTATTTTTACCCAGGTGTTCACTGGGTCAGTCTGTATTTTTACCCAGGTGTTCACTGGGTCAGTCTGTATTTTTACCCGGGTGTTTACTGGGTCAGTCCTCCCCACTTCTTTCCTCTCACCTCTGTGAAAGCTTTTCAGGTTGCTTTACTGTGGCTCCCATGAAAACATCAAGGCCTGACTTGTTTGCCAGCAGTGAACGTGGTACTGATGCAGCACACGAAACCTCTGCAGGTGGCTGATGTCAGGAAATGGGCAGATAAAAATTTTCCACGTGATTCAGGGTTAACACCAACTAGTGATTTTTCTTAAAATTGAGTTTTTTCATGAATTTTCCCTTTTTTGTATAACATTGTATTTGTTGCTAGAGCCATAGGGGCACCCTTTCAGTACACAAGTAATAGTGGACTCCAATTTCTTTTTTTATTTTATTCTGTTTTTATTTGGATAAGGTATTTGAAAGTATTATACAAACTTTTTTTACATGTATAACCTTTTCCATTTTTTATATATGTATAGATCTACAAACCCCATTTCCAGAAAAGTTGGGATATTTTCCAAAATGCAATAAAAACAAAAATCTGTGATATGTTAATTCACGTGAACCTTTATTTAACTGACAAAAGTACAAAGAAAAGATTTTCAGTAGTTTTACTGACCAACTTAATTGTATTTTGTAAACATACACAAATTTAGAATTTGATGGCTGCAACACACTCAACAAAAGTTGGGACAGAGGTTTGTTTACCATTGTGTTACATCACCTTTCCTTTTAATAACACTTCTTAATCGTTTTGGAACTGAGGTTACTAATTGTAGGAGATTTGCAACTGGAAATTTTGTCCATTCTTGCTTGATATAAGACTTCAGCTGCTCAACAGCCCATGGTCTCCGTTGTCTGATTCTCCTCTTCATGATGCACCATACGTTTTCAATAGGAGATAGATCTGGACTGGCAGCAGGCCAGTCCACCACACGCACTCTGTGTCTACAAAACTATGCTGTTGTAGCCCGTGCAGAATGTGGTCTGGCATTGTCCTGCTGAAATAAGCATGGACGTCCCGGGAAGAGACGTCGCCTTGATGGCAACATATGTCTCTCTAAAATCCTAATATACGCCGCAGAGTCAATGGTACCTTCACATACATGCAACTCACCCATGACGTGGGCACTGATGCACCCCCATACCATCTCAGATGCTGGCCTTTGCACCTTTCGCTGATAACAATCTGGATGGTCGTTTTCATCTTTGGCACGGAGAACTCGACGCCCATTTTTTCCGAAAACTAGCTGAAATGTGGACTCATCTGACCACAGCACACGGTTCCACAGTCTTTCGGTCCATCTGAGATGAGCTCGGGCCCAGAGAACTCACCGGTGTTTCTGCATACAGTTGATGTATGGCTTCCTCCTTGCGTAATCCAGTTTTAAGTTGCATTTCTGGATGCAGCGACGGACTGTGTTGAGTGACAATGGTTTTCCGAAGTACTCCCGAGCCCAGGTGGCTATAATTGTCACAGTAGCATGACGGTTTCTTAGGCAGTGCCGCCTGAGGGCTTGAAGATCACGCGCATTCAACAGTGGTTTCCGACCTTGCCCTTTATGCACTGAGATGTTTCTGAATTCTCTGAATCTTTTCACAATATTATGTACTGTAGATGTTGAAAGACCTAAATTCTCTGCAATCTTGCGTTGAGAAATGTTCCTTTTGAACTGACTAACAATTCTCTCACGAATTTTGGCACAAAGGGGTGAGCCACGACCCATCCTTGCTTGCAAGGACCGAGCCTTTGATGGACGCTACTTTTATACCCAGTCATGATACCTCACCTGCTACCAATTAGCCTGCTTAATGTGGAGTATTCCAAACCGGTGTTACTTGAATATTCTGTGCACTTTTCAATCTTATTTTAACTCTGTCCCAACTTTTGTTGAGTGTGTTGCAGCCATCAAATTCTAAATTTGTGTATATTTACAAAATACAATTAAGTTGGTCATTAAAACTATTGAAAATCTTTTCTTTGTACTGTTGTCGGTTTAATAAAGGTTCATGTGAGTTAACATAGCACAGATTTTTGTTTTTATTGCATTTTGGAAAATATCCCAACTTTTCTGGAAATGGGGTTTGTATATTTATGCATTCACAAGTACACATTAAGATGATATAAAAAGTAATTAGGCACTTAAATAGGTAATTATGTGCAGTTGTAATTCCATTCTATTAGACTAAGTATTGATAATGGTTGTAAAAAATAGTAATAATAGTGGATTAATAATAATTTCCATGTATCTCTTGTGGACCATTTCTTCCGGGTCCAAGATATTGTATGTAACCCTATATAACTTCCATCGTAGGTGTTTATATCTTAACTTGTTCATGTTTGCTCCGGACTCCAATTTCAAGTTTGGTTACAGTGGTAACATTAAAAAGATATACAGTAAGCAAAGAATTAATGTGTAATTTACAGCAAATAGACAGTATATCCCTTTAAGGCACGTAAACCCAAAAGGGAAAAAAGAATCCAACAAAGGCTAATGAGAAGATAAACATAGTAATAGATCAAAAGAAAAGGCTTATTGGTGTCAAAAAGAGTAATAAAGCCATGGATTGGGAAACTTCAGAATTCAGCAATGGAGGGGTGGGGGGGGGGAAGGAGAGCAATCTAGCAAGAAGCATAAAAACAGAATGTAAAAGCTTCTATAGATATGTATAAAGAAAAACAGATTAGCAGAAGCTTATATGGGTCTGGTACAAACTGAAAAATGTATACAGTGGACTAAATAAATGGCAGGAAAATTAAGGAAGTATTTTATGTCTGTTTTTACAGAAGATACAAAAAATGTGAAGAATAGGGCCAGAGTGAATGAGAAGCTGGAAGAAGTTAGTACTGGTGAAGTTAATGAGACTGAAAATCGATTAAATCACTGGGTTCTGATGACCTGCATCTTCAGGTTTTTGAAGGAGATGGCTGTGGAGATAGCAGATGTACTGGTTGTCATCTTCCACGGGACCATAAATTCTAGAACTGTTGCCACAGATCAAAAAATGGCAAATGTAATCACACTAATTTAGAAAGATGACTTCAGGAAAAATGCTATTGATGTATTTGGACTTTCAGAAGACTTATGATAAGGTGTAACACGTACATTATTAAGCAAAATTAAAATTAACAAACAGAAAATAGGGTAGGAATAAATAGTCATTTTCAGGTTTCAGTGGGATGACAAATGGATTAGTGTTGGAGCCCAAGATGTTCACACCATATATTAATGCTTTGGATGAGTGAACCGTGTGTAATTCAAGTCTGTCTCTTTGCTGAAAATATAAAGCTGGGTGATATAGTCAACTCTATGGAGGCTGTAGGGAGATTTCAAGAAGATAAAGGCAGGTTAACATTAGATATGTACATAGCAGATAGAATATGATGTGGATAAAATGTGAGGTCGTCCATTTGGGAAGAAAAAAATAGAAAATATTTGTTTTTTTATCTGGTGAGAAATCAAAAGATGCTGGTGACCAGAATGACATTGGGATTGTGGTACACCAATCTTTGGAAACTAATGTGTAGATACAGCAAATAATTAGCAAGGTAAATTAATTCTTGGTCTTTATTGTAAGAAGATTTGAATACAAAAGTAAAGAATCTTTACTAAAATTGGATAGGACTCTGATGAGACCACATCTGAAATATTGTACAGGGGCTCCCCAGGTTACAGAAGACCTGATTTTCAGAAAGCTGATTTTATGCAAAATCTCCCAAGGATTTATAAAGCATTTTTCAAGGCAAGAAAAGTAAAATTGGTAAATTGGTTTATTATTGTCAGATGGTACAGTGAAAAACTTTGTGTGCCATCCATACATATCTCTTCATTACAACAGTGAATTGAGGTACTACAAGGGAAAACAACAGAATACAGAAAAAGGTGTTAGTGTTACAATTACAGAGAAAGTGCAGACAGACAGATAATAATGAGTCTACAGTGAGGTAGATTGTGAAGTCAGGAATCCATCTTATTATGTTGCTGGACCTTTCAATAGTCTTAAAACATAGGACCTTGAGTCTGGTGGTACTTGCTTTGAAGCTTTTGCATCTGCCCAATGCGGGGGGTGGGGTGGTGTTGAGAAGTGAGAATACCTGGTGGTGGGTGGGGTCTTTGATTATGTTGGTTGTTTTAGCAAGGCAGTGAGAAAAGTGGACAGAGTCCATGGAGGGGAGAGTCTGGTTTCTGTCATGTGCTGAGCTGTATCTACAACTCTGCAATTTCTTGCGGTCTCAGGTAGAACGAGCCGTGATGTGTCTAGATGGGATGCTTTCTATGGTGCATGCATAAAAATTGGTTAGGGTCAAACAGGTTTTTTTTTTGGCCTCTTGAGGAAGCAGGGGTTCTGTTGAGCTTTCTCGGCTGAGGCGTCAATGTGGTTCGACCAGGACAGGCTGTTGGTGATGTTCACTCCCAGGAACTTGAAGCTTTCAACTATCTCAAACTCAGTACCATTGATGTAAACAGGAGCATGTGTATTAGTCTCTTTCCTGAAGTCAATGACCAGCTCTTTTGTTTCACTGTCCTTGAGGTAAAGGTTATTGTCATGACACCCTGCTGCTAAGCTCTCTGTCTCCTTCCTGTATTCTGATTTATCGTTATTTGAGATTTGGCCCACTGGTGGTGGTCATTTGCAAGCTTGTAGATGGAGTGAGTGCAGAATCTGACCATACAGTCACAAGTGTACAGGGAGTAGATTTGCAGGCTGAGGATACAGCCTTTGGGGGCACCAGAGTTGAGGATGATGATGACAAAGATGCTGCAATTCTTACTGATTGTAGTCAGTTGGTCAGGAAGTCAATGATCCAGTTGCAAAGGGAGGTATTGAATCCCAGGTCTAGGTGGGTTTTTTTTAAGCCTTTAGACTCCGAAGAAAATATTTGCCCTCTATTTGTACCTGCCTCTGCATGTCTCAGATCTCTCATAGCAATGCATCCCTGGCAGTGGAGACAGCGTAAGAGTGGTCTGCTATCAATAATAACTTTACAGAAAATAAGTAGACTCCCCATACCATTATCACTATCTTCTCAGGGCAAAACTGCATCTCTAGTCTGTTCTCAGATGTAATTTACAGCTTCACATAATGACAACCAGGCCCTTTACTCTCCATTCTGTGTTTTGACCAAGAGCTGCTTCAACTTCCTCAAAAATTAAGTCCATTAGATGTAAAACTCCTTTTGGAGTCAAAACATTGGGAAAAGACAGTTTAGCTGAGTAAATTCTGTTTATCAAGGTAATCTTTTTCCAGTGGGAGGGAGGTGTGTTGCATTACCTGCTCCGGCATCTGGCCATTGCAATCATGAAAAACAGTCTTGTAGCGTTGTTTTGTAGTGGAATTATGGAGCATCTAGTTAAATTAAAAGGCAATGGGTCTTCAGTAAAATCTGTTTACATGTAACACCCCTCAGTAATCTGGTACATTGTCTTTAAGAATGGAGTCGTCATAGAGCGATACAGCATGGATTCAGACCCTTCGGCCCAAACAGGCCATGCTAACCATGTTTGTCCACCCAGCTAGTCTTAATTTACTGCATTCAGCCCGTACTCCCTCTTAGCCTTGCCTTTCCATCTGCTTACCCAAATGCTCCTTAAATGATACTACTGTATCTGCCTCAACCACTTTCTCTGGCAGCTCATTCTGTATACTCACCAGCTGGGTTCACAACTGAAGGCTACTTAAGAGATTTGTTTTGGAAACTGGTAAGGCAAATCTCTTCTACTGATGCATGTAAAGTACTAAACAATGTAACATCCATTGATACTTTAAGGCCATCAAAGTTGGCCACTGGATGTGGGACATTCTGATTTTCTACCATTGTAACTGCATCGAGGAAGATGATAAATAAATGTACATTTTAAATGACCCTCGTTGAAATTGTTCATTTCCATTTTGGAATATATTGGTTCATGGACCATTCTCATGGATGGGGCTTTACCTAACCTGGGGACTGCCTATATGTAGATTTAGTCTCCCAACCCAAGGAAGGATTTACTTGTGATGGAGGGAACATAATGGAGGTTTGCCAGATTGATTCCAGGGGTAGTGATTGATCTTTGAGAGAGATGAGACAGGCTAGGCCTATACTCTCAAGTTTAGAATGGGATATAATTCTTTTGGTATCTAGCAGGATGATTCCTGGCTGTGGTATCGGAAATAAAATTCACAATCTTGTGATAAGAGACTGGCCTTGCCGAATGTAGATGTGAAGAACTGTCTTCATCCATGGGCCACTGAATCTTTGGAGTTCTCTACCCAAGAACAAACATACTGAGCATATTTAAGATACTGAGGTTAGTACAAGAAAGTGGTGTTGAGAAAAAAGATTAGGATCCTGTTGAACAGTGGAGCACGTGTGAGAGGCTGAGTGCCCAGTATTGCTACTAATTCCTCTTGTGTTCTTATCTCTCTCTGGTCCCCTCCCCACACCACATTATTCTGGCTTCTTTCCCTTTTCCAGTCCTGATAAAGGGTCTCAGCCTGAAGTGTTGACTGTTTATTCCTCTCCATAGATGCTGCCTGACCTGCTGATTCTCCACAGAATTTCATTGCTCTTTAACTTCCTTTAGTGTTCTCTGTATTTTGTGTGGTTTTGATGCCAGCCTCTGTAAAGATACTCATCTGATTGTAACCGTAGCTCTCTATTCCTGTCTACCGACAGTAATCTCAATCACCTTTGCTGATTAAGAATCTACTTCTACTTCAAAAGTATCAAAGACATTGCATCTTCCAGCTTTTGAGAAGAAGGCACCAAAGACCCTCAACTCTGAGAAAGATTTTGCTTCATCTTGAGTGGTCACTCTTTATTTTTTGACAATGATCCTTGATTCTAACTTTCTCCCTACATTCACCCTGTTGCAACTCCAGAGGCTTTTGTGTTTCGATCAAGATGCCTCTCAATCTTCAGCACACACTTGGAAAAAGCTGCGGAAGGTTGTAACCTCGGCCATTTCCAACACGGGCACTGGCCTCCCTCGCGCTGAGGACACCCTCGAGAGGCGGTCTCAGGAAGATGGCATACATCATTAAGGGCAACTCTGAGATTCATTTTCTTGTGGGCATACACAGTAAATCCAAGAAGCATAATACAACCATTGAAAGACCACACCCAACAGGATGGACAATGTGCAAATACAAACGAAAAGTAAATAAAAAAAGCAATAAATATTGAGAAAAATGAGCTAAAATGTCCTTGAAAGTGAGTCTATAGGTTGAGGGAACAGTTCAGTGATGGGGCAAGTGAAGTTATCACCTCTAGTTCAAGAGTCTGATGGTTGAGGGGTAATAACTATTCTTGAACCTGGTGGTGTGGGTTCTGAGGCTTCTGTACCACCTTCCTGATGGCAGCAGTGAGAAGGGAGCATGACCTGGCTGGTGGGGGTCCTTGATGATAGATGCTGCTTTTCTGCACTACTTTCCATTCAAGAGCATTGGTGTTTCCATACCAGGCTGTGATGCAACCAGTCAGTATACTCTCCAACACATCTATAGAAGTTTGTCAGAGTTTTAGGTGATATGGCGAACTTTCGCAAACTTCTAAGGAAGTAGAGGCACTGCTGTGCTTTCTTTGTAATGGCACTTGCGTGCTGGGCCCAGGACAGATCCCCTGAAATGATAACACCGAGGAATTTAAAGTTGCTGACACTCTCCACCTCCGATCTTCTGATGTGGACTGGTTTGTGGACCTCTGGATCCCTCCTCCTGAAGTCATTATCAGTTCCTTGGTCTTGCTGACGTAGAGTGAGAGGTTGTTGTGGCACCACTCAGCCAGATCTTCAATCTCCCTTCTATTTCTCTCTCAGAATGGATAATAAACCCATGAACACTATTATTTGCTCTCAGTATTATTTGCTCTCTATTACACTACTTAATTTAATGTATATTTCATATTGTAAGTTATAGTTTTTAATTATGTATCACAATGTAGTCCAGCTGCAAATCAACAAATTCCATGATGTATCCCAGTGATATTAGATCTGAATCTCAACTCCAGTGGATACAAACCACAACAAACCATTGACTATGAGTCAATGAACATGCTATTGACTATGTTCTAGTAAACGTTCTCTGAACTTGCAAAAATATCCTAAAATAAGAAGTCTAATGTTGTACATTGTTCTCCAGATGTGGTTTCTTTTATGTGCTATATAAGGATTTTAATGTGCTGTCTAACTAAAAGATGTCTGTGGGAAGTAGATGAGAGTGCAGGGTCCTAACAACATTTTAAGAGTGTTTACTTGGGGGAGGCCAGCTGAGAGCATGAAGGCGGAAGGGACAGAAAGAGAAATGTGTTGAAAGTTGAGAAAGCTGGTTTGGCACACAAAGTGTTACAGCTCGCTTGTATGTGGGAGGAGGGATGAGAGAGCTCAGGTTTCAGTTAAACTGGCAGAGGAAGCTTACACAGGAAGAAGGAAGCTGAGGCCCCTTAGCTGCCAGAGAAACAGTTTAAAAGGGTCAGGTCCCCAGGGGGACTGTAAAGCATGAAAGTAGTCACTGAGTAATTTCCTTCCCAAGATGGCTGCTATGACTGATTCCCCACGGACCACCTCCTCCCGCTTCTCAGTGTTTTGCTGTGAATCCAAAATAGCTTTCCCTCAGTTTGTCAGGAGACCCGTTTTTCTCATGCGAAAAGCAGCCAGAAAAGTAATACTGCAACAATGTGTTAAAGATCTCTAGCTCTGAAATGTGTGTGGAATTTTTGCCCTGAATTTTATTATAGACGACAGTCTTTACATACATAAGCAAAAGCCGATTTTTTTTTGGGCTTTTAGATGTTGCAGTTCCTTAATTTTTGATATGTCTTTTCTTGAATGGAAATGGGTGGGGAGTGGAAGAGTAAACCCAAATGGTTTGAGTTTTCACTGGCTGCCGTGTTTTTGATCTCTGTGGAATGAGATTTTGGGATTTTTGCTATATTTAGCTATTAAATATTAAGAGAATCAATGGATGTGAGGTCACTGCAAGAAAGTGGTACAGAGAAATAATAAACACGAGATTCCGCAGATGCTGGGAATCCAGAGCAAGTTGCACAAAATACTGGAGGAACTCTGCAGGTCAGGCTGCATCTATGGAGAGGAATAAAGAGCTGACACTTTGGGCTGAGACCCTTCAGCAGGAGAGAGAGGGAAACTCGGTGACGATCTCATTGGTGGAAAAGGCATGAAGGACTGAATAGCCTGCTATTTTTCTTAAGGTTATAAATAGAACCCTGGCTCAATGCTTTCTCCTGCTTCAAATCTGAAACTAGCAACTGTGTGCCATGGTCCAGGAAGATGCCCTCAGTGAGTAAGATAGATGTTAACATTGAATCAGACAAATATCAGCCACGGCTCAGTGGGCAACATCCTCACATTTGAATCAAAGGATTTGGAGGCTCAAACGTCAAGCCAAAAATCTTAATAGTCAAGTCCGGTTTGACAGTTCAGTGCAGTCTTGTGAGTGAGTGTCTTTGCTGCAGATGTTACACCAAAGACCTAGACTGCAGACGTGAAGTATCACATCACTATTAAATCTCTATGCATCAGTCTCTGTACATCAGTACAGTTTTTGTGTTTATTGTTCACCTGAGGGACCTTGATGCCTTCAAACTGCTTCTAGGAAAGCACTGTGGTTTGAGGTTATGATAGGTGCTACAGAGTTTTGTCTCTTTGCTGCTTTAGTGAGGATGAGCAGGCTGCAGTCTGTGAACTACCTCTGTGGTGAAGCTATTTCCTGACACTTCACTGGCCAGGGTCTATACACATCAAGATAGAACGAGGCTTGCACTCAGCCTATTCACAGTATTCCTCCCCAGCACTGGCAGATGTTTCTTGCTGGGTGTGAAAGTAATGGCATCCCTCTCTTTGTCACTAGACAAGACCATAAAAAAAGGCAAGCTGGAAACTTTTGTTTCCAGAAGGAGAGAATACAAAAACAAGGATGTTGTGTTGAACTTGTCCAAGGATTTAATTGGGTTTGTTAGGAGTATTGAGTTTGAGAACACCTGCTTTGAGAGGTTGCGGGAAGACATGAAGGTGGTGAAGTTTTGACTCACTTGAGCAGTTTTTAACAATGAAGTTATGAAGAAACTTGAAGATGGTGGGGGAGGATGGGATTCTCATTTCAAACTGAAACTAATAAGAGATAACGTGATTAGATATCTCAAAAAATTAACAATTTAAAATTTTGTATTTACAATACAAAACAGGCCCAACAATTCTGAGCCAGCATTCATGTTCCACTGACACCTCCCACTGCTTTCCTTTCTATGATTCAATCAGGATATCCTTCCATTCCTTTTCCCTTCATTTATTTAACTCGTGTCTAGAAATATTCCACAATCTATCCACTCTTTGGGTTAGGAAGATTCCAGTTTCTTTGTTGTGAGACCGTTTTGTTTTGAATACAGATGAATTGATTTCAATTTATTGAATGTAGTGAAGTTCTGAATAATGACGATACCAGGGCTGGAAAGGGTGGAAAAACATTTCTCTATGCAGGTGTTCAGAGTTCGTACCATGATCCTTTAAATGTACTTAAATAATTCTGAGAATATTTAAAGGCATGGAAAGCAAATAAGGGAACCATCAAAACTTTCCGTACAGTTGGAGACATTCATTTTAATATTAGCTTTATCTGTCACATGTATGTCAAAGCACTGAAACATACAGTGAAATGCATCATTTTGTGTCAACCACCAACACAGTCCAAGGGTTGTGCTGGGGGCAGGCTACAAGTTTCTGGTGCCATGTTTCCAGTGCCAACAAAGCATGCCCACAACTCACCTGCCCTATTTGGAATGTAGAAGGAAATCGGAGCAGTGGAAACCCACGTGGTCGTAGGGAGAACGTACAAACTCCTTACAGACAGTAGCGGTAATCGAACCCTAATTGGTGATTGTTGGTGCTATAAAGCGATTATGCTGATCACTACATTGCTGTGCCCTGTTCCAAACATACCACCCTTTAAAAGAACTGTCAAATTTGGGCCTGTACACCAGATTCTTTAACCTTACAATTTAGTTGTCTTCATGAAGTCCTTTTGAGATTTACTGTGAATCTGATTCCACCACGCTCCTAGTTAGTACACTCCTAAATAAATCTTTTCATTAAGAACTTTCTGCTCCATTTCACTTCACTGTAACATTCACCATCGTCTCCATAGTTTTTCTGCCAGTTGTTTAAAATCAATGACCAGGGATTGTGAAACACATTTAAAAAAAAGAATTATTTCACCTCAAGCACTCTATTAAAGCCTTTCAATATGTTTCTCTCCACTTTCATTACTCCAAGAAGAACATAGGACAGTATTTGAAGTTGCTGGCTTGGCAGGTCTGGACTTTTGATCTAGAGACCTGTTTGAATCTAATTATGGCAACTGTGGAATTTAAACTCAAGTTATTAATAAAACTAGATTTTTTAAAAATTGCTAGTCTCAGTAAAATAAAACAACCAAATAGTTGTTGGGAAAAAAAAACTTGGTTCACTAAGTCCTTTCGAGAAGGAAACCTGTGGTATGTGTGACTCCAGATTCACTCCTCGGTTCTGGGGGTGGTTGGGGATAAGTTCTGACATTTTCAATGAGCTCCATATTCCACAAATGACAAAAAATTTTAAAGAACACACTACTTGTCCATTTGCTTCATGTAACTAAACTCCCTCACCGGACTGTACAGCACACCTGTGATGGGCTGAATGGTATTTTGCAATGCTGCTTTATTCCATAATTCATCCAATTCAGTGGACTGTTTGATCCTTTTGTTCCTGGCCATCAATCTGGATGAGTGCTCTGTGTTGCACTGACTTAACATCCTGTTCTGATGCATGAGCTTCTTGCCTTTTTTAATAGTTTGTTCAGTTCCCAGGGAACCATCTATTAAACGTGAAGTATGTGTTGGATGTGGAATTTGCACCTGGTTTAGCTTGCAGGTGACTATAGTTGTCCTAGTAACCATCAGCTTGAGGCATCAGAGGAGAAAGGTGGGTGATTTGCATCATTACTCACGGATGATTAAGTGGGTTCTTGTGTGGTGATTGGTTTCATTTGTTTTTGAGGGGCTTCAGTTGTATGGAGAGAGTGGAGAGCTGGCTCTGTTCTCATTATGCAGAAAATTAAGGGAGTTTTGGGTCTCTTATCCAAGAAAGGATGACCCAGCTGGTGGCGTAGTGGCATCAGCGTCGGACTTCGGGACGAAAGGTCCCAAGTTCGAATCCAGCCGGCTCCCCTGCTTGCTTTCCCTCCGTGCTGGGTTACGAGCTGGTGATCCCTTTGGAAACTCACCCGGCAGAAGGTAATGGCAAACCACTGCTGTAACTTGCCTCGTACGCGGTTCCCCACTACGTCAGAGAGGCGTGGAGGGAAATCGTCTGCTAACCGGAGAAACTCCGGGTGCCACGTACCTTTCCTTTCCTATCCTAAGAAAGGAAGTGCTGCCATTGGAAGAGGGTCCAGAGGAGGTTCAGAGACTGATCTTGGGGAATGAAAGGGTTAACATGAGGAGCTCTGTTCCTGTACTAGCTGGAGTTTAGAAGAATGAGGAGGGATCTGATTGAAACCTATTGAATATTGAAAGGCCTAGATCTGGTGAACATGGAGAAGATGTTTCCTGTAGTGGGAAAGTCTAGGACCAGAGGGCACTGCCTCAGAAGTCCCTTTAGAACAGAGCTGAGGAATTCTTTAGCCAGAAGGTGGTGAATCTGTGGAATTCATTTCTACAGACAGTTGTGGAAGTCAAATTGTTGGGTATATTTAAAGTGGAGTTGATTGGATTCTTAATTAATAAGGGTATCAAAAGTTACAGGGAGAAGGCAAGAGAGTGGGGTTGAGATGGAAAATAAATCAGCTATGATGGAATGGCAGAGCAGACTCAATGGGCTGAATGGCCTCATTGTGCTCAGGTATCTTATAGTACAGTTGTGCTTAAAAATTTTGATAGCCCTTTGATGGAAAGACTCAGATTTGACATAACAGACAAAAGAATCGGGGGAGAAATTAATTTACACAACAAGGTATAATTTGGAATCCATTATCTGGGGTGGTGCAAGCAATTCAAAAGTAATATTCACAAGGGAATTTAATAATATTTGACTGGAGCAGGGTGGAAATTGCAAGCTGGCTAAAGTGCAGGGCAGTGGGGCTAACTATACAGCATACAGGATCTAGTGCTTCCCTGGCGTATGTGACGAATAAATCCTTCTCGGGCTTCCAGCTGGGTATAGGTGTCGATTTTTAACCCACATTTTGATGACACACACTGCCATCTTCATCAGGGATGGCATCCTGATAAAGATGGCAGAGATTGTCGTCAAAATGTGGGTTAAAATCAATACCTGTACCCGACTGGAGCCCAATAAGAGCTTATTCGTAATTGTATCGCACTTTCCAACAGCTGGCAAAGGCACAGTGGCATAAATGACTAACTTCAGTTCTGTATGCTTCTGTTGTGAGTTCAGAAAATATGGTAGAATTTTTAAAGTATGTATCAAAAATGCTTTCCCACCATCTGTCCCAGCTGCAAACTCTATGTTGATGCACTTGTATACATCACAGTGGAGAAGAGAGGGAGAGGGCAGGTGAGCATACTGTTCTTCATAACTTGTGCACCTGTGCACGTCTGTTTTATTTTGTCTAACACTCTTTAAAGTTCTTGAGTTTCCCTGGCTCATTTGGAAAAGGCAGAATGTGGTTCAGTTCCTGTTCTGTGCCAAATCATTTGTTTACCATGCTTTTGCGACTTTACTTAGCTATTGCTTTGTGTAAATAAACCCGTCTATTCCTGGTCTCTCTCAATCACCTGGGCATGACAATAGATGGTAAGATGGGTGGTTAACAACATGTTTGCTGTGGGTTGTGGGGAGGTGAAATTTCGGCAAATAACACAAAATAAGTGCCAAATTGAACATTGCTGAGAACTGTATGCTTCTGGTGTTCAGACAGGGTCTGGTTGTATACTTACTAACTGATGTTGAGTTTCTGGTGGAGTGAAATACTGATTGAGGAGGCTAGTATCTGGTATCAGAACCTATAAACAGCTGGGCACTGCCATAGATATTTCTGATTAACATTGCAGCATAGCTTTAGTAGAATTGACAGCAAGGAAATGGGATATTCGGCCCACCTGGTATATACCAGGATTTTATAGAACTTGAAAGCAACACACATAAAATGCTGGAGGAACTCAGCAGGCCAGGCAGTATCTATGGAGAAGAGTAAACAGTCCACTTTCTGGGCCTTCATCAGGTGTTGCTTTGGATTTCCAGCAACTGCATATTTTCTCTTTGTTTGTTTTATAGAACTTGGCTGTCTTCCTATTTGACTTCCAGCAAAACTGATTGTGTTCTTGCTCCTGGGTTGATCTACTTTGTTCTGAAGTACATCTGAACCCCTCTGCCATGATTATTCTAAACACTGGTGCTCCTCAGCTTCCTAATCTATTACCTGTACACTCGTGACTGTATGGGCAGGTTCCGCGCTGACTTCATATACAAGTGTGAAGATAATCCCACTGTAGTGGACTGCATGAGTCAGAGTACAGGAAGGAGGTAGCTTAGTGACATGGGGTCATGACAACAACCTTTCTCGATGTCAACAAAAGAGCTGCTCATTGACTTCAGAAAGGGGTGTGGTGCACATGGTTCCTGTCTATACATCAAAGGTGTTGAAGTTAAGAGTTTTCAGTTCCTAGATGTGATCATCATCAATAGTCTGCTCTGGTCCAACCACACGGATGTCACGGCTTTGATGTAAACCTCACCAACATCTCTACTTCCTCAAGAGGCTGAAGAAATTCAGCACTTTCCCCTTTAACTCTCACCAATTTTTACCGCTGCTTCACAGAAAGCATTCTGCCTGAATGCATAAGAGCTTGATAAGGCAATCGCTGTGCAGGTGACAGCAAGAAACTACAGAGTTGTGGACTCAGCACGTCACAAGAATCAGCCTTCCATCTATGGACAAACACAAAGAAAGGTCTTGGCCCAAAATGACAACTATTTATTCCTCTCCATAGATGCTGCCTGACCTGCTGTTTTTCCAGCATTGTTGTGTGTTGTTCTGGATTTCCAGCACTGCAGAATCTCTTGTATTTCTTATATAGACTCCTAGCCTAGCGATCTACCTCGTTATGATTTTGCACTTTATCGTTTGCCTGCACTGCACTTTTTCAGTAGCTTTTACATTTTATTCTGCATTGTTATTGTTTTACCGGTTCCTTAAAGCTGTCATAAAGGAGGAGCGGGAATAAGCTCCTATTACCTATTTCATGCTCCGAATGGCATGCACCTCAAATAGTCTCTGAAAACCAAGTCCAGCTCCTGGCCTTCGTGTGTGCCTTAGCTACTAAGCCCAGCATTACCATTCGTACTGACAGGAGAAGGGGCGAAGTCAGGTTACTGGCACCTTAAAACCAGTCGCGTCGAGCAGATGAGGATTGTCAGCTGTGGTTGGCAGCTCATCTAGGAGAAGGAAAACTCTGACCTCAAACCTCTGGTGCCTTGCAGCTATACCCACTCAAGGGAGAGGCTTCAGGAGTAAACCCTGAGGGGAAAATCAGGATCTGGAGTCATTACGTTAAGTGTAATGCTGACTGGCAACTCCTGCGGCGCTGCTGGTGCCAAACTTTATCGGTCTCTACTGTTCCTTTGGATTCATCAGCTGGGTGGAGAAGGGGAGCCTGCTATGTCATGTAGACAGCTTGGATGCAATATCCATGGTCCATCGTGACCAACGGAGGGCCTGATATTGTTTTACCTTACCCTAGCTCAGTGCGCTGTGTAATGATGTACTCTGTATGAAACAAGCTTTTTCCACTGCATAATAATAAAACAACACCAATCAGTGTTCTTTGCCTGAATATTTCAAGTAGTAAGCACAATCTCAGTACCCTCTTGAGTAGCTTCTCTTGAAAACCTTAATGGTGACTTTGAATTTGTGACTTGTAGTTCAGTCTTTCAGATGTGAAAACATTTCATCTCCCCATTTGAATCTCTACGTGTTATTAAAGGGTTAAAAAGCTTTGCTTGTTCAGTGAAAGGGATCCCAATCTGTTCTGTTTTTTTCTCATTAATCCATACAGAGGAGAAAATGTAAAATACATCCATTGACCAGTTTTCCATGCAGTTGTGTAAGTCTTAATGCCACAATTGTCCGGTATTTTTAACCTGCAGATGAAGACTGGCCCGTTTGCAGAGCACTCCAACCAGCTGTGGAATATCAGTGCTGTCCCCGCATGGTCTAAGGTTAACCAAGGACTGATTCGAATGTACAAGGCAGAAGTGAGTACAACTTAGACATTGACCCTGACCAGTACAGCAGGTGCCCAGTGGGTGAGTGGCTGTGCCTGTTTACTGTGTGAACAAGGTTTGCTATTCAATTGATAATTCCAACACCATTTCACTTGAAATAGTTGGTACTCATCTTTGATTCCTTCCCAAGTTGAACCAATTGAAATTGGTCACTCTGATGAAGGGAAGCAGAGGAGTTCTATTGATTCTTACTCAATCTCGATTACCCTGTTTTCTTTACATAGCGACCAGGCTTTTAAAAAGAACTTTACATTGATTGTAATGCTCTTTGGAAAGTCCTAACATTAAAGCAGTTACATGAATGCAAGTCTTTCTATTATAGCTTCTCCCCCATTTCAGAAGTTGGAGCATTCTTGCAGGAAGGATGGTTTCCAAATTGCATGGGAATGGGGATGAGTGGGAGAATAGATTCCTGAAATGAAATATTTGGGGAGGGTGTGTTGGGGGTTACCATGGGACGTATTGTTAATTGAGTCTATGGGCAGTGTAGCAAATCTGCTGCTGACTTGTGTAACTTCCTGTGCTGCTCTGTGATGTTTTCAGGCCCCTGTGGCTTTAAAATTTTGGTTTAAAACTGAGTGGAGTAATGTGCGATGTAATCTGGCAGATGTGGGGCATTTGGGGGAAAGCTGAACTAAAAGCTGAGGTGTCGAGAACCATAACTCGTAGCATGAGTCACATTGTACTCCTTGAGCAAACCAGTAAAGCCGTTACTTCATGTCATGGAAGTTTATCACAAATACAGATTGATATTCTCAACCAAAGTTCTTTTGCACACACCATTTCAGTTCTTGGGGGAAGGAAAAGTGTTCATCACAAATGTCTAATGTCTCAAAAATGTTCTACGTACAGTACTTTTCTTTCTGAAGAAATGACTCAGTTGACTTTCCCCATTGACTGTGGTCACACTCCATTGAAGTGAAGGGACAGGATGAGTAAGTAGCCAATGTTCATGAACATTGAGAAACCAGTACCTCCTTGAAAGTAAACAGAAGTTAAGACAGAGAGAGTAATCAAGTAGAGACTTCCAGATTTGCTTGGTGCCGAGAAAGAGTTTCAAGCTCACATGGACAGCATATAATGGGACAGAACACAGCAGAATGGATCGGAGTCAGCCTGTAGGTGTTAGGATAGGTCTGGGCATCAGGTGAAGGGGTGGGGCTACTGAGTTGGAAGGAAAGAAAAGCTTCAAAGAGCATGGGTCTGGTCTTCTGTCACACCGGGACTGTCTCTTTAAGCTATTGGTGTAGGAGGCAGCTGGCACAGGACAGGCATCCTTCCTGAAACACAGTCCCTTAGCCAGAGGAAACTGCGCTAAATGTTTCTTGAGGCAAATCCACAGACAAAAGACAGACTGTTACTGAGCCTACCCGCTGAAGGATCCATGTGGACTCTTACATGCTGTACTACTTCAATCCTTCTCCCATCATTAATTGTTATCCGGAACCTTTTTAAAAAAAAATTGCTGCCACAGTCTTGAAGGATTGCTTTGTGTTTTTTTCAATTCATAAGCTTTTTATATATGTACCTAGAAGTGTAGGATATAAACCAGTTAGGAGCCTCTTCCCACCTGACCACCTCAGTATCAACATATTTTCTGTTTCGTGTCTTTCTCTAACTTTGTCTTAAGTATATCTATCCTGTATCAATTCCATATTCTAGATAATTCGTGGACTCTTTTGTTTTTTTGGATTGGTGACTATGTTATAGTTATGCCCCCTAGTCTAACGCCTGCGTAAATTTTCTGTCTTCTCTATCAAACACTTCTATAATGTTAGACCTCTAACAAGATATAACCTCAGATGATGCTTTTCTAAAGTAAAGATCTCCAAATATTTTAGAATTTACTGACTGATGGTAACTGGAGGTCCTGGCTCAGTGATGGCACTTTCACCTTTGAGCCAAAGGCAGAGAATTTAAGTCCCACACCAGACACACAAGCTAGGCCAACTTTCTTGTGCAATATGTATTTTTAAATGGTAATTTGTCTACTTGCTGCAAAAAAAAACTCTCCCAGAAAAACGAACAGGAATGTAATGGCACTGGCTTGACTTTACTGAAGCCTTTGTTTGGCTGACATTTCCTCTTGCCAGGGTACAGCTACCACCAGCTCTCTGATACCCTGCTCCAGCGCCTGTCAGAGCACACAGTGTGTGCTGGCAGGCTCTTCAAATGTGAGAGGCATCTCGGCTAAGTGTCAGAGGGAGTGACTTCTGCTTTTTATTTCCACTCCCTGGCCTAAGGGCCTTGGAGCAAATGCCTGATGCAACTCCTGCAATGATCAATGAATTCGGTGAGACAAAAAAGCAAAGTCCAAGACAGGCAGAGGTAATTTGGCTTGTTTTGCCTCTGCTGGACTGTTGAAACGGAAACTCAGTTTGTCCGATTACACTGCTCTTTACAGAAACCCTCTACATTTCTCATGAGGTATATCTCTTTTAAAAAAAATTACTCCTTAATCTTTATCGGGCAACACACTCCAGATCATAACCAGATGCTGGATGTAAACATTTCCCTCATGTTTTGTCAGGTTGCTGACTCTCCGACCATTGGAAATAATTCACACCTATTCAGTATCGAAATTGTCTATTAAGTAATTTTTAACAGGATTGTCAACTATGGGTCAGATTTGGAGTAGTTTGCCTGTTCCCCACCCCCCTGCCCCCCGAGCTGCTTGATCAATGCTTTAGTAACTGAATTAGTATCCAGAGACCTAGCGACTTGAACTCAATCCCACCATGGCTGTGGGAAATTTAAGTTCAATAAAATGATTGTAAAAACACATCTGGTTCATTAACGGGAATGAATTCTGCCATTCCAGCCTGGGCTGGCACTTGCAGGGCTCTGATCCGCTCGTGTGGTTGATTCCTAACGTCCCTGAACAGGCATATCAAGTCATTATGCTCAAGGTTTAATTAGGGCTGGACAATAAATGAAGATCTTGGCAGCAATACTCACATCCTCTGAACAAATATATAAAAGAATAAATACTGAGCTTGAAACAAAAGTACCTTACTAATGACCATTTGAATCAACACCGACTAGGGACTGATCCTGGGTGGTCCACTTCTCCACAAGCCTCTAGGTAATCATTACATGCCCTCAAAATGACTTTGCATCCAGACTCCAGCAATGCTGCTCCTGGAGGGTTTGACAGGATAGTGCTGATAGTTGTCCAGCGTGTCTGACGATGACTGAAAACCTTTGGAGGAGAGCTTTAAAGAGGAGAAGCCACTGCATTGGAGCAGTTCCACTCTCTTGACCTCAAAAGTCCAGGAGCAGTGGTACAAAGAGGTATCACAAACTTGGCTCTTCCTTGGTTGCAGTGGATGACCATAGTGTCTTCTGTGCCTTGCCGTGCCCTTCGCCCTCCATACAGAACCGCCTGCCTGGCCGTTGGATCTCATCGTAGATCTAATCCACCCAGACCACCAGAGCTGACTTCACATGCTGGGACAGACAGGTCCCTATCTCACTTGGGGTACGAAGGCACCGGCTACCCTCACCTGCCTTACCCGCCTGTCAAAGCGGTGTACTGGGGTGTGGCCAGTATCACATGAAAACAGCTACTTGGAGCCACAGGTGAGAGCTGAGTGTCCAGTGGGGACCAGAGGTGAGTGAGCTGCCCCGAAATGCCCCTTCACCAGAGGTGCTGCCCCTCCCTGGACACCCCACACACCCAAAGGATGATACAGAGGAAAATTTATTCTGTACTTGCTGTGTCCTGTAACTGCCCTGAGAGCATTTTCTGGGGAAATGTAGAAGCAGCTTTACTCTGTATGTAACTTCTGTTTTATACGGAGACAGTATGGAGAAAATTTTATATCTAGCCCTGCTGTGCCTGCTCTGGGAAACTTCACTTCTTTCATTACATTCATAATGACCAGAAAATTCAAATTTAAAGGCAAAATGTTTTCCCAGTGTGTTTTGCTGAATTCTGTTCATCATTTCTGTTTCTTTGGGTGGCTCTGGGAGCTTTGAGCTGATTGAGGTGACATCAGTTTAAAACACTGTTCTCCGTTAGAAACCACAGCTCTTTGACATTCTCAACATTCTAGCTCTCTCACCAGCTCTTACCCTCAAACTCCACCCCCTCAATTACATCAGTCTCTCAGGTTTACTTGTGAAGTGAGTTGGAAGTTAAACTGGCTTATTTACCCAAGGATCTCAGCAGCCTCTAGCCATTTACCTCTCAGCATGTCAGAGAAAGAGAGGGGAGAATTGTTACTGCCACTCCATCCTTGACTTCTTTTAAAGATATTTTTTTCCCACTGTGCTCATTTTGTTTGGCTCAACATTGTCTGAATCTCTCTGTCATGAACTGATCATCATTATCAAAGACTGCTACCTGGTGCCCCCTCTCTTTGAATTATTGATTACAGGACTAGACATTAAGTATACAAACCCCAATATATACCCAAGGGAGAAAGAAATGGAGTAGTGAGATGAAATAAATAGAGGGTAGAATGAAAAATGTTGGCTTTGCCAGTAATGGCCACACCCTGAGATTTAACATATTAAAATATGTTTATTGATTTAAAAAAATATTTTCATACCGTCATGTTAAAAAAAAATCAGATCATCCATTGTTGCTAACTTCCGCAGCCAGAAATAATACCTCCTCCCCACACCTGAACAGCCTGAGGGGCCCCTTTCTTCCTCTCTGGCCAGTCCCCTTTTAACATCATCCCTATTGCTCAGCTAAACTTGTTCTCATACTGAGAAGCTTATCATTTAACTCCACACGCTTCCTCCAAACCAAAGATTCACCTATAGCCACCGGCACAGATCCAAGCCATTATTTGTTTCCTTTTGGGACATAACGTGTTACTCAGGTTCTCCCCCTTGCCTTCTGGTACATGACAATAATGGTCCTTCTACTTATTCTCTTATGTTCCATCATCTCTGTTACCAGTTAGATTAGATTATGAGGACACTCAGTCCTCGTTTATTGTCATTTAGAAATGCATGCATTAAAAAATGATACAACATTCCTCCAGAGTGATATCACAAGAAAAACACAGGACAAACCAAGACTAAAACTGACAAAACCACATAATTATAACATATAGTTAACAACAGTGCAAAGCAATACCATAATTTGATAAAGAGCAAACCATGAGCACGGTAAAAAAAAGTCTCAAAGTCCCGATAGACTCATCATCTCATGCAGGCGGCAGAAGGGAGGAACTCTCCCCCCGCCCCATTGAACCTCCAAGTGCCGCCAACTTGCCGATGCATCACCATTGGAAGCACCCGACCGCGGCGGACTCTGAGTCCGTCTGAAAACTTCGAGCCTCCGACCAGCCCCTCGACACAGCCTCTCCAAGCACCATCCTCTGCTGAGCACTTCGACTCCACCCTGGCCGCCGAGCAACAAGCAAGCTGAGGACTCGGGGCCTTCTCCTCCAGAGATTCTGGACCACGCAGTAGCAACAGCAGCAGCGAAGCAGGTATTTCAGAAGTTTCACCAGATGTTCCTCGGTGCTCTCACATCCATCTCCATCAAATCAGGATTGTGCACGGCACCCTACTTGACAAATAACAGACATCACCACCGGAGTGGCCGCTGCGAGCTGCATTGCGCCGCCATCTTCTGCTTCTCCAGAAGAGAAGGAGAGTTTCCATGCTGTTCTCATTTTAAAATAGTCCACCTCTGCCTTCCATGTCTTGACTTTTCTATCTCCATTTCAGTGGATGGTTAGAGTAACCAGTATCTAGTATAAGCCCCTGGGGTCTGCCACAGTTAGCTTGATTATATTGTTCCCATTCTGCTTCCTTCATTCCATTCTACCAGCTAGTTGGATTCTATAGGATTAGTTCTGATAATGCCAGTTTTCGCACTGCCCCTTTAGATATTGTCTTTTTCCTCAACCGTGCTTTCTTCTCAACCATTGTTGATGGTGCTGTTTGAGCATTCAGTTCTATTTCTCACACTTCTGCTCTCACCCGCTCATCTCTGACTCAGAACAAAGGTAGGGATTCCTTGCCTTTGCCTTCCACCAAGCTAGCATCCATATTCATTGGAATACTCTTTGCAGTTTCCAACACCTCTGACCTGATAACAACACAAGACAACTTCTCTTCCAGCATACTGAAAGGACTGTTGGAGTTCTCAGAAGAAGACAAGCTCTGTTCTGACCATCTGCAGATTTTGGCAGCGTTGGAAAGCTTGAGTTTATTGAGTGGCTGTATCTTTCTTGTATATGCTATGTGTGCTTTATGCTGTGTGTGACTGTTGGTTCTGTGTTTTGCACCTTGACCTTGGAGTAACACTGTCTCATTTGGCTGTATTCATGAATTGTTAAATGACAATTAAACTTGAAGTTGAAGGTGATGCAGCAATGAAACATCGTTGAACTGAAATAGTAACTCTTTCTATCTCCACAGGTGTGGCCTGGCTTACTAAATATTTTCACTGTTTTGTGTTTATTTAACTGTCCAACATCTACAGTATTCTGCTTAAAGAAATTGATGTAAAGATGTTAAAGGATAGCTGGAACAACAGTAAAGTTTTGCATTTGTGTAGCAGTTTTAAAGTACTAAATTATCTGAAGATATTTTAGACGTCATAATTGGGCAAGAAAATTAGCAATAAGCCACAGTTGATGATAATTGGAAAGGTGACCAATGTTTGGGTTAAAAGTTTTTATTACTATCATCAAGCATATGGATAGTTTTAAATAAATCATTTCTGGAATTGGTTCTGTTCAGCTGAAGGCAAAGTCCCTCCCTACTGGTGGTAGAGGGACTGAGGGAGTATAAGTTTAAAAAAAATTGTTCTAAGAAAGTGGTTGGGATGAAGAACAGACAGCTCTTGTAGCTTATTCAGTAATGTGAATTTTTCCTTATGTTCTTCTAATACATCTTTCTTTTTTAGTGCCTCGAAAAATTCCCAGTCATCCAGCACTTCAAATTTGGCAGCTTGCTCACCATCAACGCAGTGGGGTCATGAACCAAAGCAAAATAGGCACCAGTAATCGGAGGCAGTCTGGGACTTTCTAACCAGCTGCAACAGAAAGAACTTCCACCAAAAAAAACATGACTTTTTTTTCCTTTAGTACAACTTTTTTTGATTTTGTGTTAAGCACAGACATGGAGTGAAGTGGTGTGGATTTTTAACGGGTGCAAATGGACATCAAGTGGCTCAGCTGTCGATCACTAGAGTTTGCTGATCTGAATCTTCTCTACATCCAGCACAATCATTAATCTGCACCTCAGGTGTGACAATTCAAGCCAGTCTGGTATTGGTGGTGCTAAAGTGAGGGGGAAGCAACTACAGGAATGCTTACAAATGGAATAGAATTAAAATGTAAAAATGTGCCTTTGATTGGAAGAGAATTTTATGCCACTTAAAAGCAATGGGTGGATTTTTTATTTCTTAAAAATTACATGCTTCACAGGTGATCCAAGGTAGTTCTCAGTTTGCCCTCCACCCCATCCTGCAGTATACTTAATGCTGCTTGTAACATAGTTCATTGTCTACTCCAGTGGTTATTTTTTCCAGTGTCAATAAGTCATTTGAGAAAGGAAGCATCTTGCCACCCTCTTCTGTTCCTCAGCACCCACTAAACTTGCTTGGCTAGTGGCAGTAAGGAAACAATTGCTGGTAATAGAATAACTAAATTTAACAATGACTAATTTGGTTGAATATATCCACAGCCTTCTATTCATATACAAAAAGTAAATATAAATCTCATTAGAAAAGTATTAGGCAATGCAGTATTTAAAGGATGTTGATATTCTCAGCCCTTTTGTGTGTTTGTGTGTATATACGAGTATTGAGAGGGCAGTGCTTGGAGTGTTTCAGCAATGAGACCTAATCCCTCAATAAAATACACTCCAATGACTATGTTACATATAATGGAAAAAAATAAAGATTAAAGGGACAATGGTTTGTTGAATTTTGTTTTTATATTCTCGGCAGTGCAATGATTAAAGTTAGCCATTAACAAAACTTTGCTAGTTTTATTAGCTTATGGGCAGGAGGGTCTTCTGGTTCATAACCTGGCTCATACAGATAGCTCACCTCAGTCAAGTTGAAAGCAAACAACCAGCACAACTGGCTTTGATCCCACTAGGTAGGGAAAAAAAAATGACTCGACCCAATACCTAACTAAGGTGCCCCCCACCCCCTATGAAGAGTAGGGCTAACTGCTTTTTCAAATGCGCATTAGGTCAAAAGATCATCACATGTGGTGTTTGATTCTGTCATTGACTGCAGCCAAGTGCATGTTTCTACAAGTGAACAACCAAGAGATCCACCTAAGAGTGATATCAGCCTGATCTAAACACCATGCGAAACTTGGCCAGATAATCAAATAGGATTTAAACAACATCTGAGAAGAGAAGGAACTTGGAGATTTTAGGAACAGAATTCCAGAGCTGTTGGCCCACACAGTTAACAGCAGGGCCACCAATAGTGATTAAAATCAGCAACGTGGGAAATATCTCAAGAGTGTTGCGGACTTGGAAAAGGTTGTAGGAATGGAGGAAACAGGACCATGGCAAGATTTGAAAGTGAATGAATATTTTAAAATTAAAACACATGGTCCAGCAGCCAGTGTGGACCAGCAGTAACAAATGAATGGAGTAAGGTAGAATGTGGCTATAACTTGATTTTTGATTTACATTAGTATTTACATTTGGTCCAGTCTTTCAAATTCATCAACTTTTGCATGAAAGAATATTTTCCAGGAATTTACCTTTAGTAAAGTGAGGAATACCTGTAGCTTGCATGTGTTTAAGGTCAGGATTGGAAGTCAGAAAGCAGGCCCTGAGGTTATTGTAATAATGAGATCCTGAAAGAACATAGACTTGAATGAGAGCTTCATTAGCAGATAAACTGGGATAGGGTTGGTTCAAATTTGACTAATATAGATTACCTGACTATTATCACATTTCTTTTGATGGGATCTTGCTTGGTTTGTGAACCCTTTGCAATTACCTTGTTTTCTGCATTAATTACTCAGATGATCAGACCACATTATGAGTGACAATAATAAACAAATGCAATCTGCATGGACTAATAACACACACAGTTGTACTTCTCGTCAATACTAAGTACACCATTTAAACAATCAGTCTAGGTTCAAAAAAAGTATGTGAACCTCTGGGGTAATGCCTTCTCCAAAAGCTATTTGGAGTCAGGTGTTCCAGTCAATGAGTTGAGATCGGAGGTGTGGGTTGTAGAGGTGCACTGGTCTATATATTAAAAAAAAAGACACAAAGTCAGGTTACTGATAGAACCTACTCTTCTGAAAGATCTGTTTATGTGCACGACACCTCCATCAAAACAACTTTCAGAGGACCTTAGAAGAAGAAATATAGAGATGCATGAAACTGGAAAGGCTACAAAAGCATTTCTAAAGACCTGAGTGTTCATCAGTCCACAGTAAGAGAAATTGTCTACAAATGGAGGAAAGTCAGTACTGTTTCTGCTCTCCATAGGAGTGGGCATTCTGCAAAGTTCACATCAAGAGCACAACGTGTAATGCTGAAGGAGGTGAAAAAGAGCAAGGGTAACAAACAAAAGAACTGCAAAATTCTCTAGAACTTACAAGTGTCTCTGTTCATATGTCTGCTACAAGAAAAACACCAAACAAGAATGGTGTTCATGGAAGGAAACCACTGTTCTCAAAAAAAAAATTGCTGCACGTCTCAAGTTTGCAGAAGACCACCTGGATGTTCCACCATGCTTCAGGGATTATGTTCTCTGGCCAGAAGAGATAAAAGTTGAACCTTTTGGCAGAAATGCACGCTGCTATGTTTGGAGGAAAAAGGGCATTGCACAACACCACCAAAACCTCATCCCAACTGTGAAGCATGGTGGAAGGAGCATCATGGTTTGGGGCTGCCTCAGGGCCTGGACAGTGAACAATGAATTCAACTTGTATCAAGACATTTTACAGGAGAATGCCAGGGTAGCAGTCCTTCACCTGAAGCTTAACAGAAGTTGGATGATGCCTCAAGACATTGATCCAAAATGTGACAGTAAATCAACAACAGAATGGTTTAAAAAAGAAAATTTGTGTCTTGGAACGGCCAAGTCAGAGTCCAGATCTTAACCCAATTGAGATGCCGTGGCAGGACCTGAAGAGGGCTGTTCGTGCAAGGTATCGCAGAAATATTGATGAACTGAAACAGTTTATTTTAAAATGGAGCAATGGTCTAAAATTCCCCCTCGCTGTTGTGCAAGTCTGATCAGCAACTACAGGAAATGTTTGGTGGAGATTCTTGCTGCTAAAGGAAGTTCTACCAGTTATTAAATAAAAGGGTTCACATACATCTTCCAGTTTGGACTGTGCATGATTAAACAAAGTGTTCAATAAAGACATGAAAAGTACAATTGTTTGTGTTATTAGTTTAGGCAGATAGTGTTTGTCTATTATTGTGACTTAGACGACTGTCATTTTATGAGTAAATAATACAGAAAACCAGGTAATTGCAAAGGGTTTACAAACATTTTCTTGCAACTGTAGATCTCTACCTAGGAAAACAGGTAGTAATACACTCATTTTCTTGGAGGCCTGGGAAAGAAATGAGAGAGGAAGTGTGGAAATTAGGAGAGACCCTACCATAACCAGCATTTCCAACCTACCCCCCTCCATTATGCCAGTAGTTGCATCTGGTGTAGATAGTCATAGAATCTACTGTGATATTTTTGGCTCCTTCCCGAAGAAAGGTTATTAATACGGGCAACCGGAGCCTGTGAAACCAATACTGGGTGTAATCCAGTGCCTTCAGGAGAAGAATGAAAGTATATAGAATTATAGGGACTTTGTTATTCGCTTGTGGGTACAATTCAATTATATTACAGCACATATACATCTTACTTCTGTATCATTTAATACTTTGCCCAACACATTTCTATTGTATTTTTCAGGTAACCCTTAGTATAAGCAGCTTTTATTAAGCCTGGTTTAGATGCCTGGTATTCCAGGTCTTGTTGAATGCTGCAAAATTTGCTTGAACTGAACATTTCAGTTCTGGTAACACACACGCAAAATGCTGCAAGAACTCAGCAGGCCCGGCAGCATTTTTGGAAAAGAGTCCTCACGTTCTGATGAAGGGTCTCGGCCCGAAACGTCAATTGTACTTTTTTTTTTCCATTGATGCTGTCTGGCCTGCTAAGTTCCTCCAGCATTTTGTGTATTGCTTGGATTTCCAGCATCTGAAGATTTTCTCTTGTTTGTGATTCCAATTATGGTGACTTCTTTTACAATGACAATATTGCTACAAAATACTATGCAGTAAAATTGATATTTGGTTTTCAATACCGGCTTTGTAAAGTTTCTAAAAATAGCATTTTACCACAGTCATTAGAGGAACTTAATGCAGATGTCATTTACATGACGTACCACTAGAGAGTGCTGGATCACAGAACCCACCACAGATTCACAACTAAAAGATTTCAAAGGATAAACAGCAACTGTGGTGTGTGAGGGTTTTCAGTTGAGACACTTGTAGCTTATTAACATCAGAGTTCAGTAGCAATTTCATATAAAAATCCATTAAATGACTCAGTTAAAATTTAAAACAATGAGTGTCTGCCCCTCAGATCTAATAAGGCAGTTGGGTTGGCCATAGTTAAAATTAAACCAGCTTCTCTTACATTTCAGTATCCAGGTGCTCTTACTGAAATCAGTGTTTTAAATAAATGCAGGATTGGATTCAATTATGATATTATTAGATAGTCTATTGACACTAAATTATGATATTATTAGACAGTTTATTGACAAGAAATTATGATATTATTAGATAGTATATTGACATGAAAATTGGTACTGTGTCCTTGGAACAGCAGTCAGTCGACAAAGTATTAACTATCTTGTACTGATAATTAAATTCAAAGCTTTTTAAAGTTGTGAATTGTCTGATATACACCACTCACTGTACACGCTAGTTTCTCACACTCACTGCAACACTTGATATATCCTACAATCCAACTAATACATACTAATAAATCCCCTTGTGGTAACATTGCTACTCTGCATACCTTTATTATAACTTGTGTACTCATTCCCATTGGGTACCATTATGCTCTGCCCCAACACTGAAAAACCCTCACGTAAACACTGAAATACATAGAAAATAAGTGCAGGAGTAGGCCATTCGGCCCTTCGAGCCTGCACCACCATTCAGTATGATCATGGCTGATCATCCAACTCAGAACCCTGTACCAGCCTTCTCTCCATATCCCCGATCCCTTTAGCCACAAGAGCCATATCTAACTCCCTCTTAAATATAGCCAGTGAACGGGCCTCAACTGTTTCTTGTGGCAGAGAATTCCACAGATTCACCACTCTCTGTGTGAAGAAGTTTTTCCTAATCTCGGTCCCAAAAGGCTTCCCCTTTATCCTCAAACTGTGACCCCTTGTTCTGGACTACCCCAATATTGGGAACAATCTTCCTGCATCTAGCCTGTCCAATCCCTTTAGGATTTTATACGTTTCAATAAGATCCCCTCCTCAATCTTCTAAATTCCAATGAGTATAAGCCTAGTTGATCCAGTCTTTCATCATATGAAAGTCCTGCCATCCCAGGAATCAATCTGGTGAACCTTCTTTATACTCCCTCTATGGCAAGGATGTCTTTCCTCAGATTAGGGGACCAAAACTTCACACTACTTGTACAATTGGATACACACAACTTGCAACACCCATGAAAATAGGCTGACCTGGAAAGTCCTGATTGACAGTTCACTTACTACAAATAAGAATAAAAAACAAAAATATTTTACAACATTTTTTGTTTTTATTACCGAAATATATTCCTCCCTAACCAAGTGCTGGAACTTCCAACATGGGAGAAAGTAGACTTTATGACCAGCACCCCATCTACCATCTGAGAAATTCATGTTCTTTGCCACTAATCAAGGGCAGTAGGCACACAGAAATTTAAATGCCTGCAAATTACTTTTCAAACACACATCATTCTGACTTGGAAATACTTAATAGTCTGAGTTAAAATTCAGTGACCCTACAATATGGAAATTCCAAAAACAAAGGCTTACTGTAGCTTCCCCAAGAGAAATTGGAATGGGCAATAGATGCCGTTGTTGCCAGTGTCGCTCAAAACCCGTGACAGAATAAGCAAAAGTACACTGATACAACGTCCCAACACCATTCTCAGCCTCATTGCTGACATCAGAATCACAATACCAAGTTATGAAGGAAAAAATACACCATTTCCTGTGTTCCCCATCTCTGCTAAAGCAACTGACTCAGCTGTCGCCCAATACGTCCCCACTCGTCAGCGTATGAGATATGTGGAGCCTGGTTAGTGGTTTGGAGCAGAGAGTCTGGCTGATTTCATTCTCCCCAGCCAGGAGTACACTCTGTTCCAACGTCCTCTTCATCCTTAACAGGATCATCCAACTCCCACTGGATGAAGATGCAGTGTGGCATCATCCTTAGCTGGTGTCAGACTAATCAACTGAAATATTACTGGAGATCACAAAAAAAACAATACTGTTTGGAGTGACATTTATAACCCTAGCACTCAATCTAGTTTTGTAGGCTAGATTCTTAAAATGTTCCATCACAGTGTCTATCCATTGAACAACCGAACCTAATCCTGCTCTTGTAATCATCTCCAGACTCTTTAATATTCCACCCCATGGAGCATACCCCACATCCTTCAGCATCCTACAGTGTAATTTCCAACTCTCAACCACTCCCCACACCTCCTCATGCCCTATTCTCTCATTTACTTCCCATATCTTAGAAGTATTGTAGAATGGATTCAAGCAGGTTCAGACTTCTGCATCTACATTCCACAAATTCACCACTTCTGGTGGTGACACTTCTTGCTCATGTTTTATCCAATATGTTATAGCGTCAGTAATGATGACATGAAAATAAGGGGTTTTGTAAAAAGTCCCGATGCCTTAACGCCCTTTTAGAGGAAATCTGCAGTTGTTAGGCACAACTGCTGACATAAACCAACGTGGTTGATATTTAATTGCCCTCTGAAGTTCTTGTGCAATTTCAATACTAAACTAAGATCACAGCGGATTCAGCCACGCAGCATCAACACTGGCACAACTGCAGACCAAGCTTTAGTCAATCCTGCAAAGCACTTCTCACTATTATCTAGAACATGTCAAAATCAGAATAGATTTGCACAGTCTGACAAACTTAGTCACAATCACAGAATCATACTTTTCAAACAATAAACCAGATACCTCCATCACCATTCCAGTGGATGTCCCCTCTACCCCAATGGCAGGAAAAATCCTCCAAAACAGGAGGAAGCTCCAGGCTCTATTGGATCAGATTTAATATAGACAAGGATTGCAGCCACCGGAAGTGGCAAGATAATTTGTCCCTTTGAGGCATGGAAAGAACAGTAGGATGAAGGAAGCAAGAGAAGTGGAACATTTAGTTCAGAGGGAGGAGGAAGCATGCTTAAGGATTAGAAAGAAAGGATGAGACAGTGCTCTTGATATTTATAAGGTAGCCAGGGTAAGGGCTTAAATAGCGAGTTAGGAGAGCGAGAAGGGACATGAGAAGACCTTGAAGAACAGGAAGATGACTAGTGTGAGAGGAGGAGTGATCAGGGATAAAAGAGGAATCATGTGCCTTGAAGCAGAGGAGGTAGGGGAAGTCCTTAATGAATACTTTGTTTCAGGGACCTTGACGAATGTGAAGTCAGTGCAGAACAAGCTAATATGCTTGAATATTTTGAGGTTAAGAAAGAGGATGTACTGGAATTTTTGAAACACATTCGGATGTGATTAGCTCCCAGGACCAGACAGTATACCCATAATTAGATTGTTGCACTTTTGGCAATCTTTACATCACAGGAGTTGTACCAGAAGATTGGAGGGTGGCAAATGCTATTCCTTCATTGAAAAGAAGTAATGGGATAATCCTGGGAATTACAGACCAGTGAGTCTTAATTCAGTAGTGGGCAAACCATTGGAGGGGTTTCTTAGAGGCAGAAATTATGCACATTTGGATAAGGATAATCTGATTGAGGATAATCATCATAGCTTTGAGGGGTTGTCACGGCATAAGAGCCTGATTGGCTTCAAAGAAATGTCAAAACAAATTGATGAAGGCAGTGGTGGAGGTGGTGTATATGGATTTTAGTAAGACGTTCAACAAGGTTCCCCATGCAAGGCTCATTCAGAAAGTCAGAGGCATAGGATCCAGGGAAACTTGGTTAGATGAGTACTGACTTGGTTTGCCCACAGAAGGTAGACAGTGCTAGGAGGTGGAGAGCCTGGAGGATAATCTGCCCAGAGATCCAGCACCAGTGGTGTTCCACAGGGATCTATGGTGATGTGACGGACAGTGCAGAAGGTTGTCATCAGTTACAACAGAACATTAACAGGATGCAGAGTTGGGTTGAGGTGACAGATGGAGTCTAATACAAAGAGTGAAGTTTTCCACTTTGGAGGGTCAACCTTGAAGGAAGAGTACAAGTTTAATGCATGATATTTTAGCAGTGTGGAGGAACAGAGGTATTTAAAGTCCCAATTCCATAGATCCCACCAAGTTAGTCATAGTCACACTTTATTGATCCCGGGGGAAATTGGTTTTCGTTACAGTTGCACCATAAATAAATAGTAATAAAACCATAAATAGTTAAATAGTAATATGTAAATTATGCCAGGAAATAAGTCCAGGACGAGCCTATTGGCTCAGGGTGTCTGACCCTCCAGGGGAGGAGTTGTAAAGTTTGATGGCCACAGGCAGGAATGACTTCCTATGACACTGTGTTGCATCTCGGTGGAATGAGTCTCTGGCTGAACGTACTCCTGTGCCCAGCCAGTACATTATGTAGTGGATGGGAGACATTGACCAAGATGGCATGCAACTTGGACAGCATCCTCTTTTCAGACACCACCGTGAGAGAGTCCAGTTCCATCCCCACAACATCACTGGCCTTACGAATGAGTTTGTTGATTCTGTTGGTGTCTGCTACCCTCAGCCTGCTGCCCCAGCACACAACAGCAAACATGATGGCACTGGCCACCACAGACTCAAAGCACATCCTCAGCATCGTCCGGCAGATGTTAAAGTTCCTGTGCAAGTTGATGGGGTGGTTAAGAAAATGTACAGTTTGCTGGTCTTCATTAGTTGAGGGACTGAGTTCAAGAGTCACAAAGTAATGTTGCAGCTCCATAAATCTCAGCTTTGACCATACCTGGAGTGTTGTGTTCTGTTCTGGTCACCTCATTCTAGAAAGCTTTAGAGATGGTGCACAGGGGGTTTTCTAGGACGGCACCTGGATTAGTGCATGGTTTTTTTTTACTACAAGGAAGGATTGAGCAAGCTAGGACTTTTCTCCTTGGAGAGAAGGAGGACGAGAGGTGACAAGAGGCACAGGATGGACAGCCAGCACCTCTCCCAGGGCAGCAATGCCTAGTGCAAGATGGCATAATTTTACGAGAATTGGAGAAAAGGATGGGGGAGATGTCGGAGATAGTTTATTTTTCTAGACAGAGTGGTGGGTGCATAGAACACACTGCTGGGGGTGGTGATGGTGATAGAGGGAGATATGTTAGGGACATTTTAGAGTCTTAGCTAGACACATGGATGTAAGAAAAATCAAAGTTCAAAGTAAATCATTAAAGTCCTCTATGTACACATCACTATATACTACCCGAGAATCATTTTCTTGTGGGAATTCACAGTAAATATAAAGGAACAATAGAATCGATGAAAAACCACACACATGACAATGGAGGGCTATGTGGGAGGGAAGGGTTAGATTGATCTAGGAGTAGGTTAAAAGGGCCAAAGGGTCTGTATTGCTTTATGTTCTCTAGTGGGATACAAAAGGGAAGTATTTCTAGAAGTCCTCACGGTAATTCCAGACCCCACAGCATGGGCAAAGATTTCCACCACTCTCCCTCATATGATGAGCCGATATTCCTCCATGTTGAATGCAGTCCAAGTGGAGAAGCTTAATGTCTCAGTGAAACTCTGAGGACACTGCTTACTGAGACTTCAGCTACCAGACAGACCCGACAAGGAGGAAAAGAACATTGACTGCCATTCTCACTAGATCACACATCCCTCTACGACAGTATTGGTAAGAATCAGCAGTCAGCAGTGCAGAGTCCCTGTAGATACAACATCCTCTCTTAACACCAAGTCCCTCCACCTTACTGTCTGGCATCGCCATTACGATGAATGGGATATAGTAAAGGCAGAGCTAACAGCCCAAAACTAGGCACACAACAGGTCCTGTGAGCCATGTGTATTCCACCATAAATCTGTGACTTCATGAGCTAAATTATTCGCCATCCTACCATCACTGTCACAGTGGTTCAATCAGGAATGTAAAAGATTGTGTCAAGAGCAGAAATATTACATCAAAAATAAATTTCAAATCTGAAGAGGCAACAGAGAACTGTGTACGTATCTAATCACTTGGCCCTGCATGGTTTAGATGGAACTATCCAATCCCTCTACCAATTCATTAGATCAAAGCTGTGTACACCTCTCAAATCCAGCATTAAAAACCAAACAAATGGGAAAGACTTGGTGAACATTAACATCATCAACGAAGGCAGAGCCTATTGCATGGTACGAACAAGACTAGGACCTGTAAGCATCTGCCGCCAACTATGCTAAGTAATTAATCATTCTCAGTTACGTCCAAAATCTGCACTATCAGAAGGCAGAATTTTGAACAAAGGTATATATTTACAAGATAATATTGGTCATTAGAACTGAGGTAATTTTTTTTTCTGCAGAGGGTGGTAAATCTAGAATTATCTCTGCCCCAGAGAGTAATGGAGCCTATCTCATTAGCAGTATTTAGTGGAGGTGAATAAACTTTTGAAAGATCAGAGGATTCAGGTCTACAGAAATCTGACACAGCAGGAGATGTTTTTGTTTGTAATATCAAGGGCATTAAGCCTCACCTCAGTTCTTGAATTTACCTCCTTGGTCCATTTTTGACTTCATGGTGCAGTGGGGTCAGCAGATGAGTGATACCAACAAAACCCAAATTAAGCATTGGCAAGCACCTTCAGACATGAGAACATTGGACCTAGTACCATTTAATTTGATGTTCTGAAATGGCTGAGCACACTGACATCACAAAAGGTGTGGGCCCTGACAACATCACAGATTTGATCCTGAGCGCATTTGCCCGGAACAGACCTCGCCTCCAGTCAAAAAGGGTTCAAGTGCAGATAAACGCTGGTACTGGGTGCAAAGTTCTCATGTTTGAAGGTGCCTGCCAATGCTTAGTTTGGGTTTTGTTGGTATTGCTCAACTACTGACCCCACTGCAGCACAAAGCCAAAAATGGACCAAGGAGGAATGCTCAAGACTGAGGGAAGGCTTGAATATCTGGTATTATAAACAACAAAAAAATAGTAGCTGGACTAGGCCACCTGACTCCTCAAACTTTTCCTACCATTCAATATGATAATGGCTGGTCTACTCCAGGTTTCATCTCCTGCCCGGTCAGATTTCCATAGACCTCAATCCTCTGATCTTTCAAAAAAAATTACTCACTTCCACTAAATACTTCTAATGAGGTAGCCTCCATTACTCTCTGGGGCAGAGATAATTCTAGATTTACCACCTTCTGCAAGGAAGTTTTATTTACCTCAGTTTTAACGACCAACGGAATCTTTAAATATTACCCTTGTTCAAAATTTTCAAAAATGCACCCTTTCTGCCTTACAACCTTATATGCACTTCATTTTCTAAACGCCATAAAATATAGGCCCAGCCTGTCCAGCCTCTTATGCCAGGAATTAGCTGATGGATCCCTTTTGGAATCCCACTTTGCTTAGATAAAGGGACAACACTATGGAGTACTCAAGGTGTGGACTCACTAACACCATTACTACTGTAACAAAATCTTATGTCTATACTCCAACCCTTTTGTCCCAAGGTGCAGTTTGCCATTTGTCCTCCCAACTACATGCTGAACATAGTTTCACTACTTTGGTGATTAACGTACAGAACCCTGTAGATTTCTTCTTACTTCAATCATGTAGTCTTCTATTTAGATAATAATCTGCTTTTTGATTCATCTTACCAAAGTACTACACTCAACCACATTGAACTCCATTTGCCAAGTATTCATCCACTCACTCAGTCTTGTTGGTGGCACCTCGGGAAGGCAGCACCCATTGTGAAGGGCCCTCACCACTCGGGACATGCCCTCTTCTCATATTACTTCCATCAGGGAAGAGCTACAGGAGCCTGAGGATACACACTCAACGTTTCAGGAACAGCCTCTGCCATCACATTGCTGAACTACCTCAGCGTTCCTCTTTTGCAATTTATAGCAATTTGTTATACCTGTGTTATACTACCGACACAAAACAGATTTCACAAGGTACTCCAGTGATAATAAACCAGAGTCTGATTGCTCATCACAGCTTGCACTTCAAACTATTTTTATGCTGGTGGCAAACTTAGATACCTTACATTCTGCTGCATGCTCCAAGTCATTAATACAAATAGTAAATAAATGAGGATAACAACTGATTCCCTAGTTATTTCATTAGTCCCATCCTTCCAACCTGAATGAAAGACCCAGTTATTCAAACTTTGTTTTCCGTGATAACTAGTTTTCAATACCTGCTAACACACTTCTTTCAATACTATGAGCTTTCAGCTTGTGCATCAGACTTTCATGTGACACCTTGTCAAATACGCATCTGCAGGTTCGCTTCGAAAGGATGTGAGCAAATTTGTCAAACATGATTTGTCTTTTATGAATCCATGCGGCGGACTATACGGCCAATAACTATTTTTGTTGCTTTTGATTTCCAAATACTCAGCTATTTGCTTTTTGATCATTGACCTTAGCATGTTGCCACTAATAACTATTAAACTAACTGACCTACAGTTTCGACCCTCTTGAACAGCAGGCTCACAGCTGCCATTCTTCTATACACTGATCCTATACCAGAATTCAGAGATTTTTGAAGAACTAATGGGTCCATTCTCTCTGTAGACAATCCATTTAAAACCCTTGTGGCTTGCTCTGTGGCCCTCATGATTGGGTTTTTTTTAAAACAAGTTTGTTCGTGTTATTTGAAACCTAATTATCTGTTATCAGCGGGATACTTGCAAAATGTCCTCCATGTTGACAATATACGGGCCATTGTATTGTTTCCTGACATTAATTCCCAGTGTCATTCTCTAGTAGTCTCATACTAACCTTAACTACCTTCTTTCATTATACGGATTCATGGAATTCTATTGTTCATTTTGATATTACGTGCAAGTTTTCTCTGAAACTCATTTTCTTCATTCCAATAAGCTGTACTCTTGCACTGATTCCTGAAAAGTTCCTAATCATTTGGTCTACCACCAGAGTTTGTTACTTTATATGCTCTACATTTTGATTTCACGTGATCTTATGAACTCCTTTGTTAGCTCACAGATGGTTTCTCTTTCTCATCAAACCCCTTTTTCCAGTCGAGATAAATTTTGGCTATTGTCAAGGCAGCATTTAATTGCATATGGCACCAAGAAGCCCTAGTAAAACTGTAGAAATGAGGGTGGAAACTCGACACCAGCTAGTGTCATACCACATGCTAAAGAAACTGTTGCTGTCACTTGTCATTCACCTCAACCCTAGAACATCACTACAGGAACTCCAAAAGCCAACCTCAAATGCGTCATCTGAGGATAAAAAGGGAATGCTCAGCGAGCATTCTGCAATATCCTACTCCGTTTGCAGATCAGAAACATCACATGAAGCATGAGCTAGACGGCTGTTAAAGGCTGGTAAGTGATAAATGTCATTCACCACACGTGCTGGATAATGGTCATCTCGAACTACCCCACACAACCTTTCCAACCAGCATAACCACAACCAAATCATACATCATCTTGTAAAGAGTGGTGTCAGGAATAACCAGAAAATTTAATGAATGGGCCATATAAATATTGTGGCTAGAAAAGCAGGTCAGAGGTCAAGAGCTCTGAGACGATTCATCTACTGACCTTCCAAAGCCTTTCCATTAGGTCTTTAGTCAGCACTATCAAGGAATACTCTCCTCTTCAGATACAGATTTAGTTATCACATGTACATTGAAACATAGTTCTTTGTATTAACAACCGACATACACAAGGATATGCTGGAGGTAGCCCACAAGTGTTGCCACACATTCTTTACATCCCATGCCCACAGTGCCTACTTGCCTGAAAAACACAGCCAACAAAAATCAGCGATGAACCAGCTTGCTTGATAGCTTGCTCATATAGTGCTTTAAACATTCTCGCACCTCCTCGACACTGCTACATAGTGGTTGCAACATACACTGCCAGAAACAGAAATAAGTACTTTACAGACTTGGGGTCTGATCCACACATAAACACAAAATACTCTGCAGATGCACTGACCCCAGCAACACTCACAACATGCTGGAGGAGCTCAGCAGGTCAGGCAGCATCCGTGGAAATAATCAGTCAATGTTTCGGGTCCCGACGAAGGGTTCTGGCCCGAAATGTTGGCTGATCGTTTCCACGGATGCTGCCCGACCTGCTGAGTTCCTCCAGCGTGTTGTGGGTGTTGCTTTGATCCACACACAAAGATGAAATGCCATCAAATCACGGGAACAATATCACCTTTAAATTCCCCTCCAAATCGTACCCTATCCTGGTGTGAAAATACATTACTGATCAGCTCCATCATGGGTACCAGCCTCTGAGTACCAGACATCCTCCAGGAGCGGCGCCTTAGGAAGGCAGCATCCACCATTAAGGATCCCCACCACCCAGGACAGACCCTCTTCACCTTGTTACCATCGGGAAGGAGGTACAGAAGCCTGAAGGCACACACTCAGCGATTCAGGAACAGCTTCTTCCCCTCTGCCATCTGATTCCTAAATCAACATTGAATCCATGAACACTACCTCACCACTTATTTATTTCTGCATTACCTATTTTAGCTTAACTATGTAATAGACATACACACACACACATAATGTAATTCAAGTTATTTTTCCTCTATATTTATCATGCATTTCATTGAACTGCTGCCGTTAAGTTAGCAAATTTCACGACACATGCCAGTGATATTAATTTTGATGGTATTGGAACTGGTCAGAAGAGGTTTACAAGAATAATGCCAGGAATGAAAGGGTTAATTTACGTGGAGCATTTGATGGTGCTTGGCCGATACCTGCTGGTGCTTAGAAGAGGGGTGGGGGGAGCTCATTAAAATAGTATTGTCAGATATCTCCAATCCAGTGCCTTGAAAAAGTATTCAGTCCCCAGCCCTTTGTTCATGTAAATGAGTATCACAACCAGGCATTTTGATCAATTTAACTGAAGTTTTATCTGTGAATCATAGAAAACCTACAGCACAATACAGGCCCTTTGGCCCACAAAGGTGTGCCGAACATGTCCTTACCTGAGAAATTACCTAGGGTTACCCACAGCCCTCTATTTTTCTGAGATCCATATACCCGTCCAGGAGTCTCTTAAAAGACCCTATCGTATCCGCTTCCACCACCATCGCTGGCAGCCCATTCCATGCACTCACCACTCTCTGCGTAAAAAACATCCCTGATATCTCCTCTCTACCTACTTCCAAGCACCTTAAAACTGTGCCCTCGCATATGCTTATTTTTCCCCACCGTACAATCCAAAAATCAGGGAAATTGTAAAGTATGAAAATCTAAAAAAATCAAAAACTAATGTCAGCAGTTCAAAAGTATTCGTCCCCCTTTGTTCAGTACTTGGTTGCGCCACCTCTCGGAGTTATTACTGTCAGTAGCTTTTTGGATAAGTCTTACTAGTGTTGCACAAAATGGAGTAAGATTTGCCCATTCCTCCTTGCAAACTTGCTCAAGCTGTGCCAGGTTAGTTGGGGAGCAGCAGGGGACTGCAATCTTGAGGTCCTGCCAGAGTTGTTCAATCAGGTTAAGGTCAGAACTCTGACTGGGTCTCTAAAGGACATCAATTTTCTTCATTTGAAACTACTCCATGTTTGCTCTGGCAGTGTGCTTTGCCTTATTGTCCTCCCCAGTTTAAGCTTTCTGGCAGAGTCCTGCAGGTTTTTATCCAGGATCTCTGTATTTAGCAGCATTCATCTTCCCATCAATCCGGACCAGATTTCCAGTCCCTGCTGCTGAAAAGCATCCCCATTGCGTGATGCTACCTCCACCGTACTTTACAGTAGAGATGGTGTGACCTGGCTGATGCGTAGTATTAGATTTACACCACATGTACCACTTAGTGTTGAGGCCAAAAAGTTCCACTTTAGTCTCATTTGACCACAGTATCTTCTAAGTGACACTTTGCAAAGTCTTTACAGGCAAGGATTTTTCTTAAAGCAGTACAGTACTATGCAAAAGTCTTAGAGAGAGAGAGATATATATAACTTGAGTGCCCAAGACTTTTGCACACTGTAGTAATTTTATATATTGCATTGTACTGCTACTAAAGACAAATTTCATGACATGCGTGTGATAATAAGTCCATTTCTGATACGAGTCACTTTTGTGGACAGCATGGGAAGGGGACAGGGAGATCGGAGTAATGGTTGGGAAAAGGAGAAGGGAGAGGGGAGGGAGTGGAGAGCACCAGAGAGACATTCTGTAAGGATCAATAAACCAATTATTTACTTGCCTGGTGTCTCAGGGACCAGTGGCTGCACCCACGCAAATCCCCACGCTGGCAGTCTTTCTCTGCCTCTTGCCCCACACGCCACTCGTTTCCCAGCATCCTTTGCTCCCACCAGATATACAAACTCTGTTCTGCTCCACGTTGACAAATACAATATTGTACAAGAGTCTTAGGCATACACATGCCTGACATTTTTGCACAGTACTGTACATGTGGTGTAAATCTAATACTACACATCAGCCAGGTAATACCATCTCTACTGTAAAGTACGGTGGAGGTAGCATTACGCTATCGGGATGCTTTTCAGTAGCAGGGACTGGAAATCTGGTCAGGATTGATGGGAAGATGAATGCTGGTAAATACAGCAAGATCCTGGATTAAAAGCCTACTAGCCTCTGCCAAAAAGCTTAAACTGGGAAGGAAGTTCATCTTCCAGCAGGACAACAATCCAAAGCACACTGTCAGAGTGGCTTCAAATGAAGAAAATTAATGTCCTTGAGCGGCCCAGTCAGAGTCCTGACCTTAACCCAAGCAATCAACTCTGGCAAGACCTCAGGATTGCTGATCACTGCTGCTCCCCAACACAGCCTGAGCAATTTTGAAAGGACGACAGGCAAATCTTGCTCCATCATATTATGCAAAGCTAATAGAGACGTATCCAAAAAGTCTACTGGCTGTAATAGCTGTGAGAGGTGGTTCAACTGCTGAGCAAAGGCCGGGGGGGGGGGGGGGAGAGAGAGGAGGAATACTTTTGAACCGCTGAAATTTCAGTTTGAAGTTTTAGTCTTTTTTTGTGCTTTACAATTTTGTTTTTTGGGGCTTTACTATGAAAAAAATGAGCATGTGATTCAAAAGTAAAATTCTCAGTTAAACTGATCAAAATCTTTAGTTGTAATGCACATTGATGTGGAGAAAGGGTTGGGGGCTGAATACTTTTAAGGCAATGCATTATAGTTCAAATAATTCAGCTTCACATAGTCTAATGCTACTGTCCAGATTACATCAATTTTTTTTAATGATATAGTTCCCTTAAAAATGTATGGCCTCTGCTTCCATGGGCTTGTACAGTAATGTTCCACATTCCAATATGTAAAATTTTACAGCATTGAGAAAGCCCAGTTGGTATTTATGCTCCACATGAGCCACTTTCCACTTCCAGCTCTTCTCCTTATCTTGGCACATCCTTCCTTTCATCTTCCCACATCTCTCAGGCAACCCCTTGAGATTACTGCCTCTGCCTGTGCTAGCACGGCCGCTAACGCTATTACAGTATCAGCAGTCTAGGTTCACTTCCCATTGCTGTGCGGAGTTTGTGTACATTCTCCCTGTGACTGTGTAGATTTCCTCTTGGTGCTCCAGTTTCCTCCCACATTCCCATGACCTACGGTCGATTAGAAACATTAGTGTAAACTGTCAGCAAGGAATCGTTGAGCTGAAAAGGCATGTTACCATGCTGTGTATCTGAATAAAATATGGACATAATTCTCCAATTTTGCCATTTTAAGGGCTTTACCTACTTCTGTTCTATTTACAAATCTTATGTCAGGCACGTTTCCTTCACTGCTTTTCTAAAACAGGTTGCTCCACATTCGCCCCGGTGAACATCGGCCCACAATAGATATGGGGTACGCAGATTTTCACAGACCTTTCTCCCCCCTATCAAATGAAGTGTGGATGCCACTAGCAATACCAGCATTTATTACCCATCCCCAATTGCCCCTGACCCAAGGAGGATGTTAGGATTCCAACCGTGTTGGGGTTCAGGTCACAGACAGATGCCAGGGTTCCTGCCTCAAAAGGACAGCATTGAACCAGCTGAGTTCTTACAAGTAGTTTTATGCTTACTGAAAAGTAGTCTTTAGTGTTCCAGATGCATTTGACCATTTTGAACTTAAATTCCTCAGCTGCTACAGAAGGATTTAAACTCAAATGATTCTTACCTTTAGATGCTCGTCCAGTAATTTAACCACTATGTGCAACATACACACCAATCATCTGTCAAGAGTAAATTCTGCTCTTGATTCTTAAATCTAGCTTCGTCTATTTTGTTCTTAAGCGCAACTCAACATTGACTCTTGGGATGCCTCACCGCATATTTGCAATTCAAGAAACATCCCTCTTTGCTACCCCCTTCATCCATTGCTTTACAACATTGTTAATTTCACTAATATTCCATCGCGCTCAGCATTGGTTAGATACTTGGAAGGGAAAAGTAAACCAGAGGACACTGAACTGTGACTGAAGCACAAATTACTCCACAGAGATAGTATCAACACCAGTGTAATAGGCTGAAGGGCCCCAGCCTGTACTACAGCTTTGATGATTTTACATGTCAGAAAGTCCCATTAGTTTGTGAAATTCAGAACAAAGTCAAAACAAACCTTTAACAGTCTAGCTTTAGTAAACTTTGCCTTAGTGACTCGCTCCTTAATAGTTTCAAACTTGAACTCATCATCCTTGTTCTGGCTCCTTTAAATCAATTTAATTTGATTTACTTTGAATTAAATCAATTTATTAAAGTACATACATGTCTCCATATACAATTGAGATTCATTTTCTTGCAGGCATATTCAATAAATCCATAGAATAATAAGCAGAGAATCAATGGAAGACTGCACCAACTTGGCATTCAACCAGTGCACAAAAAAAACAAACTGTGCAAATATAAAAAGAAATAATAAGTATTGAGAACGAGATGAAAGTGAGTCCATTGGTGTGGGAACAAGTGTAGTGAGTGAAGTTAACTTTGGTTCACAGGCCTGATGGTTGTGGGGGTAGCAACCTTTCCTGAATCTGGTGGTGAGAGTCTTGAGGCTCCTGTACCTTCTTCCCGATGGCAGCTGGAAGAGAGTATGACTGAGTGGTCGAGTTCCCCGATGATGGATGCCATTTTCCTCCAACAGCATTTCATGTAGATGTGCTCAGGAGAGGGGAGGGCTTTCCGTGTGATGGGCTGGGCTGTATCCACTACTTTTGGTAAGATTTTCCATTTCAGGGAATTGGCATTTCCACATCAGGCTTTGAGCAACCGGTCAATATACTCTTCACTACCCATCTATAGAAGTTAGTCAAGGTTTTAGATAGCATGCCAATCATCACAAACTCCTAAGGAAGAGAAGGCACTGTTGTGCTTTCTCCACAATTGCACTCAGTGCTGGGCCCAGGACAGGTCCTCTGAGATAATAATACAAAGGGATTTAAAGTTGCTGATAGTCTCCATCTCTAATGAGGACTGGCTCATGGACCTCTGGTTTCCTCCTCCTGAAGTCAATAATCAGCTCCTCGGTCTTGCTGACATTTGAGTGAGAGGCCATTGTGGCACCACTCAGCCAGATTTTCAGTCTCCCTCCTACATGCTGATTCATCACCACCTTTGATATGGTCTGCTACAGTGGTGTCATCAGCAAACTTGAATGCAGCATCGGAGCTGTGCTGAGCCACACACAGTCATAAGTGTAAAGCGAATAGAGCAGGGGGCTAAGCACACAGCCTTGTGGCTCCCGTGCTGACGGAGATCCTGGAGGAGATGCCAATCCGAATTGACTGGGGTCTGCAAGTGACGAAACAGAGGATCCATCTGCACAAGATATGGAGGATATGGTCTAGCTTATTGATTAGTTTTGAGGGGATACTAGTATTGAATGCCGAGCTGTAGTCAATAAAGAGCATCCTGATATATGCATCTTTGCAGTGCAGATGTTCCAGGGTTGAGTGAAGAGCTAATGAGGTGGCATCTACTGAGGACCAGTTGCTCCGGTAGGCAAACTGGAGCAGATCCAAGTCACTTCTCAGGCAGGAATTTAGGTTTCATCACCAAAACATCTCATCTCTGTAGCTGCAAGTGCTACTGGACAATAGCCAGTGGGGCAGCTTACTACATTCTTGGGCACTGGTATAATTGAAGCCCGCTTGAAGGTGGGCACCTCAGACTGCCAGAGTGAGGTTAAAGATCTCAGTGAACTCTCCAGCCAGTTGACCAGCAGAGGTCTACAGTCCTTGGCCAGGCACCCGTTTGGGGCCGGATGCTTCTCATGGAAGCACCCTCCAGAAGGCTGCTCGCACATCGACCTCAGAGACTCAAATCAAAGGAGCATCAGGAGTTGTACGAGCTTGTGACGTTGGAGCAAGTGAGCATCCACTCTTACTGATTTTCAAACCTACCTCACATCATTCCTCATCGCTAACCTTGTACTATAACCTTCAGCTCCATGTTTGCCTTAATTTCTGTGCTATCTATTATTTTTTTTTCAGCAACTGCCTCTTCAGCTGATGATGCACTGGTTTCTGGGATCATCTCTCTAAATTCTATCCATCCCCATTCTCTACCCCTTCCAAAACCTACAAGATCACCTTTTGAACACCAGGTCTAATATCTCCTTTTGAGACCCAGCCAATTTGTATTTACTTGCATGCCATGAAACTACCAATGCCAATGTAATTGTTACAGTAAGTACAAAGGGGAGTTAAAGAGATAGGCCCAATTTGTTAGCACCATTTTCCACAGCTTTTAATGTGTGGTGAACAGACCTGGGCTTTACCCCTCAGTGACTTACTCCATGCATTAAGTTACACTTGGACCTTGTCAGAACAGTGTACAGTATAAACAAGCCCTTTGGCCCATCACATCTATGTTGATATTTTCCCCATCTATACAGATCTAATTTAGCCACATAGGATCTGCATTTTTCCTTACTCAGCCTATTCAATTAGGCATCTGAATGTCTCTTAAATGCTGAGATTTAACCAATTCTACCTCATCTGTCAGCAAGTTCCAGACATTAACCAAGAAAATCTTTCACCTCAAACTCCTTCCCTCTCCTTAAACTACACCCCCTTTTGATATTGCCACCATTGGAAAATGGTTCTATCTACACCTTAATCAGGTCACTCAGCCTCCTTTGCTTGAGGAGCAATGAGTCTAGCCTTCCCAAACTCTCCCAATCAAAATCCTCCAACCTAGGCAACTTCCTAGGAAATCTCCTCTGCACTCTCTCCAGTGAAATCATGTTCTCAAATCCACTGATCAATTTGAATCACTGGCTTCCCAACCACTTATCCCAGCTTAGCTCATTGGGAAAGCAATTTCACAATGCCCACACATTGATGTGTTAACAATTGCTATGCTGTGTTAATTACACCAAGATTTTTCTCCAATCACTGAAAATGTTCAACAAACAAAACATTGAATGATGAAAATAGAGCAGCAACCCACAGGGGACAAGTACAGTGAAATGGGTAGGCACTTGCTGGATGAACTATCATGCAGAGAAGTGTGGTGTGGGCCCATGCTGGTGCTACTGTTCCAAAAGGTCTTAAATACCAACAGCTCAAAGTAGACACCAGTTTGCATTTGTAAAGTGTTATAAACACTCAGCAGGCCTGACAGTATCTACAAGGCGGCTCTACAAAGTTTCGCTTTATTTCAAATTTCCAGCACCTGCAGATTTAAAAAACTTACTGCTGTTATACACTAAGTGGCCACTTTATTAGCTACCTCCTGTACCTATTATTGCTCAGAGTGCATGCCCCTGGTCTTCTGCTGTAGCCCATCCACTTCTTGGTTCAATGTGCAGTGTGTTTAGAGATGATCTTCTGCACATCACTTGTGACACATGGTTATTCGAGTTTGTTGCTTCTGTCAGCTTGAACCAGTCTCCTCTGACCTCATTAACAAGGCATTTTCATCCACAGAACAGCCACTCACTGGATTTCGTTTCTTTTGCAGTTTTCTGTAAACTCCAGGAACTGCTGTGAAAATCCCAGATCAGCAGTTTGAGATAGGGTTAGGTTTAGACTAAACCATCCAATCTAGCACCTACAATCTATGATCAAAGTCACTAAGATCACATTTCTTACCCAGTCTGATGTTTAGTCTGAACAAATGAACCTCTTGACCATGCCTGCATGCTGCCACTATTGGATGATTAGATATTTGCATTAAGTGTATCTAATAAAATGACAACTGAGTACTTCAGCTTTAACAAAAATTTAAAGGAGTTTCATGGGGGGAGTTAACAAAGAGCAGATGAGACATTAAAATTTTCCAAAAATTTAAGTATGGTCACTGATAGTCAACTAGCATTCAGGACTAATGCTGGAGTAAGTGAAATCAGGGTTTCAATTCAGGAGAAAACACACCAAGAATATTATATGACTTTGATGTTTCTTTCCACACCCCCCCCCCCCCCAAAGAAAGGTTTCACTTGCCATAGAAGGTTCAGCAAATTGCTTCCAGGGATGACATTTGTTTTCTCAGGACTTGATGAAAACAAAATTCTTGAAGATCTTGATAGAAAGCATCCCTACATCTTGCCCAAGTTGAGTTGAGTGGATTTTTAAAGCTCGAGAAACTTATCTCATGAAGACCCCTTGATGTGGCTAATATTACGAAGGCTACAGATGCAGTACTGTTGATAGATTTCTCATTATTAAGGGAGCTGAAGATGAAACTGCACCAAGATAAGATACTCATGAATTAACTGACAGAGCAGGGTCAGAGGTCTGCAGGTCTCATCTTATTTCTTATGTTCCTATGAACGTACATGATGCTAGTAAATGAGATCTTATGGGGCTAGAGGACAATACAGAGGCTGTAAAGGTATCTGGACAGAAAAATAAATGAAATTAGTACAATAGAGACCAGATGCAGGGTTCAACCAGAAACACTGACATTGTTTTTCCTGCCACACATGCTGCACGCGCCACCAGGGTCCTCCAGGACACTGTTGATAAATGGTGTTCCTACACCAGGAACCAAAGTAGAGCAGTCATTATGCGATTGGTAAACAAAAAAAAGGCAACAGTAGTTGTGACAGTGGAAGTTTGGCTGAGCTCATGACCAGCTGAAAAAGGCCAAAAATCAATCATGGCATTAGAAACTATCACAGAAAAAGAAAAAAAAATCAGGTATTTGAAAAATTGAATCAAATCAAATTGCTAAATACATTTCAGGTTTTGAATTGATCACAGGTGCTCAGAAGCCTAGTCAGAACTGCTTTATAAGCTACTGAGAAAGGCCGTTCATTTTGACTGAATTTCAGCGAGACGAAGGTCAGTTCCATTCTCCACCCCAGTCAGTACCGAAGTTGGTGGCTAGAATCTTAAAATAATCAGAGCATGATTGGTCCAATTATTGGCCTTCCTCAGAACAGCAGCTCCACAATATATTTAAATTCAGATACATTTGAAATATTGAAAACAGAATATTTCACCAGTTTTAGACCCTGTTCCTTGCTGTTATATCAGCTATTAATGCTTATTATCACCTCCTTCAACCAAGTTTTTGCTGAAAAACATTAAACCTCAGAAGATAGCTTTATTAACACAAGCTGCACATCAGTTACTGTTCTGCTTACTAGTCCCGGGTTTGTATCAGTGAGTCCCAGCTAGTCCCCACCTCCCAAGCAGGCAATTACAATGCTCAGATCTACATCTGAAAGGCAAAACTCTGGTTAAGCCCCATCTACACCCAAAGCCAAACTGTCGCACCCCAAGGTGCAATTGCTTGCGTGGTTACGGATGAGATTGACTGGAATGGTGCAGGAGTTAAATGGGTTAAACTGCAAGAACATACTGCATTTGGAAAGTTAATGTCTTCTTTAATCAGTCTTTTAAAATGATCAAAAGCCAATATTGAAGAGAAACCATTTCCTCTGATGGGAAAAATGAAGGGCATAAATTAAGTTAGCTCATTCAAGAGCAGCATTATTCAGCACAGAATACAGTCAAAGTACACAACTGCTGAAAAGTGACAATAATTTGAAGTCAGTAGACTTCAGTGTAGATGCCACTAAACCACAACAAATGCAAGATCTAACTCAACTTATTCCCATTGGAACAATTGAATTCCATCTGTTCAATACATTCATAATATACCCTACCCCACAAAAATACACGATGAGCCCCTCCACCTACCCTTCCTCTACAGAAAACATTCATCCATGTCTAGATATCAGCACATTGGACGCAAGACATTTGCACCATCCACAAAACAAGTTACATCCAAGTTCATTCTTTGCTTTCCAAAGCAAGTCTTCTTGAAAGGATAACAGTTAAATATAGGAACTAGAAGCAGACAGTCACCAGAACTTGTTCTAATATTCTGTTAGGACAACTGTCCCCAGCCTCCAGTTTTGAGGAAAGCTTTGTCATTCTTGCAAACAAGTACCTTCCACTTTACCCCCAGAATGGCACAACTAAAGATTTTGATCTTGTTCCAAATTCCACAAAGAACAGCACCTAACCCCACCACCCTCGCATTTACCTCGACTCATTCTGAATATTCACACTAAAACCTTAAGCAAGTTTCAGAAGGCAACTGGTCAAGCTTAGAAACATTTCACAATATCATCTAACAGCACACAACCTAACAGGAGCATGCATTTTCACCCAGGATAGGGACTGCTACAACTCGAAGTAAAGCCAACAAATAGAAAGTTAATTCTAATGCCAAGGGACAAGTTGGGGAGATTTATGAAGTAGGCTTACCCTATTCGGTTTAGAAATCCCTTAGTGTGGAGGTGGTGTTGATATTCAAAAAGAAACCATGTTTGTGGGTGGCTGCACCCAGTGTGGTACTGAGCCATAGGCTAGGGCCTATGTCACCAAACTAGGTAGAAAGTCATTAACACTCCAGACTAGATGCTGCCCATTTCCAGTATGTCCAGCATTTTCAGATTTGTGCAGTCACCAAGCCTACACCATTTTGCATCAGAGCCTAACCAGGTGTAATAACATTTAGAGCAATGCAAAAAGGGTGCATTTTCCGACATCAGTAATGTTGCATTTGGCCTAAGAGCAAGGGAGAAGAAACCGGTCTCAGCACCAGTCAGGTTAGCCTGAAAGTATAGCTGCATCCCATCAGCTGGCGACCCACCAGTGGTTGAATTGTGATCAGCTATAACAATGACATTTCCCATTCAAGTTTGTGACAGAATAACAGAGTTGAAAGAGTAAGAGACTTAAGTAGACATTTACCATGAGATGAGGAGCTCATCAACATTAGAAAACACCATGCATTAGGGTTGGATTGGGGGGGGAGGGGGAAGAGAGAGAGAGAGAGAGAGAAAGACCACAATGGACCAAATCATCCTTGCCAAAATTAAGTATTTGATAAAAAATTTCAAGAAATTTCCCTCAATTTTCCCATTTGGTAAGACAAACGAATCAACATTATTCTCCAGTATAAGGCCACAATCCTATTGCACGGGCAGCCAAAATGGTTAAAGGAGCAACTGCAAGGGAAAACAAGACAAACTACCCCACCTTCAGCACACACATGAAACAGGGCTCACTCAGTCCAATCAACCAGACCTCAACCCAGCTGCTCTTGAATTTGTACTAATCAAAATTTACCTCACTTTCAACCCAGCCAGGCAACCAGGCTTCAGGTTGCAAAAGAGATTCCAAATTTTCCTGATCCTACCAAGATTGTCATCCAAAATCTCACTTCCAAGTTCTCAGTCAGAACCTCCCCTAAATTTTCAGAACTTAAACATGTTCCCAACTTAACCCTTTAAGCCCCAATATCACAGCCAATCTAGGAATTCAAGTGAAAATGCACAGCATTTTGCAAACATCAATGGTAGGAAATTGACAGAAGTTTGAATGGAGTTCAGGATTTAAAATATTTCTGCACTAAAAGGACCAACCGTTCAAACAGGTGATGATATACTGTTTATTAAAAGCACAAAAATACAGATACAAACACAAGAGATGATCTGTTGACAGATGAAGCCTCAAATTAAAACTGGTCAGTTACACGCTATAAACGTTTTATTAAAAACCTTGATCCTCAACACCTTTTTACAACAAAAGGCTTCGCCAAACACATTTTGGCAAGAAAATCGGGTAACATTTCGTTTAGTTTACCGAGTCACAAAATGGAAACACTTACGGTTAACAGCCTCACCGTTTAACTGCACGGTCATGTTAAAGGTTTGGTGTGTTGAACATCTGCTCGACGACAAAACAAAACGTTGAAAAGCTTTTGGAACCAGTTAATCAAAGGGAAAAAACGGGTCTATTTACAGGACGTAAAATAAAAATTGCAACCCTGATCCGAACTAATGCTCGTTTGAAATCAAGACCGAAGTAGCATTTTAAATCCACGTTAATCACTTCTCGCTGTTTCAATGATTACTGCACCCGACTAAGAACGGGATGAAAGTTTAATTTGGAGTGGAAATGTATAGGAAACAATTCATTGTTAAATACTATTGTGATCAAAGTTAACTCGCCGTTCCGATGCCTCGCTCTTCCTTTACGATGTGAATGATATCCATTCTAAAACAAAAATTACTGCACTGTTTCGGTGCTCTGCGTTTAAAATTCATAGTAAATGCATAGGAAAATCTACATTAGCCTTCCACTTACGCACTTCAAGGATAGTTTGGACGAATTGTAATTCATGTCTGATAAATTGTTCGTGATCCATATTGCGCGCGTTAAACTTTTAACTGAAGGCAAATCTCATTCCAAATTAGAATTGACTGAACGTTTGCAATCGTTAAAAGACGCGGAATGGAAAAAAAATTAGTTACGTTGCTTAAAAAGTGCTCCCAATGCAGGAAAACCAGCGTTTAAAACAATAGCAAGTCAATGGGTCCCACCTCTCCAAAAAGGAGTAAAAGTTACTGCCATTTTGAAATGTTTTGTTGTCTAAACTGAGAAATTTAGAAAATTTATGAAACGTTTATTAGTCTTCAGACTTTAAAAAATAAATGATTTAGGAAAAGTTGCGCCACAAGATCAATTTAATTCCGCATTGTTGAGCATCGATGCATTTCTCCTTTAAAAGCGCAAGGCTGAATCACGTGACACTACCAGTTCCCCCCGCCCCCATTCAACCCAACGGCGGCTATCCCTGGCGTCAGGGAGTCTGACACCATTTAAAGGGACAGCGCTCCTCTTAAAGCAACACCAATTCAGCACAGGTTTGGGAAAAAAAGTGCACTCAAATTTGTAGCTTTTTCGTTTTACCCCACCAGAAATATGTCACTCTACCTCCCCAATCCTAAAGACTTAAGTAAAGTCAATCATTCAATTTCCGGGGGAGGGGTCGTTGCGCAGCTGACCTCCAAGTCTTAAATTGTAAACGACTGACTGTTTTAAGTTGCTATGACTCAATTTTGTTCCTCCAAAACAAAATAACACATTTTCCTCCCGTTGTAAATGAGGTCCAGATTTGTTCCTTGTTACAACAATAATAAACAGCACAAACACGCACACACTGAGAAAGCGAGTGGCTCTCAGAAAGCTACGATCGCTCTAGTCCATGCACCTAAACTGGCGAGCGCCTGTTTGCTACACAATTGTCCGTTCTGTTTGACTTCAGTCTGAAGCAATTGCTCCGAGTCCGCCCGGCTCACCAAGCCGGAGAAGCCCGAGCCGAAGATGGAGATGAGATTGGAGATGTTGGAAGGGTCCGTGCAGTCCAGGGTTTGGCCGGAGCCCGAGTAGTCTTCGAACCTGACCCGCTTAATCGGCGAAAAGTCCTCGGTTTCGTTCGGGTAAAAGCTATTGCCTGAGTCCGACTTGCGCTTCCTGCCGCCGGTTCCGCCGCCGCTGGCGCAACAACAGGCGCAATCCTGAAGGTAGCCGTTGTCTACCGTGGTGACCGTGTGAGTGTCCAGATCCAGCACCGTGGTCTTGGTACAGTGGGTCCCACCAACGCCACCACCTCCCGACGGCTCATAGTTCGTGCCGGGGTACGAAGCCGAACAAGAGAGTCTGTACAGAGGGTGCTCAGGCTCTGTGTCCTTACTGAGTTGAGTGTCCAGGTGGCCGGGCTGGTGGTCTAGCGGGCTGCACTCGCTCTCCTCTTGGCCGCCGTTTCCCTCTACCATCTCTTCTACCACTTCGAGCGGGTGACTGCCTTGGACCTCTCCCGAGATGTCTAGCATGTCGTGTACCTCCTCGTACTGGTGCATGCCGTAGATCTCGGCGTACTTCTCGCTCATGTAGACTTGCCTGGCGTTTCGGAGCACATAGGAGACCAGGAGGTTCTTGTGAAGCTTGATGCCTCCTCTCTGAGTTCTCGAATTGTGGATTTTGCGGAGAGAGATTGTGATCAAGCTTTGTGCATTGACGGCACAATCCATCATTACCGACCGCCGTTGGCTCCCACCTCAGTGAACAAGCCACTTTTTGTTAGTTGCCCCCTCACAAAAAGAGTCCAGTCCTGTACTTGGGCGGGAGGGGAGGGGAGCTGAGCTCTGCACGGAACCTTCGCCTTTTTCTGAGTGCCTGTGTGTGTTCCCTACCAACAATACGCCTCCTCTCTTCCTCCTCCTGCACTAACACTGCGAGCAATAAGAGGGTTTAGTGCAAGGCACAGCATTTATATGGCATGAATGAGTCATTTGCAATCTTCTCTGACCACTCAGACTGCAGAATCGGAGGCTGATCGACAGCATCACCCCGCCTCCCTACCCACAAGCAGCCAATGGGAGCGAGGCGGTTCCTCATTGCTGTTTAAATCCACTGTGCAAGCTTTAACTGACACAGGCAAGGCTGAGGGGGAAAAATCTCTTCAACAGCTTCGCTGCATGCGACTCAGAGACCGAGAGCCCAGCTTAACGAGAGAGCAGTTTCACTCCTAAATTGGTCTTGCAAACAGCATAACCAGTATTCCTGTGACTTCTCTTGTTTCTTCATAACATTTAGCAATGATTCCTTTCATGTTCAAATTAGAATACTTTTTTTGCATTTTTCCTATTTAATTAATATACACTTTTTTGTTTGTGTGTTAAATAATCAGAAATCATCTCATCTGAAAATTATTGAAGGAATCTAAATGTTCAGTTTCTGCTGACCAGATTCATCTTTCTCTGCTAATTGAGCAACAGTAAAATGTATTTATAATTCAGATTTATTTATTATGTTAGCCTACAGTGAAGTGTGTAGTTTGCGTACACAGCCTACACACCTAAGGAAAGGCTGAAGGCAGCCTACCAGTTTTACCATGTCTTCTGGTGCAAATGTAGCATGCCTATAATGTTCGGCAGAGCAACGCAGAAGGCAACAAGCAACAAAACAACAACGGCAAAACAAGCCTCTTGCCTCTTTCCTCCCTCTCCCCCTATCTCCTACCCACCCAAACACATACACAGACAATTCTCGAACTCCAGGACATACCTTAAGTCTCCAGTCTCCAGGCTTCAGCCTTCGGGCTTTGACTTCCGGACTTTATACAGCTCCTTTGACATAGTTAAATGTCCCAATGAACTGCACAAGAGAACCAACACACAAAACTTGACCAGTCCACGTTGCCAGTCCATAGTCTGATATTTGGGTCCATGAGTGAAGGCATGGAAAAGCATCTTAACATTACAGAAGAAAGATTTAAAGAGGGAAATCCAGAGTCTAGGGCCTTGCTAGTTAAAGACATCTTAAATTAAAATTTATTACAATTATTCAACACAAAATAATTCATTGCATAATTACTCACTCTCTTCAAGTCTGTATTTAGTAGATGCACCTTTGGCAGCAATTACAGCCTTGAGTCTGTGTGGATAGGTCTCTATCAGCTTTGCACATCTGCACACTGCAATATTTCCCTGTTCTTCTTTACAAAAACTGCTCAAGCTCTGTCAGATTACATGGGGATCGTGAGTGATCAGCTCTTTTCAAGTCCAGCCACAAATTGGTAGAAGAAATGCAAAGGTTGACTATTTCTAAATGGAGAGAAAATACAAAAAAAAACTGAGGTGCAAAGGGACGTGGAAATCTTTATGCAGGATTCCCTAAAGGTTAGTTTGCAGGTTGAGTCTGTGGTGAGGAAGGCAAATGCAATGTGTGCATTCATTTCAAGAGGACTAGAATATAAAAGCAAGGATGCAATATTGAGACTTTATAAAGCACTGGTGAGGCCTTACAGAGTATTGTGAGCAGTTTTTGGCCCCTTATCTTAGAAAGGATGTGCTGAAAATGGAGAGGATTCAAAGGAGATTCACGAAAATGATTCCAGGATTGAACAGCTTGTCATATGAAGAGTGTTTGATGACTCTGGGCCTGTATTCACCAGAATTCAGAAGAATGAGGGGTGACCTCATTGAAACCTATTGAATGTTGAAAGGCATAGAGTGGATATAGAGAGGATGTCCCCTATGGTGGGGGAGTCCAAGACCAGAAGGCATAGCCTAGAACAGAAATGAAGAGGAACTTCTTTGTCATAGAGTGGTGAATCTGTGGAATTCTTTGCCACAGGCAGATGTGGAGGCCAAGACTTTACGTATGTGTAACCCTCAGGCTTGCCCAGCTCATGTTCGTCCAGGGGAAAACAGCCTTCGGCCCCGCCAAACTGAGAAATCTCGTTGTGTGGATGCGGTGTAATGTACCGCCCAGTTGCAAACCCACAACGCAAAATATCAGACAGTACATCATATGCAATGAAACGATTGAACCTTATGAATCTTAATCTGAATATAGGGTTAGTAATGAAAATTTTAAAAAAGGCCCATTTCAAGGAAAAGTCAAAAGTGCACGTTGGAGCTCACTGGTTCTCCATTCTTCCACCATCGATCTCCTCTGAGTGTCTCCGACCTTCGGGCCCCTAGATCCCAGTCCACTCCGTCCCATGGTCTACCAGTAATCTCCACACGTGTCTTCCCTCTTCATCTCTCCTCGACCAAAGACTGCGAAAAGTCTCCTTCCAGATCCACAAGACAGAGCAACAATCTCCTGATTGGCTAACATGCATAACCACAGTCCTGTTACCTCCAGCCATAACCCAGACATTGCTGCCACAGAGAAACCATTACCTCAGCAGTGAACATTACAGAGAAGCCATTTCATTAGCCTTAGCAGTGAAACATTGCAGAGAAGCCATTACATTAGCAGTGAATCCTTACAGCGTGTTACATATATTTAAGGCAGAGGTGGATAGATTCTTGATTAGTCAGGGCATAAAGGGATACGGGGAGAAGACTGGAAATTGAGGCTGAGATGAAAATTGGATCAGCCATGATGAAATGGTGGAGCAGACTTGATGGGCCAAATGGCCTAATTCTGTTCCCATATCCTAAGGTCTTATACTTGTAATGATACAGGAGACCGTTTGTCTCAATAGGCCCATGCAGCTCCCAGAGAGTAATCTCATTAGTCCCCTTCTCCTCTTTGTCTCCCTAAACTTGCAATCTACTCTTTCCCATCCAAGCCTTTCAATTCTCCCTTGATTCTTCCAGCCTTTAACCTATGCTGAAGGATAATTTACAGCAGGGAATTAACCTACCAGTATGTTTTTGAATGCGGGAGGAAGCAAGAGCATATGGAAGAATTCAACGTGGCCACGGAGACAGCATACACACTTTGCACAAACAGCACCTCGGGTCAAGATCAAGCCTGGATCCACGGAGACGTGAGGCTGCACCATTATGGTAGATCAGCATGTTGGAATAATTAAAAGAGGGAATGTTCAAGGATCAAGGATCAACTTTATTCACCATATACATTTAATTTGCTGTGGCACGTTGGTGTAACATGTAACAAAAACAACATTCAACAATTATAAAGAATTAAGAATTAAAACAAAATAAAGTTAGTTTAAAATACTGATATGGAATAAAATGGAATTAATACATAAATACCAGAATGTATTTACAATGTAAACAGCATTATGAAAGGTGGTTTAAAGTGTTTTCACTTTACACTGCACGCTGTCGGAGCAGTGCTGCCAGGATAATCAAGGACACAACCCACCCAGCCAACACACTTTTAGTCCCTCTTCCCTCCCGGAGAAGGCTCAGGAGCTTGAAGACTCGTATGGCCAGATTTGGGAACAGCTTCTTTCCAACTGTGATAAGACTGCTGAACGGATCCTGACCTGGATCTGGGCTGTACCCTCCAAATATCCGGACCTGCATGTCGGTTTTTTTGCACGACCTTACTTTCCATTTTTCTATTTTCTATTTATGATTTATAATTTAAATTTTTAATATTTACTATCGATTTGTAATCCAGGGAGCGGGAAGTGCAGAATCAAATATCGCTATGATGATTGTACGTTCTAGTATCAATTGTTTGGCGACAATAAAGTATAAAGTAAAGTTTACAGAGCACTGAGTGAGGTAACAGAAGAGGAATATGTCTACCTCTGAGAAATGCAGGTCAGAAGGAGGCTCTAAAGAAAAGGTGGAATGAGCTATGTAAGAATTTCAAAGTACCTTGAGAGGTTTCAACAACTTTGAGATTTGTCTGCTTACAGGCAGCCACAAGGCAAGAAACCTGAAAGAACCCAATTAAAAAAAATAAAGACCAACACACAATGCGCAGAGAAAGAGAAAAGAAAACACGAATCATGCAAGCAATAGAAGCGAACAACAACATTCCGGGCCAAAATGAGTCATTAGAACCGAACTCCGGAGCAGCCCAGTGTAGGTAGCAGTAGGTAGCAGTCCGTACCCGTTCATCATATTAGCGGGCACAGAGCACAGCAGTCTTTATAGCCTCAGCGCCATGGAGAGAATAAGAATTTTACAACCGAGCCACTGCTTAATCAAGAGTGATGCAGACGAGCAAGCACAGGGATGGTAACTGAACAATATGATGGGTATTGGGACAAGGCATGCAGAGTAATCTCAAGTTTATGGGGAGGGATGAATGAAACTGCTCAGGAATAGTAAAGGCTAGAGTGAGGATTCTATGACAGCTGAGCTGAGACAAGTATGGAGGCAGAGGTGACACAGAGTTAGAAATAGTTGGTCTTAGTAAAAAACTGATTATGTGAACTGAAGCTCATCTGATGTCAGATATGACATAAACACCGCTGCTTCAACAGTCTGGTTCAACTTTACATAGTTACCAGGAAGGGACATGGAGGCAGCCAAAGGAATAAAAGTAATGGTGGTATCAAAGGAAATTAGTGCTAATGACAGTCAAGTAGTCAGACAATGTAGGGCAAGAGAGGTGACGGTATTTTAGAACCAGATGTCACGTGCAGAAACTGATTCTGTTTTTCCAAATGACGTTGCCAAACAAGAACACAGAACGAGAAATTGGTGGGTGTGAAGGACAGATCCATTAAGGAGCACCATAGTATAGATAAAAACAAAAGAAAAGCCACTGCAGGTTGTTCTTTGGCTTTGGCTTTGACAGGGAGCATCTTCTGAGATCGAATGGATTACTGGGAACAGGACATTCAAGAATGACAATGTGGTCAACAATGTTAAAGGCAGCAAGCAAGTCATGATGGAAGAGACAGAATATATAACTTTCATTACAATCACATTGGCTATCTTTAGTAACTTGATCAACTGGGAGATGAAAACCCAGCTGGAGGAATACAGAATCATAAAATCATTATAGCAAGGAAATATGTCGTCAAATTTGTACTGGCTCGATGAAGAATAATCCAAGTAACGCTACTTTGCTGGCTATCTCCTTGTGGTCCTAGATTTTTCCCCTTTCATTTGCTTATTCAATTCCTTTTGAACAGTACGATTACATTTCTCTCCCCTATCACAAGGGCAGAGCATTCCAGGTGCTAAACCAAGTGGACCTAAATAAATACTAGGTCAGTGTTTACCAATCCTGTTGACGATCACTCTCTTCTATGAGATGAGAGTCAACAACATCGCCATATAAACAGCCATTCACAAAGATCTTTGAGACCTTAAAATCCTGACACTTGATGCAGCCGCAGGAACTCCTTTAGGATACAAACTCAATAGTGGCACATCTTGCTCCACAACACCCTGAGGAAAGTTTGGGCAGAAAGTTTTTGACAAATACCTTGTAAAGCATTTAACATATCAGCAACTGTGTCATGGAACATGTGGACAGCCATAAACGGGATAAGGACTGGTGAGGCCCATTGGGGATAACCGACGCACAAGTGGCACCTTAAAACTTCATCTGGTTGCAATTGTGGAAACCCTGATTCAACCAGGGACCGAATAATAATATTGTGTCCCAACACAAGACAACATCATGAGTTACATCTGCTTCCTAGCAGGTCATTGGTTAGGGACATGAGCTTAAAATTATAATAACAGATTCCGCTCTTAAAATTATATAAAAATTATGTTTCTCATTTATTAGCAATATCATAGAAAAACTCTACAACAATGCTATTGAGCAGCATTTATTCACCAATAAATTGTTCACAAAGCTTATTTTGTGTTTTATCAGGGTCATTCAGTTACAGTCCTCATTACAGCCTTGGTGCAAAATATTATCAGGGAGCTGAATTACAGAGAGGAGGTAAAAGTCTTTATCCTTGAGGCAGTATTTGACTGAATATGATATCAAGAAGCCCTAATTAAAATTGAACTAATTGAATTGGGAAGGAATGCTTCAACTGACTGAATCCAGAAAATTTAGAGAACATTTCCTGAACCACCACCAATCTAAGTATATCAGTCCTTCAATAAGGAGACCTAAAATCTCTGTGCAACGTTCCAGGTGTTGTCTGCCCAACATCTTGGACAGTTGTAGCAAAATTTCCCTGCTTTACTGTTCCATCCCTTGCAATAAAGGCCCGTGCCTCATTTGCTTTGAATTTCTTCTTGTACCTGCCATTGGCCATCTGTGTTTCGTGGACAAGGACCTCCGTTACACAGCAGCATTCTGTAGACTCTCCCCACGACCATTTTGCAGTCCCCCTGCAATTTTTAAAAAATTCTGCTTTTCTACTCTCACTAGCAAAGTGGGTGAACTCACAATTCTTCGATGCTGATCAGCCAGATTTTTGCATTCGATTCCGGATGATCTTTAAACTGAAAACAGCGATCTTTTGGTCTCCATCTTGCTGCGGAAAGGGTGATACCTCTCTGTCCCTTGTTGGTCAGGGAGAACCCATGGCATGTTGATGGGGTGGATTATGGACTGTGGGTTTTGTTGGACTGCAAATCACGGGCTTTTTGGGGGCCTTCCTATTGCTTACTTGGAGGGAGATGGTGCTGATGCTTCCTGTTGGAACGAGTGGGGGGAGGGAGAGGGTTTTTACGCTTTGCTGCTGCATGTGGGTGGGAGGAGGGCGGGGTGCTTTGGGGCTCTACCATCTTCCTGTCATTCATTCTTTGGGGAATTCTTTTGTTTCATGGATGTCTGTAAAGAGTAAGAATTTCAGGTTGTAAACTGTATACATTCTCCGATATTGTGGAAACCTTGAGCCATTGAATGGTAAACACGAGGAATTCTGCAGATGCTGGAAATTCAAGCAACACACATCAAAGTTGCTGGTGAACGCAGCAGGCCAGGCAGCATCTCTAGGAAGAGGTACAGTCAACGTCTCAGGCCGAGACCCTTTGTTAGGACTAACTGAAGAAGCTAGTAAGAGATTTAAATGTGGGAGGGGGAGGGGGAGGGGGGAAAATGTTTGGAGGAACAACACCTTACATTCCGTCTGGGTAGCCTCCAACCTGATGGCATGAACATTGACTTCTCTAACTTCTGCTAATGCCCCATCTCCCCATCGTACCCCATCCATTATTTATATACACATATTCTTTCTCTCACTCTCCTTTTTCTCCCTCTGTCCCTCTGACTATACCCCTTGCCCATCCTCTGGGCTTTTCCCCCCTCCCCCTTTTCCTTCTCCCTGGGCCTCTGGTCCAATGATCCTCTCATATCCCCTTTGCCTATCACCTGTCCAGCTCTTGGCTCCATCCCTCCCCCTCCTGTCTTCTCCAATCATTTTGGATCTCCCCCTCCCTCTCCCACTTTCAAATCTCTTACTAGCTCTTCTTTCAGTTAGTCCTGATGAAGGGTCTCGGCCTGAAACGTCGACTGTACCTCTTCCTAGAGATGCTGCCTGGCTTGCTGCGTTCACCAGCAGCTTTGATGTGTGTTGCCATTGAATGGTTCTGTTTCTCTTTCCACAGATGCTGTAAGACCCTCTTGAATGCTTCTGTCAGATTCTGCTAGAGTAACTTCTACCTTTAGTGAACTCTGTGTCCTCCTCACAATTTGTTCTCTCACTACTTTTATTTCATCTGCAAATTTGGTTTCTACACACTTAGTTCTTTCATTTAATCATTTACATTGGTTGCATATAGTACAGGCCCCATCATTGAATCTTGCCGCACCATTAGTTAAAACTTGACGACTTCAAAACACATTTATCCTGAATCTGGTTACCATGAAAAGAAAATCAAAACACTGCAGATGCTGGAAATTTAAAATAAGAACCAGGAAATGCTAGAAGCATTTAGCAATCAGGCAGTACCTGTGGAAAAAGGAACAATTAATGTTTCGCATCTGGGACCCTTCATCTGATGCTGTCCAACCTGTTGCGTGTTTCCTGTATTTTCTCTTTCTGTTTGTGTTTTCCATTAGTTAGCCAATTCATTTAACATATTAATTTATTATACCTAAGTCTAGGAGCTTTTATCCTGTTATACTATATGCAAGAGCTTATGAAATGCCTTTTGGAAATCCAAATGTACTGTGTCTACAGAATTCCTATATGCAGCGTCTCCTTTTATCCTTAAAGAATTTCATTAAACTTGTCAGGCATTTTTTCCTTTTCATAAATACTGCTTAATAGTGTTATGATTCACGAAACAATCTGCTCCTACTTTCTTAATACTGGATTCATCTACCACCCTAAATGAACTACAAAGCAATCGCCAGGGGTGTGATGGAATAATTCCCTCTTGCCTGCAAGCGCTGCTGCAAAAACACCCAAGGAGTTTGGCATCATGCAACACCAAGCAGCTGCCTGATGCCCCACTGGTGCTCTGTGGATGCAGTACAGTACACCTTCTGTATGGTGCAGTGGAGCAAATCGTCAAGGATTCTTCAACGTTGTCTCCCAGACCTGTAGATGAGACAGCCTCTGCTGGCTTAGAGGTTTGTGTAGACTCGGCATGTCGTCTAAAACTCGTACAGACTTTTATAAATGCACAGTGGAGAGTATCCTGATTGGTTGCATCATGTCCTGGTATGGAAACACCAATGCCCAAGAACGGAAAAGCCTACGAGAGTGGTGAAAGCTGTCCAGCCCATCACAGGAAATGCCTTTTACACTATTGTGCACAGCTACAAGGAACGCTGCCACAAGAAAGCAGCATCCAGCATCAACGACCTCCCACCATCGAAGCAATGCTCTCTTCTTTCTGCTGCCGTCGGGAAGGAGGTAGGGAATCTTAGCTCCCACGCCTCCAGGTTCAGGAACAGGTATTACTTTTAAACCATCTGGCTCCTGAACCAGCGTGGATAACTTCACTCACCTCAGCACTGAACTGATTTCACAACCTATGGACTCACTTTCAAAGACACTACAACTCCTGTCCTCTGTAGTATGTATTTATTTAATTATTTATCTGTTGTTTTTTTTTAAAATTTGCACAGTTTGCCTTTTTTGCACATTGGTTGTTTATCAGTCTTAGTGTGTAGTTTTTTTGTTGATTTTATTGTTTTTTGTTGTACTGTGAATGCCTGCAAGAAAGTGAATCTCAGGGTAGAATATGGTGATATATACATACTTCAATAATAAATTTACTTTGAACTTTGATCTTTGACATGAACGGAACACAGGTCAAATGGATAAACCAGAAAGTATCTGACAAGAAATGTTTTCACACAATGAGTTGTTATAAGGAAACCAAATGCATGTAACATTCAAAAATTTAGCACAACTGGGAACTCAACGTATTAATTATCTTGTTACATAGATTCTCTCATTCAGTTCAGGATGAAGGCAATAATACATTTTTAATGTCTTAACAATAATAAAAATATGAATTTATATAATGTCTTACAAGTCACCAAATGTTTAGTCAAAGTGTTTTTTTGATTGACTGTAAATGAACAAAATCAATGCAGACACCTAGTGCAGATAATGGACTGCCTTCATACAATGCTTTTGATGGTTGCATCCTCCAAATCTTCATTTTCATTGTAACGTTCAAAAAAATTGCCAATGCCTTCAAATTCTTCATAGTTCCTAATGCATTGTTGAAGTAGTGAAATTGTTTCATTTTCACTCCTGGCCATTTCTGGCATCTCCAAACCTGAATGCTTGAAATTATGGTAAGCAAAATAGTTCTGAATGATCTTACTGCTTATTTCTTGCCAAATATCAGTGACAAAAATAACTGCTTTTTGAACACAAACACACACAAATGATGCTATTTAAAAACTGTTCACTCTAAGCATGGTATGGTGTCATCAAGTGCATGTGACTGATGCTAGTTAGAAACTGTTCGGCAACAATTTCCTGTCCCAATTAAGTGACATAGTGTCCCAAATAAACAAAGGAAATCCCTGCAATTTTCTCTATAGAGATCTTTAAGAGTTGTCTCAAATAGCGGCTTCACCGATTAATTGATGGTCCAATTAATCAGAATCCACTGTATTGTCAAATATTCCATCAGGATAGGCTGCAGTCATGTGGTCACAAACTCCTTGAAATCAAGATATTAAAGTTCAGAAACTCAGTCTATTTGCCCCATATGACCAGAGCTGTGGGTTTTTGATAGAAACAGGTTCCACTTCAAGACCGTCAGTGATTAGAGTTAAGGTAATCAACAGAAGTATCAAAGGAAAGATAAGAGGCTATTACTTGAAGTGCAAGCTCTGACAAAGACATGAAAGCAGATTCAATAGTTACTTTCAAATGGGAATTGGATAAATACTTTAAAAATGTACTGGTTTATGGGGAAACAGCAAAGGGAATAGATTTATTCTACACAAGACTACTTATCTATAAATATAATCAAAACATAGTTATCCAATGCTATCACAGGATATCACAAAGGCACTTACTAAATCTGTTTAGTTTACTAAAGTATTTATAAAACTTTTAGTTGGTGAGGGACAATCTGCATCAGTTCTCTCGCCCATTAAATCTCCAGTTAAATTTTTTTAAGCCCGCATCTCATGCATGTAGTCTCCTTACACACATTGGGGTTAATTTTACATTAATTCATCCATTACAAAACTAGTGAGGTTGGTGCAACCCCAGCTTTGCACTCCAGCCAATTCTACCTGTGGCTGAAGAAAAGGAAGAATAGTGTAGGCTGTGAGTAAAAATTGGGAATCCACCTGTGAGGTTAGGGAAGAATTATCCCAAGAGTTTTAACCATAAGCACAAGGTAACTTTGCATGTGCCCCCAATAGTTTCCTAGCTGCATTCAAGTATGAAAAAATCTTTCAATTCAACATTTGATTCTTCAAGCATAAATTTGAATAGACTGCTGGACTGATTGAGCGGATGAGAATGTTCTCTCCCCCACTCCCCCCCAGCTGAAAATTGGTTGGTTGGTAGTCTAATGTTTTGCAAACAAGACAAAGTTGCCTATTAACCTTAACAACTTACTAACTTTTTTTTTACCTAGATAACTGATGAGAGAAATGTTGATCATCCCTCCTTCAGCAAGATAAAAATATAGAATTTAGATTTTTAATCTCCTCAAGGTACTCCAAAACTCTTTGCAGCATATTAATTTAACTAAGAACTTTTGAAACGTACATTCTTGTCACAGCTCTAGTCTATCACTTGCATAGTGTAGCTTGATTATCTTATTGCAGAAATACACTTGGAATTATGACCAGTATTTAATTTTAGTCTGAAATTTATTCTTCCATGTGAAGCCAAAGTTGAGATATGGAATATTATGCACTAATGCTTCTGGAAAAGTTCCAATTTATAATAATTTTGCTAACTATATAATACCAGTGATTCTGTAATCAATTCATTGCTGGTTGTTAAAATTACCAGATTAAGATGTGATTTAACTTTTGTTTGTAAATATCTTGCTTTTTGCGGTGGTTGAAACATAAATGAGATGGATCCCATTTTCAGCCCTGGATTGGAATTTAGATCTAAGTCCAAAAGTATACTGGCCACTGCTGGCCTCAACGCATCTAGGCCAAAAAGGGGCAAAAGTCAGCCGGGATTCCTATGGCATCCATGTGAGGGTATGTATGTGTATTTCTGCATGAACGTGAAGTGTGTGCACCCATGTCTCCAGTTATTTGTTTGTTTAAGATAAGAATCAGTTTGTGCAAAGACTAGATCATTTGATGCTGTGGAGAGAGAAAATGGAAATGATGGACAGGAGAACCTTCACGAGACTCAGTTCACAATTTTAGCTGTGTTGCTGAATAACCAACATTTTCACACTGGAGAGGTTTGGAGGGTGGTTTAGTCTTGGCTCTTTACACAGTTCTGGTGACTGCTACAGAATGGTTGAGAGCTGATATTCTCTTGAAGTTGATCTATAGTCCAAGAAGGAAGGCTAAGGAAGGGAATATGTGCACACCTGCTGCCATGATTCACATGATGGTACATATGATGTCCTGATAACTCCTGGCAGTGGGAGTGATCCAGTTCATTATTAGGTCCTTTTGAAAGTACTTTGTAATTGATACATAATAAACTTTTAATGGTAAATCATTCATTTCCATGCTCTTTTGTGATTATTTCCCATGTGCATTGAAGAAAAATCTTTTATATATCCTGCAGTTTACTGCACAATTGAAGACCAGTGTATTCATGACCTGGGCGGTGTCCTTTTTTTCACCCTCTTTTCCAAAGAGAGGAAATCAGATCAGCAATATTGGTACCATGTCTAATATAATGAAGTGTTTCAAGTTGTGTGTTCACAGGAAGTTAAAGTTGTCAGCCTTTTGAAGGGCATTTTATGAATCAAACGTTTCTGTAGATCCTTGAATGATTTTTGGCAGGATAAATTATGCAGATGATACCACTGTGGTGGGGCTCATCAGCAAAAATGACGAAACAATGTACAGGGAGGAGGTCAAACACCTAGAGAGCTGGTGCAGGGATAACAACTTGATGCTTAATGTCACCAAAATCAAGGAGATGATCGTCGATTTCAGACGGTCTCAGCCTGAGCACACACCCCTCAGCATCAGCGGCTCCACAGTGGAGAGAGTGGAAAACGTCAAGTTCCTTGGGGTGCAGATCTCGGACAATCTCACCTGGTCCAGGAACACCAGCTGCTGTGCTGTCGACAAAAAAACCTTGCAGAGGGTGGTTAAGGGAGCAGAGAAGGTTATTGGGGTCTCCCTACCTTCTGTCCAAGACCTCTTTCAGAGTCGATGCCTCCAGAAGACACGGTACATCATTAAAGACCCCTCACACCCTCTCCATGAACTGTTTGTTCTTCTGCCATCAGGCAAACGTTACAGGAGCATCAAAACTAAAACCACAAGCTTCCTCCCACAGGCAGTCAGACTGCTAAATAGCTGCTCTACCTGACTCTGCTTTGGACACTTTTAACTTGCACTGGACACTTATAACTTGATTTTAACTGACATGTGGCTGTTGTGTTTTACTATTTATTGTTATGTTTATTATTTAGTGTTGCGTTTGTTATCTTATGATTGCACTGCCCCTGAGAAACGCTGTCTCATTCTGCCCTGCAGAGCTGATGTACGGTTAGAATGACAATAAAGTTTTCCGAATTTTATGAATCTTGAATAAGGGATAGAGGTAGAGTCCCACTGCTGCCATACCCTGCCATCACACAATTTTCTAAGAGAGGAATAGTATTTATGAAATTAAATTTGTGGTGGAGGAAATGGTTTCAATCTTCCATAGATTTGGCTATTTAGATATTTTTTTGAGGGAAACTTCTGCACCTTGCAATTGGAAGTTAGGAAAATAGTGTAACAAATTGGAAATAATGGGATGCACCAGATATGTGGGGGCAAGATGGAGCTGAATACCATTAGTGCCAGAAAAAAAGATGTAGAGATGAAAAATGGGAAAGGACCTAGGATCAAATAACCAAGGATCTAGGCTAAAGTAATCAGTGAAGATTTTAGTGCTGAACTTGCTCTTTTTTTGTATGAAATGGAGCACTTGAGGTAAACTAACTGAAATTTAAGAAAGAGATTAACAGAATTGACCACACAATTTTCCTTAAACTGAAGGGTTCAAATACAAGAGGGACTAGTTAACATGAAGAATTTAGTTGGAAAACTATATTGAGAAAACATTATCATCTAAAGTTCAAACAATTTATTAAACATGTTGCCAGGACATCTTATTACAAAGGATTACAGAAGCAATTAGACTGAGAAAGAAAGGACTGAGAGATATGATGAGAAGATGGAAAGGTCTATTAACCTTTTCTCTTCCTTAAGATATCATATGATTCTTTTCTTATTATATAATAATTTGAAATTATCCTTAATAGCCTTTAAAGACCTCTGATGAATGTGATGAATTGTAGTAGGAATAAGCTCATGTGGAACATATGACCTGACTGTATGGTCTGTTTAGGGGCTGAAGAGTTCAATGTATTTTTTTACATAGCCTTTTTGGATTTAACAGAAGCAATCAAGAGGCATCTACCTCACATTTGACTGCATGCAGCAAGTCAACTTGCACATCTGCTCTCGCTCCATCCTCCCGCCACCCCACTAGGAATAGGGTTCCCCTGGTCCTCATCTACCACCCCACCAGCCTCCGGGTCCAACATATTATTCTCCGTAACTTCCGCCACCTCCAATGGGATCCCACCACTAAGCACATTTTTCCCTCCCCGCCTCTCTCTGCCTTCCGCAGGGATCGCTCCCAACGCGACTCCCTTGTCCATTCGTCCCCCCCATCCCTCCCCACTGATCTCCCTCCTGGCACTTATCCTTGTAAGCGGAACAAGTGCTACACATGCCCTTACACTTCCTCCCTTACCACCATTCAGGGCCCCAAACAGTCCTTCCAAGTGAGGCAACACTTCACCTGTGAGTCGACTGGGGTGATATACTGCGTCCGGTGCTCCCGATGTGGCCTTTTATATATTGGCGAGACCTGACGCAGACTGGGAGACCACTTTGCTGAACATCTACGCTCTGTCCGCCAGAGAAAGCAGGATCTCCCAGTGGCCACACATTTTAATTCCACATCCCATTCCCATTCTGACATGTCTATCCACGGCCTCCTCTACTGTAAAGATGAAGCCATACTCAGGTTGGAGGAACAACACCTTATATTCCGTCTGGGTAGCCTCCAACCTGATGGCACGAACATTGACTTCTCTAATTTCCGCTAATGCCCCACCTCCCCCTCGTACCCCATCCGCTATTTATTTTCATACACACATTCTTTCTCTCACTCTCCTTTTTCTCCCTCTGTCCCTCTGACTATACCCCTTGCCCATCCTCTCGGTTTTCCCCACCCTGCCCCTTGTCTTTCTCCCTGGGCCTCCTGTCCCATGATCCTCCCATATCTCCTTTGCCAATCACTTGTCCAGCTCTTGGCTCCATCCCTCCCCCTCCTGTCTTCTCCTATCATTTTGGATCTCCCCCTCCCCCTCCCACTTTCATATCTCTTACTAACTCTTCCTTCAGTTAGTCCTGACGAAGGGTCTTGGCCCGAAACGTCGACTGTACCTCTTCCTAGAGATGCTGCCTGGCCTGCTGCATTCACCAGCAACTTTGATGTGTGTTGGCTGAGTCAACTCTGTCTTATTTTTGCTTTATAATGGCATCCAAGTCAATGGATCCACAACAGATGCAAATTTAGTGCCGACTGTCATCAAGCAGGTCTTCATTATTACTCCACGACTTTTCTCCATCTTTCTTGCTGCAGAGCTGTAAGTCACTACAAGCTTCTGGCTGGAGTGGAATTAATTTACAGGACGAATGGGATTACATGGTTGTAAATCTAGTCAGCTTCATCTTGGGTACTAGCCTACAAGGTACCCAGGATTTCTTTAGAGAGCGGTGTCTCTGAAAGGCAGCGTCCATCATTAAGGACCTCCAGCACCCAGGGCATACCCTTTTCTCACTGTTACCATCAGGTAGGAGGTACAGAAGCCTGAAGGCACACACTCAGCGATTCAGGAACAGCTTCTTCCCCTCTGCCATCCGATTCCTAAATGGACATTGAATCTTTGGACACTACCTCACTTTTTTTTAATATACAGTATTTCTGTTTTTGCATGTTTTTAAAACATCTCTTCAATATATGTAATTGATTTACTTGCTTATTTTTAAATATTATTATTTATTTATTATTGTATGGGCACGTGGCCAAGTGGTTAAGGCATTGGACTAGCGACCTGAAGGTCGTGAGTTCGAGCCCCAGCCGAGGCAACGTGTTGCGTCCTTGAGCAAGGCACTTAATCACACAGTGCTCTGCGATGACACTGGTGCCAAGCTGTATCGGTCCTAATGCGCTTCCCTTGGACAACATTGATGTCGTGGAGAGGGGAGACTTGCAGCATGGGCAACTGCTGGTCTTCCATACAACCTTGCCCAGGCCTGCGCCCTGGAGAGTGAAGACTTTCCAGGCACAGATCCATGGTCTCGCAAGACTAACGGATGCCTTTACTTACTTATTTTTTTCTCTCTCTGCTAGATTATGTATTGCATTGAACTGCTGCTGGTAAGTTAACTAATTTCACATCACATGCCAGTGATAATAAACCTGATTCCGATTTTGACATTTGCATATGTGTACCTTCTGATGCTGAGCTCTAAATTGTTGTTGACTCTTTTTCTGAAGCATGTGAGTGGATGAACCTTATACCTTTCATATACAACACAAACACTGCCTTTTAACAAGAGGTATTCCATGATGAGATCCCTGGAAAACATGGACCATTTCCTACATCTCTGAAGCCTCCACACTGTGTAGACAAACACTGATGATGAAATTCATCATTGGCATGACCAATTGGAGAAGGAGGACCAGACTGATGAACCTCAAACTTGGCACAAGGGACACTGGGTTCTGAGCAACAGTCCTTGCTTTACTGTATGATTCTGAGATATAGTTTACATTCAGCAGGCACAAAGCACAAGAGAGAAACCACCAACACTGAATCTGCAAAATCATCCAAATGCACCGGTCGGATAAACAAACCAACAACAGCGACATTTTTGATGCCGGAAATTCAATTGGTTCTGATGATAAACCAGTTGTTTCCTACGTCCATACTCCTGAAACACGCACTATATTTTGAAGTTTGTCATGGCAAGAGATTATCTGGTCAATAGACCATAAGCTCAATGATGTTTTCAAAGCTCCCTCAAGAAGTGTAATATCCTTACCAACTTGAGAGAATATCTGGTCCAAGACTGCTCAAAATAAAGAAATGGGGTTTGGAATGACATTGAGAACACCAATGCAACATATTGAGAGGACTCAGATGCAAATTTAGTATAAATAGCAGAAGGAATCCACTTATTCTCAAACTACCCACCCATCAGCCATCACCTGCAGCCATGATTACGGGTACCACATTGGCTTAATTAGCCAACTTCAGTGCAAGCAAGTCTTCTTCAGTACTGATTATGTGCATAAGAAGAGGAACTTCTGCACTCCATCGATACCATAACTGTCCTATTCAGGCCATACTGTCCTCACTTTATATAATAATCCACATCTGGTCTGGTCAATAATACCGGCTTTGATTCGGACTCAATGTTCATGAGATGCATTCTACGAGTTTGTGTGACGGGAATCCTCATAATGAGTGAATGATAATCAGATATTGTAGGTTAACGTAATTGGGAGAAATGTACATAATTCTCAACCACCAACATTGAGTTGGGGTTTTGCTTTAAGAGGCTGGTCAGACGAGGTGACATAAAGATTTTGAGTGTGCTTTTGGAGTTCAATAAAATGTGTTATGGGCTTCATTAAGTATAAAATGCCTCACTTTGTTTTATTTGCAAAGGCCTACAATATAAAATATATTTTATTTTCAGAATCAGAATCGTTTGATATTATTGATGTATGTTGTGAAATTTGTTGTTTTGTGGCAGTACATTGCCATACGTAATAATGAAGAAACTATAAATTACAATGACATTTTAAGAGAGAGAGAGAGAGGGAGGGAGATGGGGGGGGCGGGGTGGGATGTGGGGGAGGGAGAGAGAGAGAGAGAGAGAGAGAGAGAGAGAGAAAGGTAGTGTTCATGGGTTCATTGTCCATTCAGAAATCTGATGGTGGAGAGGAAGAAGCTGTTCCTGAAACGTTGAGTGTCTTCAGCTCCTGTACTTCCTCCTTGATGGTATCATGGAGAAGCGGGGATGTCCTGGGTAATGGTGGTCCTTAATGATAGATGTTGCCTTTTTGAAGGTGTCCTTGGTGCTGGGAAGGCTAGTGCCCATGATGGATCTGGCTGAGTTTACAACTTACTGCAATTTTTGTCTGATCCTGTGTAGTGGTCCCTCCATATCAAATGCTGATGCAACTAGTTAGTCTGCTATCCACGGTACATCTGTAGAAATTTGCAAGAGTCTTTGATGACATACCACATCTCCTCAAACTTCTAATGAAACATCACCACTGTTGTGCCTTCTTTTTAATCACATCAATATGTTGGGCCCAGGATAGATCTTCCGAGATGTTCACACTCACAAACTTGAAACTGCTCACCCTTTCCAGTGTTGATCTCTCAATAAAGACTGGTGTGTGTTCCCCCAACTTCCCCTTCCTGAAGTCCACAATTAATTCCTTGGTCTTACTGCTGCTGACTGCAAGGTTGTTGTTTCGACACCACTCAACCAGCTGATTGATCTTGTTCCTGTACGCCTCCTCATCACCATCTGACATTCTGCTGACATTAATCAGTCACCAGCAAGTTTATAAATGGCATTTGAGCTGTGCCTAGCCACACAGTCGTGGGTGTAGAGAGAGTAGAGCAGTGGGTTAAGCATGCATCCTTGAGGTGTGCCAGTGTGCCAGAGACCCAGATTTTGGAGCTTGTTGATTAGAACTGAGGGTATGATTGTGTTGAATGCTGAGTTGTAATCAATAAACAGCAGCCTGACGTGGGTATTGTTATTATCCAGGTGATCTAAGGCCGAGTGGAGAGCCAGGGAGATTGCATCTGCTGTAGACCTATTGTGATGATATTCAAATTACAGTGGGTTCAGATCCTTGCCTAGGCAGGAGGTGATGACCAACCTCTCAAAACACTTCATCACAGTTGATGTGAGTGCAACTGGGTGACAGTCATTAAGAGCTCACCCTGCTCTTCCTAAGCACTGGTATGATCGTTGCCGTTTTGAAGCAGGTGAGAACCTCCGACTGCAGCTGTGAGAGATTGAGGATGCATTCGAACACTCCCGCCAGTTGGTTAGCACAGGTTTTCAATGCCATTGAGGCCTGGTGCCTTGCGAGGGTTTACCATCTCGAAAGATGTTCTGATGCCAGGCTCTGAGACAGAGATCACAGGGTTATCAGATACTGCAAGGACTTATATAGGTGTAGTTTTATTCTCCCTTTCAAAGTATGCATAAAAGATGTTGAGTTCATCTGGGAGTGAAGCACCACGGCTATTCATGATGGTAGGTTTCACTTTGTAGGGAGTAATGGCCTGCAAACCCTGCCAGAGCTGACGTGCATCTGATTTCACCTCTAACTTCAATCAGAATTGCTTTTTAACTCTTAAAATAGCTTTCCTTAGGTTGTACCTGGACTTCTTGTGTAGTTCTGGACCACCGGTCCTGAACGCTGCAAACCTAGCCCTCAACACACTACGAATCTCCTGGTTCACCCACAGCTTCTAGTTTGGGTATGCTGTTAGGTTCTTGAAGGCACACACTTACCTACGCAGGTCTTGATGAAGCCGGTGACAACTGTGTCACATTCAATGACATTTGAAGATGAATCCCTAAATATTGTCCAATCTGCTCAAAGCAGTCCTATAAACACTCTTCTGCCTCCCTTGATGATACCTTCTTGGTTCTCACCACTGGTGCTGCAGGTCTTTAGTCTTTGCCTAGGTGACAGGAGTAGATGTACAGACAGGTGATCAGACTATATTTTATATATTTTCCTTTATTTGCAAATGGATACCCATCTTTGACATTTACCGTACCTAGTCTATGACTTGACACTCTTGTGAGTTAACTCATAAGCTTATCCATAATTTCTCGTGGTCTCTGTGAATGCTGTTGGTCTCCAGGCTCCCAGTTTTCCTATTTTGCCAATGTTTCCAGCTCTGCATTGTATGTGCAGTGAAAATCTCTGCTGTGGATTGCTACTTACTTGCTGCAATTCAAACATATTCCTTCATGAATATTTCAGATTCCAGAACTTTTTGATGTTTTTTTTCTTCTAAAAATATTTTCATTCTCCTGATATTTTCCCCTCCCCCATCCCTAGCCTCAGCCATTTTTCCTTGAGCTGTTAAATAATGCTTGAATATGATTCCTTGGGGAATGTTTGTGACCTCTGGAGCCCTGTCCAAGTGGCCATTCTATATTACAGATTCATGGAATTGTACAGCACACTGAGAGGCAATTCAAACCATTGTGGTTGTGCTTCTCCTTTGACTCGCACCCAACCTCAGCACCACCAGGGAGCTGATTGTGGACTTAAGCAAGGGAAAGGCAGGGGAATACACACCTGTTCTCATAGCATGCTCAGTGGTGGAAGGGGTAAGCAGCTTCAAGCTCCTGTCCATCAACGTCTTGGAGGACCCATCCTGGGCCCAATGTATCGATGAAATCCCGACGAAGGCACACCGGTGGCTGTACTACAATAGGAGTTTGAGGAGAAATGGTTTGTCACCAAAGGCACTTGCAAATTTCTACGGATGCACAGTGGACAACATTCTGGCTGGTTGCATCACAGGATCAAAAAAAAAACCCACAGAGGGTTTAAGTCATCCCCACCATCGAGCACAGTTGGAGGGCTGGTTGGAGGCTCGAAGTTTTCGGACAGACTCAGAGTCGGACCGTGGTCGGGTGCTTCCAGGATGCTGCATCGGCAAGTTTGTGGCGCTGGAAGCTCATGGCAGGGAGAGTTTCTTCCTTCTACCGTCTGCGTGAGATGTTGGGGCTATCGGGACTTTGAAACTTTTTTTTACCATGCCCATGGTCTGCTTTTATCAAATTACGGTATTGCTTTGCACTGTTGTAACTATATGTTATAATTATGTGGTTTTTGTCAGTTTTAGTCTTGGTTCTGTCTTGTGTTTCTGTGATATCATACCGGAGGAACATTATATCATTTTTTAATGCATTCATCTCTAAATGACAATAAACGAGGACTGAGTGTCCTCATAATCTAATTTAATCTTCAGGAAGCGATGCCTCAAGAGGGTGGCTTCCATTATTAAAGATCCTCACAATCTGGGACCTGCCCTCTTCTCATTCCTGCTATTGGGAGGAGATTCAGGAGCCTGAATGCCCACGCTCAATACTTTAGGAACAGCTTTTTCCTCTCTGCTATTAGATTTCTGAAAAGCCCATGAATCCTGGACATTATCTTGTTCTTCCTCTTTTGTGCTATTTATTTATTTTTGTATTGAATAGTAATTTTTATGTCTTGGACTATTCTGCTACTGCAATACAACAAATTACATGACATACTGTATATAAGAGATAATAAACCCAATTCTGATTTAGAAATATTTATTACTGCCCTCCTATAAAATTCTTTCATTGGCAGTTTTGCCTTCAGCTGCCTAGGTCCTAAGCTCTATAAATCTATATTATCTTTACCACTGTCTCTCCCTGTCCCACAAAAATTCTGTGCCCCTCTACCCCTCTCTCCTTTATTAAGGTCCTCCTAAAACCTTTTAATCAAATCTTGGTTAGTTATTTAATGTTACTTTTATGGCTTGGTAGCACATGGAATTTAAAGCACAATAAACAGGCTGTTTGGCTCAATGAATCCAATAGATATGATACACATAATCTTCCTGCTACCCTTTTTTATCCAATCCATCAGTCTATCTTTCTACGCCTTTCTCCTTGATGTGTTTATCGAGGTTCCCTTTAGAATGTTATGTTATTTGCTAATTCCACCTCCACAATCTGAAAGTCCTAAGGCAATAGATTTTCTCCTGACTTGCCCATGAGATTTATTAGAGACTATTGTTTATTTAAGGCCACATGTTTGTGGTCTTGCTCTTGTGAAAACATCTCTGCAACTATCTCTAAGGACTTTTTTATGTCATTCACTCTTCATTTTCCTCAAGAAAAGCAGCCTTTTCTGTTAGGAGGAGATGTTTAAAGTTCTGGTTCCATTTAATACAGCTATATTGTTTTAAATCTTCTCTTGCATTTCTGTCACAAGCAAGAGAAAATCTGTAGATGCTGGAAATCCAAGCAACTCAGCAGGCCAAGCAGCATCAATGGAAAGGAGTAAACAGTCAATGTTTCGGGCCAAAGTGTCAACTGTACAGCCTGGCCTGCTGTGTTCCTCCAGCATTTTGTGTGTGTTGCTTGGATTTCTGTGTCCTTTTTTTAAATGCAAAGACCAGATCTATTTATATACTTCATGTTTATTTTAATGTGACCTGAGCATTTTTTTTTTGGTTTTTGTCTTAGATTTTCAGCTGCTGCAGTTTTATTTTCAATTTGACTAGTCTTCGGTAGTCCATTCAATACTAGGCTCCAGGAAATCCCAACTGTATGGTAATGTGATATCCACTGATTGCTAGAAAGGGTAATTCTTAGCAGGAGCAGTAGGTTGACTGCTGGCTTAACCAGGAGCCTACAAACTAGTAACAACTTCCAGGATCACAGACTGATAAAGGGTTTTAAACCTAAAACTTTTAATATGTTTTCTTTCTTCCATCGATACTGTTTCCCACATTTTGTTTTTATTTCAGATTTACTGCAGCAGCAATTTTTAAAATCTTCAGTGTACATTATCTCAAAGGTACTAGGGCCATCCAACAATGTTCTTGTCTAATACAATGATCATAATAACTGGAAGAGTTTTAGCGTCAGTTGCATTGTTGACACAGATCTCTGACCAGTTTACTTGTTAAAGAGAGATTTATAGTACACTTATTTCAATTATATGGGAAACCTCTGGGACAACCCACACGGTACACATTTGGCATCAGCAGTTGGCAGGATAGTGGAGGAGCAAAATCCTAAAACAATATCCCAAACACGAGAAAATCTGCGGATTCTGGAAATTCAAGCAAACACACACAAAATGCTGGTGGAACGCATTAGGCCAGGCAGCATCTATAGGAAGAAGTACAGTCGAAAGTACAATATCCCAAAGCTGACTCATCACATGGCTTGTACCTGTCAGCTTGGTAATGAAGTAGACGCCGAATACGGACCTCCTGTTGGCTTACACCCACAAGGCGCAACGAGAACAGGCACTGGAATATTCCAGCGCTTCACTCTCATCCCGCTGGGTAACGAGGCTCGGCTCGGCTCGGCTCTCAGTTATGCGGGAACGGGCGCAGGAATCCGACAGATTCCTTTAAGACATCGGTGCGTGACACGATACGGCAGAACTGTAGCGTACACAAATTGCATGACGAGTGAACGGGCAATTCAGCGGTTGCTAGGACCCGCTGGATCCCGGGTCGGACTGAGTGCCGGTCGCTAGGACCTGGCGGAGGCTCCGTGGGAGCCGGGGCCGGGGCGGGAAAGTCTCGAGATTGGTTTGTAACGGCGGCGGGATTCAAATATTCAGTGAATATTTAAATTCGACTTTAAACACGAGGAAAAATCCTCATAAAAATCAACAGAGAACAGGTATTAGGAGGAAAGTTACATTTCGGTGAATATTTAAAATATGCACATTTTGGCTCTGAATTGTGGTAAGAGGAAAAGAAAACCTTGACTGTGCGCATAAACATTCGCACCTCATTTATAATTTAATAGAGAAGGACGTCCATTGAAGGCCAATATTTGTAAAAAAAAACTTTCTCCTCATGAATGCTTCCTTCATTGTGGAGGGACTGAGGCTGAAGGAATCAGACCTGCGTTACTCGAATGCAAAACATAAATGGGGTCCAGCTGCTTGTTCGGATTATATATGATCTGTTGGAGTCGAGCTGTGTATGTAGGGGGAAAGGAATGGTCAAGAGTTTCGGGTTAAATCCCCGCACCATTGATATCTGTCCACAGATGCTGGCTGACTAGCCGAGTTCCTCCCGCATTTTTCTTTCTGCAGCAGATTCCAGCATGTGCAGTCTTATCTGTGTTTAGTTCGTACAGGTTTATTTTCAGGTGAGCTTCATTTCAGCCTAATCGGAAAACAAATTGCAAATGCTGGAAATGTGAAATAATAATGAAAATGCAGGAAACGCTCAACAGGTTAGGCAGCATCTGGAAGGAGAAAAGACCGAAAGATCTACGTTAATAGAATGCAAAACATAAGACCATGAGAAATGTCTCGGGGGATTTCTGTTTTAAATGGACGCCCCTCTATCCTGAGGCTGTGCCCTCTTGTCCTAGACTCTCCCACCATGGGGAACATTCTTTCCACATCTCTGTCTAGGCCTTTCAACATCCAAAAGGTTTCAATGAGATTCTCCCCTCATCCTTCTGAATTCCAGTGAGTACAGACCCTGAGCTATCAAATGTTCCTCATATGACAACCCTTTCATTCCTGGAATCATCCTTGTGAACCTCCTCTGAAACCTCTCCGATGCCAACACATCTTTTTTTAGATAAGGAACCCAAAACTATTCACAATACTCAAGGTGAGGCCTCACCAGTGCCTTATTAAGCCTCAGCATCACATCCCTACTCTTGTATTTGAGTTCTCTTGAAATGAATGCAAACATTGCGTTTGTCTTCCTCATCACTGACTCAACCTGCAAGTTAACCTTTAGGGTGCTCTGCATAAGGACTCTCAAGTCTCTTTGCATCTCAGATTTTTGGATTTTCTCTCTACTTAGAAAGTAGTCTGCACATTTATTTCTTCTACCAAAGTGCATAAAAAAGAAATGCAGAGAAATTTCTTTAGCCAGAGGGTGGTGAATTTGTTACCACAGGCAGCTGTAGAGGCCAGCTCATTGTGTTAATTTAAGATGGAGATTGATAGGTTCTTGATTGGTCAGGGCATCAAAGGTTACAGGGAGAAGCCTGGGAAAAGGGAGAAAAAGGATCAGCCATGATTGAATGGCATGATTGATGGGCCAAATGGCCTAATTCTGCTCCCATGCCTTATGGTCTTAATTTATTTAGTTGTTCCATACTAGTATTTTTTTTAGTGAACCAGATTAGTTTGTAGAGAGTGTTGGTGACAGGGCCCTGGTGAGTTTGTTGGAATTTGGGAACTGGACTTCAAGTGTGTTTATGAGACTCTAAATAGATTGAACAGAATACTGGAAATAGGGCTCTGGTGAGTTTTAAAGAAGTATGGGAAACATTACCTGATTAATCGATGTTAAACAATTGATAACTTGTTATCGGAGTTTGACAATCAACATAAGATTTAAAACATCTCCAGTCTGGGATTGTCAAAGTATTCTAACTCAATGTAAAATTCTGCAACTCTGGGTAACTTGCTGTCTCGTTCTTTCTGTGTCAGAACTGGCCATTTTTGCTCCTCGTCATTTTGTCTGAGATTTTATTTTCTACTAATGCAGTCTAACTGGACTAGGGTGCATTAAGATTTCTCAAAGAGTAAGAGTCGGAGAATTATTGCAACACAGAAACAGCTGTTTGGCCCAATTTGACTAAGATGTTCGTCCCAGCTATTCACATTTGCTTATGTTTGGTCCATATGCCACTAAACCTATTCAATTCACATACCTATGCAACTTAAACATTGTAATTGTACCTGTCTTTATGGCTTCCTCTGGCAAATCTTTCCCTTTTCACCTTAAATCTATGCCCTCTTGTTTTAGAGTCTTTAGCCTAGGGAAAAAGACTGGCTATCCATCTTATATATGCCCCTCATGATTTTATATACTTCAAAAAGCTGTTGCTTGGGCTGGAGCATTTTGAGTTATAGGGAGAGACTGAACAGGCTAGGACTGTTTTTCTTGGAATGAGAAGTGACCTTATAGAAGTTTATAAAGTCTTTTTTATCAAGATATTGATTTTTTCCCCTCAGATTAGAGTTGTATAAAATAAAGAGGGCATAAGTTGAGAGAGAAGAGCTTGAATGGGGATACAAAGAACAAGTTTTTTTTCACAAAGAGTAGTTGGTATCTGAAATGTGTTACGAGAAGAGGTCGTAGAAACAGGTATAATTCCTATGTTTAAGAGCCATTTAAACAGATACTTAGAGTAAATATGTAAAACATAGAAGGATATGGTCCTGATGTGAGCAAGTGGGATTAGTCTAGTTGGAAAAATTTGGCATGGACAAGATGGGCTGAAAGGTGCACTTCTGTGCAGTATGACTATTCTTCTCCTATGTAGATCTAACTCAATTTTTATTGGTTTTGTTACTGCTGAGCACTTTGAGAAGTATCACTACATTAAAGGTTGCCTGGATTGGGGAGCATGCCTTATGAGAATAGGTTGAGTGAACTCAGCCTTTTCCCCTTGGAACGATGGAGGATGAGAGATGACTTGATAGAGGTGTATAAGATGATGAGAGGCATTGATCGTGTGGATAGTGAGAGGCTTTTTCCCAGGGCTGAAATGGCTAACATGAGAGCACATAGTTTTGAGGTGCTTGGAAGTAGGTACAGAGGAGATGTCAGGGGTAAGTTTTTTACGCAGAGAACGGTGAGTGCGTGGAATGGGCTGCCGGCAGTGGTGGTGGAGGCAGAAACGATAGGATCTTCTAATAGACTCCTGGATACGTACATGGAGCTTAGAGAAATAGAGGGCTATGGGTAAGCCTAGGTAGTTCTAAGGTAAGGACATGTTTGGCACAGCTTTGTGGGCTGAAGGGCCTGTATTGTGTTGTAGTTTTTCTATGTTTCTATATAACTACAAGTATGCAGAGACAAATTATACTTAACTGGGTAAAATTTTAATGAGGTAACAGAAGAGAAAGGGATTTTAAAGGGTGAGTAGTAGTATGCTTATGGCGTTTGCTTAAATACAATTTAAATACAGTCGAAAGCAGACTGGTAATAAATGATTTTTTTTTAGAAAGGAGGGTGGTAAACAAAGAGAAAGGTAGTAATAGATTGAAGTAAGATATTGATAGGCAGAATGGGGAAATGAATGGCAAATAACATTTAATACAGAGCTGTATGAAGTGATGTTTGACAAAAAGAAAGACGAAACAATAGCCTGAGGGATATGGAGAAATGCTTGCATATTGGTGTTTTGTGTGCATAAATCTCTGAAAATAGGCGTGTTGGGAGCATGGTTAGTAAAACATGTAGGATGCTAGAATTCGTTAATAGAGACGAAAGCAGAGAAGTTACATTGAACCTGTACACAGTACTGGTTAGGCCACAACTAGAGTATTGCTCCTGATTCTGGTTACCGAACTTCAGGAAGGAGGTGAAGGTTCTGATGAGAATGCTATGAATAGATCCAAGGACAAGGAATTTCAACTGAGCCAACGATGTGGCACATTGCTAACACAAAACCTTTATCTAAGAAGGGAACTGGGATATTTTCTGGAAATTATTTATCAGTCAGTGTAACGTTAAACTCTGCCGTGGATGGTACCAAGTCCGGTTATGAAAGGGGGACAGTTGGTCATGGGGCTAGCTGGCCATTGAGTAGAAACTCAGTTCTACAGAAACGGCAACAGAAGCTCTAAAGACCTCAGTCCTGGGAGAGGAAGGGTCTTTGAAGATGGACTACACCTGGGGACAGCTTGGAAAACTAGCCCAGGTTAGAGGGCTCTGGTGAGCTGTTGTTGATGGCCTATGCCCCAGCCAGGGCAATGGACTTAAGTAAATAAGTAAGCTTAACATTAGTCTTGGAAAAACAATAGAACCACCACTATAGGTGAGACTAGAACATTTAGAGAAGAAATGTATAATAATGATCAGCATGGATTTCCAAAATGAAAATCCTTTCGAACAATCTTACTGAATGTTTTGAGGAACCAAAGTGGGAATAGGTATGGTAATGCAGTAGAGTAGTTTACCTGGACTTTCGAAAGGCATTTGAAAAGATATCCCATAATGAACAAAGACTAACGAATAAGGTCACAGAATGCAAAATTGGAGGACAATTAGTATAGTGATGTTTGGACCAAAAGCAGAATAAGAGTAAAGAGAAACTGTTTGCAGTGGAAGAAGGTGGACATTACTGTTGCGCCAAGTTTCATGCTGGGATCATTTGCATATAAGATTTAGACTTTGAATGAAAAAAGCACAGTTTTGAAATTTATGGATAATACCAAAGTAGATAGATTACCTTCAATATTAAAGAGAACTGCAACAAATCACAGGAGAACCAAAAGTGTGCAGAAGTCCTTCCATTTGCCTGTCTCTTCTTATCGGTGGTGGATGCTTCAATAAAGGTTGCAGAACTCCTACAGTTTTAAAATAAAACACTAACTCATTCAGTGAGTCAGGGAGTGCACAAAATGCTTTCAAATTCTTTTTTCTGAAACCTGTCATTGCAACACAACCAAGTAGGAACAGTTCTACACAGGAAATTTTTCCATACAGTGAAAATGCATGCATGAGATTTCCCCAAGAAATCTTCAGTTATGATAAAGATGCTTCTCCTGAATTTCTTATTTGATTATTAGTGTCTATTTATGCCCTCTAGGTTTTAATTTGTTTTCCCATATCTGTAAATGTAGTTTTTCTATAACTACTGCATTAAATTTATAATCTTAAAGATGTTTTAGAGGTCACCTTTCAGCCTTTTTTTTAATAAAAAGAATGGGTGCCTTCTGTATTGGCTTTCTGATGTCTTCAAACGCTGTTATAGGGTACAGAAGTTATAAAGGCTTTGGTGAAGAGAAGTTACCGCTATGTTTCGGCAGTGCTTGACTTGCACTTATTGGGCTGAAAGACAAGGTGGCCTCAGGGGAGTTTGGGGAGCTGGAGACCGGTAGGGATTGGTCCTTCTTTGACATTGCTCATCCTCACTAGGGTTATGGTTATCAGGTGAATTGTTAAGCTAGAATGGGACCTAACTGAATAGGAGTCATGATCATTTAAGAATGATATTCACATGCACAACTTGCAGAACTTTTCTTTATAAAAATAGTTTTAATTTAGGAAATTGTGGTAGAGTTCGATTAATTTAGGGAAATGTAACTTTTTGCAAATTCTACCATGCTTTAAAAAATATTTTCATGCTATTAATAGTAATTATAAAATGTCCATTTGTGTAAGGCAGTTCCAAATTTCTGCTGCTGTCTGCTTGGAATGATGTTTCCTAACTTCACATCTGAAAACCTTGTTCTGATTTTGAGATTTTCCTCTCCTAATCCTAGACTCCCTAACAAATATAAGTAGTTTGAACCAGAAATTTTATCAAATGGCACAATTTTATCTATATGGTTTAATCTTATATAGTGGTTGCACATAGTCCTTCTGGAAATTCTAGCATTATTCTTGTTGCTTTTGATTTTTTCAATACTGAAGCTATTGGATGTGTTTGAGTAACATCAAATGGCATGCAACACATGATTGATGCTGCTGTAAGGATTTTCAGAAGTGAACTGGCTATTTTTGATTGCAGGAACAATTCTTGCCTAGATGCAAAAACCGAGTTAACTAAAAGGTCTATATCTTCTTGGCCGCTGTTGAGGTGTCTGGAGAAGGTTCTACTTGGTTGGTTCTGAGATTAACCTTAATGAAATTATGTTTTGGTTTTTTTCCCTTTTCTCCAGAGGGGACCTGACACAATCCTTGCCCAGGGCATCCACCTTTATGACTGATTTTTCAATGGCTGTCAGAGACATACTGTACCAACATTACCTTTTTAAGGAATGCTGGGAAATCTGTGAAGGCAAAGTTGTGCTTTGTGTGCTACTTTGAGCCTTTGTACGCATATTTACATAAACACATCTTTGGACTCCTGATTTCAAATCATATGCTGCATTATACATTGTGTACTTTAGAGCATTAGTTTATGCAGCCTCAAAGTTAACACGTCTTTCAAACAATACAAATTCAACTTGATGTGACGAATTTCTAGGCTTCTATTGACCTTAATAGTTTTTAACATGTTGAAAACTTCAAGTACCTCTCCTCCTCAGTTTGCAAATTCTAGAAACTATCACCCTAATTTTTGTAAATTAATTCACAGGATACATTTATTGTTCTGAAAAATCCATGCCTCATTTCCTCCAATATACTACTCATTCTAAGATGTGGTATGTGGATCAGTTCAAACATTTCAAGTGTAGACTAATCAGAATTATTAAATCATTTGCCATTGTAGGATTTTTTTTTAGTGATTTTTCATTTAACACTTGAAATTATCAACAAAGCACATAAGGAATTCATAGTTAAAGAATGGGAACGTGGATTGGATTATTGTAGAAAGAGTAGTACAAGCTTTATTTTAACCATGAAAAATTTGAGGGCAATACATATATAAAAAAGGTACAGAAATTGCTGGCAAGTCAAACTTAGAATTTTAAATGATGATATAGACTACTAGAGCTACTGACAATATTTTTGACATTTAGCTGCCCTTTTTACTAATTGTTATTTATAGTTTTTGTGCTTGGTTTTTCCTGCTTTTCTTCTGCAAGTAACTTTTTTGTTTGGGTTTTGGCTTCATGGGTAGTTGATGCGCATTTAAAACACTGAAAAACTGATCAGCATAAATCTAGAATGGGACTTAACTGAATAAGAGTCATGTTCATTTAATGACAATATTCATGCTCACAACTGGCAGAACTTTTTATGAAAATTGTTTTACTTTAGGAAATTGTAGTAGGGTTTGATTAACAACTGAAATGATATGATTATTGTTACACTGCTGGGTTTATGGTTGTACCTCCACTGATAGAAAGGCAACTTGTATTTATTTGCCTCCCTTAATAAGATGGTCCATTGTGCTTCACAGCCAAAAGTTAACACCAAGCTATGTTAGGATCATAAAGATAGCCTTTAATGACAGCAAATATAGAACGATTTAAGCAGAGAATGCCAGGGGACTAGAAGACATAGTCACTAATGTTGAGATGAAGAAAATGAAGGATATGCGAGTGGCCAGAATTGGAAGAGCACTAAAATTGAGAAAGTTTACTGAATTTAATTCATTTTCTATATTCTCTTATTTCTTCCTAGTAAGGCCACTTCCATAAAAGTCTGAAATAAAAGTTGGAATTTCTGGAAATGCTCAGCATGTCAAGCAGCATCTAGAGCAATAGTGGGGGTGCAGCAAAGGTTCACCAGATAAATTAGAAGGTTGCTAGGTTGTTATATATTAGAAGGGATTCAGCATACTGGGCTGAAACTAGTTTATTTTCTTACAGTTATACAGCACAGAAGCAGGCCCTTCAGCCCAACTTGCCAAGGACTGTGACTTATCTGTACCCTATCTATACACCCATAAATTTATAAATCTTTACAAAGTCAACCCTCAGACTCTTTCACTCCAGTGAAATCTGTCCCAGCCGATCCAACCTTTCCTTACAAGTCAAACCATCCAATTCAGGCAACATCCTGTGAATCTTTTCTGCACCCCCTCTAGCTTAATCTCATTCTTCCTATAGAGTAACAATCAGAACTACACACAATAGGCCAAGTATGGTCTAAACAATGAGTTGTATAACTGTAACACGTTGCCCTAACTCCTATATTCAATGCCTTGGCTGATGAAGCAAGCATTCTATATACATTCCTCACCACTCTGTCTACTTGTGCCACTATTTTCGGGGAACATTGTGCTTGTACCCCAAAGTCTTGTTGTTCAATAACACTCTCATTCACTGAGTATCTCCTGGCCTGGTTTAGCTTCCCAAAATGTATCACCCCAGACTTGTTTGAGTTACATTCCATCTGCCATTCCCTAATCTACTTGTTCAGTTGATCTAGATCCTTTTGTAACCTTAGACCACCTTCACTGTCCATCATACCACCAATTTTAGTGTCATCTACAAATCTACTAATCATGTCACCTTACATTCTGTTCCAAAACATTAACGCATATGATGAACAATAAAGACCCAGCAACATCTCTGGCTGGTGGTGTAGTGGCGTCAGCGCCAGACTTTGGAGCGAAGGCTTCTGAGTTCGAATCCAGCCGGCTCCCTTGCACGCTTTCCATCCATTCTGGGTTGAGTGTCAAGCTAGCAGCTTGGCCTCATAAAAATAAGAAAGCCTGCTAAAAAAACACCATCATGACGGCGTCCCGATGACTCCACTCGGAGTTAAGGGCTTTCTTCTTCTTCTACCATCTCTGGCACAACACTGTAATAATCCTCCTGTGTCACCCTCAGCCACCTACCTCCAAGTCCATTTTGTGTCCAATTTGCTATCTCACACTTGCTCACAGGTATTCTAATCTTCTTGATCTGTCTGCTATGCGTAGTCATGCCAGAGATGTTGCTAAAGTCCATATAGACAATGTTCATCACCCTACCTTCATTAATACTCTTAGACATTTCCATAAAAAACTTGAAAAGAATGAGAACTGATCTCATGGAAATGTATAAAATTCTTAAGGGTCTTGAAGATAGTCTGAAGATAACATGAAATTGGGAGGTGCTGGTGATATCCTCGTAAGATCATTATAGATTAAAGGGGGATGTTGGTCAGTTAGGGAAGTGGGCAAGGGTGGCAAATGGATTTCATTACAGATAAGTGTGAAGTGATGCATTTTGGAAGGTCAAACCAGCGTAGGAATAATACTGTGAATGGTAGGGTACTAGGGAGTGTAATGGAACAGAGTAAGCATTTAGATATGTATATGGACAGAGTGGAGTCTGGAGGCATATGGGACTTGTGCAGGGAATTAGGCCTAGCTATGTGGACAACATGGTTGGCAAAGACTTGCTTAGCTGAAAGGCCTGTATCTTTGCTGTATTGTTTGATGACCCTATGTGGATTGATGTTTCCCCTAGCTACCATGCCTAGAACTAAGAGTCACAACCTCAAGGTATATCTTCAGCCATTTAGGTCAGTGATGTGAAGCCGTTCTTTTACCCAAAGTACAGTGAAGCTTCAGAAATCTGTCTTTGAGGGCTGGAGAGGCTTTGTCATTGAATATATTCAAAATATTGTTTTTTTCAAGATTCAAGGGAGTATTAAGACCTAGAGATTCTGCAGATGCTGGAAATCCAGAGCAGCACACACAAAATCAGACACAGTCCTGACGAAAAGTCTGGACTTGAAAAGTCAACTATTCCCCTCCATACCAGACCTGCTGAGCTCCTCTAGCATTTTGTATGTTGATTAGAATATGGAGTTAGTACAGGAAAATGGCACTGAAATAAAAGATGAGCTATAATCTTAGTGAACTGGGTAGCAGGCATAGGGGCTCCATGATCTGTGCCCACTGTTTCCTGCCTTCTAGAAGTAGTGCCACAGGGAGAGGGTGGCGAAGATTTGTTAATTCCAGCTGATCAGTTCAGAGGAGATACGAAGAGAGATGAATGAGAACAGAGGGGAGGGGAGAAAATGGTTGGCAAAGTGGAGTACTAGAAATCTGAAATAAAAGACTGGAAATACCCAGCAGATCAAACAACTTTTGTGGAGAGAGAAAAAACAAGTTAATGTAATTTTGATGACTTTTTATCAGAACCGAACCATTCTGAAAACATGGGAAAAATGGATATCTAAAATTGTTTATTTCAGTGTTGTATCCTGTCATTTGCTGTGTGCCTAGCCAGACAGTGAGATTCTGCTGTTTGAGCTGGTTTTAGGATTTGTTAGAACATCTTTGAATGGAGCAAGTTGCAGGCTTCTGAATCACAATATTGAATTCAGCAATGTCAGACAACTTGTTTTCTCTGTAACGCTACAGGCCAGTTCTGCAGTAATATGACTCAGTTTTTCCTCACTATACTAGCCTGACCAGCTTGACCTTTCTTACAACTCTGCAATTCCTAGCCTTTGCATTCCTTTGTTTATGCTTTTCTCCACCTTCCCTCAATCTATCAACCAGATAACTTCATCAGCATCTTATCACCATGGCAATCCTGGTCTCATTCCATCTGAGAGAGATTTTTTTCTGTTAGCCATCACTCCCACTGTGTTCTCTGCAACTTAAAACTAACTTGTTTTCTCTTTTACCCACTTCTGATGAAGAGTTTTCAACCTGAAATGTTAACTTTATTTCTATTTTCACTTCATGTTTGTCCTGCAGTATTTCCAGCACTTTCTAGTATAGTCTGGTAAATTGAATAACAGACCCAAAGCTTTCCCTTCATGATGAAGATTTTAAATCAAAAAAGAGAAGTATTTCTGTTAATCTTTCAATTAAAAATGAATAGGAAAAGCTGAAAAAAAGTCAACGTATTTGATTATTTGGGCTATTTTCTATTTAAATAGGAGCTCAGGTTTTTGCCTTCTCATCAAATCTTGCTTTCAAGTGCACTGTAATGTATCTGATACTTTTCTTAAGTGGGTTTTTCAATTAATATGTGAGTTTCTGCAGGTTTTTGACTGTGGTTGATATCATAGGTAACCTGGAGCCATCCTAACCTGATTTCTGCACAAGCAGTTTCTGACAGTGATTGGTTGTGATAACCCTGGCTGCTTTTCCTTTAATAGAGAGAGTTCCTGTATCAGGCTGAACTAGCAAGTATCAACGCTCAAACCTACCATTTTCCGGACTGTGTAGTTTACTACCAAACTGAATATTCTGGCCATAGAAGCAGCACACTTAACTTTCTCCAAAATAGGATATTCATAGGTGTGCCTTGTACAGCTGCTGGTGAATATTTGTCCTGATGAATGTAATTCATGATGTAGAGGGAAGAAACAATGAACTTATGCTATATCTTTAAAGAAATGCGTATAACTTGGGAAATATTTCATACACTTGTAATATTTTTTTCAATAGTTCTGCCCTTCCGTAAATCCACCTTTTTCTCTACCCCAGGGCAAATTAGTGATAGGAATGAGATTTTACACATTGAAGCAATATTTTCATTTTAGTGCCTATTGCGATATAGGATCACCACAGCGTGGAAGGAAGCCTCCTGTTCCATTGAACCCATGCCTATCCTCTGCTATAGCAGCTTTGACAGTTCTATTTCCTCCCCTTTCCCCCTGTTTCTCTCTAATTCCCCCATGTTCTTCTCCCCAGTCTCTCAAATTCCCTTTTGAAAATGTAATTGAATCTTTCACTTCCAGAACACCTGCCAGTAATGTTATAGCCTTTAAGTAGTTCAACTAGTTTTAAGTGCGTCATAGAGTCATATAGCATAGAAGCTGACCCTTAAACCCCTTAGGTACTCATTCATACTAATCTTCGAGACACTTCTGGTATTATTCCCCTTGAAAGACATATCCACTCAAAAGTGTGGTTAAGACTATCTACAGCAGTGCTATGAATAAGTAAACAGCACAAGAGTGGAGTCTTACTTATTTACATTGCAATCCCAGCAACTGGTGATGGAGTCGATTCAGTTTAGTTTCCATTACATTCATAATACTGAATGTGATGGCCTTTTCAATTAAAATTGTGTATTCTTCATGAATAACTCCGCCATGGACAGTCCCAAGCCTGGCTGCAAAAGGAGGACGGTTGGGCACGGGGCTAGTAAGCCTTCCTGTAAAAACCCAGTGCTGCAGAAAAGCCAGCAGAAGCTCCAAAGCTCTGGGAGAGAAAGGATCTTCACCTCCAAGACATATGGAGTCATGTGGTGAAAGTGGAAGCCACAGGGCCAATCAACCTTCAGCTCAGGATGGACGACTCTGACGAGCTGCTTTTGGGGGCCTATGCCCCAGTAGGGGTGATGGGCTTAAGAAGAAGAAGAATTCATCATGAATATACATTGGAGATTTCTTTGGAAATATGGATTAGAAGGATATGAGAGCTCACAATGTAAAGAAGCAATTAGTGAAGGAATGTACAGCAGTCAATGACAAGTACCGTGCTGCTTCACGAAATATGATAGAGCAGATCAATAACATGCCACCACAGAATTTCTGCTGCTGCATCCTTCAAAACCTGGGTGAGCATTTCAAAACTTATGGTTGTCTGCAATGTGCTGCACAACCATGCCATTATATGGAGTCTCCTCATATATTGAGTAGATATAGAGCAGGAAAAGATGACTTAAAGTTCATCGTTGCTGTACAGTTTGAATAACATGACTTATTGCACCTGTTGCTGTCCTGTAGGACATTTCCCTTTTACAGAAGAAAATTGCTGCCACTTCTGGTCAGTTACTAAAGTTCAACAGCCACGCAAGTGCATGTGACTGATACTAGTTAGAAACTGTTCAGCAGAAGTGATATAATGCCACAAGTAAAAGAGGGAATCCCAAATATTTTCTCGATTTAGTGTTTGTTCTATAAGAGCTGACTCAATAAGCAGCTGTCCTAATTAACCGAAGGCCCAATTAATTGGAATCGACTAAATTTCCAAGTCAGGATTTTGATGGACTTGGGTGAAACTGCTAGGTAAAGGTGTTCTCTTGTGCCTGCTTTGCTTGTTCTTCCTCATGATAGAAGTAGTTTGCAAGATGCTGTTGGACTAAATGATGTAAGTAACTGTAATTCATTTTGAAGATGACATTTGCTGTAGTCAGGTGGAATGAATATTTAGGATGATGGAGAGGGATGGCCAAAATTTTTGTGGTTTGTTTCTGGTTAATGATAATCTCCAGGTTGTTGATGATCGGGGCTTAGAGATGATAATGCCATTAAATATCAAGATAAGACTCTCACTTATCAGTGATGGTCAATATTTGCCTCTTCTGTGCGTGAATGTTACTTGCAACTAATTTGCCCATATTAAACTGTTGACAAGGTTTTACTACAAGGTTTTATTTGCCTAGGATTTGCAAATGATAGACAATAGGTGCAGGAGTAGGCCATTCAGCCCTTCGAGCCAGCACCGCCATTCACTGTGATCAGGGCTGATCATCCACAATCAGCACCCTGTTCCTGCCTTCTCCCCATATCCCTTGACTCCGCTATCTTTAAGAGCTCTATCTAACTCTTTCTTGAAATAATCCAGAGAATTGGCCTCCACTGCCGCCTTAGGCAGAGCATTCCACAGATCCACAACCCTCTTTGTGAAAAAGTTTTTCCTCAGCTCCGTTCTAAATGGTCTACCCCTTATTCTTAAACTGGCCTCTGGTTCTGGACTCCCCCAACATCGGGAACACATTTCCTGCTTCTGATGTGGAACAGTGCATAATTATCTGAAAGCATTCCCTCTCTGACCTTACGTTTAAGATAATTGATGATGCAGCTGAAGATGACTGGTCCCAGGAAAGTGCCCCTGAGAAATCCTGTGAATACATTCTGTATGTATGTGTGGTTGCTGTATGATTATTCTTTGCAACAAATCTCCTACAGATCCTTCAAGCTGAAATGCTAATTCAGTTTTTCTTTCCACTGGGTGGGGGTTGAGGGAGGCTTATGTTGTTGTTGTTTTGTTGCTTGTTGTGTTTAGTGTTGTTCGACTGAGCATTGTGGACGTGTAATGTTGGTGCAGGAATATGTGGCAACACTTGCAGGCTGCCCCTAGCACATCCTTCAGTTCTGTTGGTTGTTAATGCAACTGGCACATTTCACTGTATGTTTTGATGTACATTTGATAAATAAATGAATTTGAATCTGAATTCAATCACACTGCCAGTATAATTAAAGGCAACCACCCCTCCCTCATAGGGTTTATTTCTCCAATATCCCCACCCACCCTCACACTTAATTAAACTTTGTGTTGACCACCTTTGCACAAGAGGTGCCCTATTTCTTGCTCAGTACCCATTTGACACCTACTGCTCACTAGCAGTATTTCAAATAAACCAACACTAAATTGTAAAGAAAAGCAGAAAATGGTGGAAATACTCAGCAGGTTAGGCAGTCCACGGAAAGAAAACAAAAGTTAATATTGAAATGTTCTGACTAAGGGTCTTTGACAGGAAATATTCCTTCTTATCTGCTGCCTGATCTTCTAAGTACTTGCAGTATTTTCTGTTTCATCTGCTGTTTGTTTTATTTTTATAGCTAAATTCAGATCAGGGTCTCAGGGATGGGACATGGAACCAATGTTCTGTTAATTTGATACTGGTTTTATGTGCTATTTGAAATGTTCTCACAAGGAACAGTGATGGAATTTGATCATTAGTGGCTAGCATTGCCAAGGTTAATCCTCTTCTTACACATTGTTTCTTCATATATTCCTTCCAACAGAGATCACTAGAGTGTCCCTGGAAGAAGAACGTTGGTAGATTCAGGTCCCAGTAGATGATATGTAGCCGATGAAATCATGCTAAGAACATTTCAGCATATTTTGAAAATGGAAATAACTTTGTCACCTGACATTTAAGACTTGTTCTCTCTGTGGTGCAGATGGTAATTCCCCAGCGTTATCTGATCAAGGATCCTTACTCACAGCTGGGAGTTAAAGTTGCTTCACAGCAGTATTCTCTCTCTGAGGTATAGTGTGCTTTTTGTTTCTGTATGAAAGTTGAACAATTATGTCAGGCACTTTTCTAAATTTTTCATAGTGCCCTGTCTGCCGATCAACACTTTTCATTAAAAAATTCTGTTCTTCCATTTTGTATTTGGTATGTTGCATTTTATATATGGCTTGTGTGCACAAATCAAATTGTATATGCCTGTTGTCCAAAAGTCTTTATTACCTTTACATGCTCTCATTACTTCTCACAATCTTGCTTGGGTAGAGCTTTGTGGGAATATTTTTTATTATTCATTGGTGATGTGGTTCTTTGTACATTTCTGTCATTCCTGCTAACTTCTAAATAAAACACTTTACATGATTTCCTGTTCACTGCTTTCTCACTGTTGAAATTGGTAATTGTCATACAATTTTTTACTACAACTCATTGTTCTCAAGACTTAGGCTATGGAATTTTTCACACTTCTTTCTACAAATTTTTGTGTCACTGAGGCATTAAAAGCTTATTAGTTTATTATTGTCACATGTACCATGATATATTGAAAACCTTTTGTTTACATGGCATCTAAACAGATCATTCCATACATAAGTACATTGAGGTAGTACAAACAGCAGAAAAATGGAATAGAGAATGTAGTGTTATAGTTACAGAGCTCTCAGGATCAGCCCATATCTGATTGTAAAAGTTCAGTAGTGTCAGATGATGAGTTCAGTTTTACTCTTTAAGGTGCAAAAGATGAGATGTATTTACGTCAACTTTCTTTGCTTTGTGATACTTTGAGTCAAGTAAGAAGCCTTATGAAAGCAAACCTTCATTCAGTGACAAAGCATAAAGAAGGCTGCCAAACTAAGACTGGTTACCATATCAGTGAATAAAGCAAAGGGGAAATTGTGCCTTTCCAAAATTTCATAACTTTATACAATTAGAGTCATAGAGCATGGATATGGGCTTTCAGCCCAACAAGTCCATGCCAACCATGGTGTCCACTCCACCCAGAGAGTTTGGCCCGTATCCTTCTAAGCCTCACCCACCTGTGTATCTATCCCAGTGCTTGTTAAATGTTACTTTTGCACCTGCTTCAAGCACCCTTTCTGGCAACTGGTTCCATATACTCACCACCCTCTGCTTTAAATAAAATTGTTACTTGGATCCCTTTTATATGTTTCCCCTCTTGCTCTAAATCTATGCCCCCCTAGTTTTGTACTCTCCTATTTTGGGGAAAAGACTGTTACAGTCCACCTAATCTATGCCTCTCATAATTTTAAATGCTTCAATAAAGTTGTCCTATATTTTCATGTGTTCCAAGGAATAAAGAACTAGTCTGACCAAACCTCGCCCTAAAACTAAAGCCTCCTAGTCCTAGCACCATCCTTGTAAATCTTTTCTGCAAAAATCTTTTCCAGTTTAACCACAACTTCCCTATAACAGGGTGAAGAAAATTGAACATAGTACTCTCAAGTACTCTCTGAGGCCTCATACAACTGCAATATAATGTCCTACTCCTATACTCAGTGATGTCAAATCCCATTGTTTTTTTGTTATCCAAAGGTTTGGATGTCAAGAATGAGGCAAAAAACTTGTTGTTTTTGGTCTTTTTGTAATTAAGTTTTACAAGAACAAAGAACTAACAAAAGGAAGAGCAGAGTACAAAGAAATTGTGGTTGTCTCATACAAGAAAACTAACTCTGACAAAAGAAATAACGATATTCCAGTGATAACAATTACCCTGTAAGATAGCCAGATCCAACTGGCATGACACCTGCTGCAGAAAAGGTAAAACTCTTCTAGAAAAATCAAGAAGCAGCTATACTGCAATTATTGAAAGATTCACTGCACACTTGCATGTACTGAATATTCAATATTAAAGCAGAGGGTGGTGAATATATGGAATGAGTTGCCAGAAAGGGTGCTTGAAGCAGGTGCAAAAGTAACATTTAACAAGCACTGGGATAGATACACTGGCGGGTGAGGCTTAGAAGGATACGGGCCAAACTCTCTGGGTGGAGTGGACACCATGGTTGGCATGGACTTGTTGGGCTGAAAGCCCATATCCATGCTCTATGACTCTAATTGTATAAAGCTATGAAATTTGGAAAGGCACAATTTCCCCTTTGCTTTATTCACTGATATGGTGACCAGTCTTAGTTTGGCAGACTTCTTTACGCTTTGTCACTGAATGAAGGCAAGAATATAGGTGATTATATAAAAGCACAAGCAAGCACAGGAAAGTTAAACTACAAGAAAAATTCTATGCCCTTCAACAGTAATAAAGGCTAGTGTGTTAAATACCTTTTGTATCACCTTGTCTACTTCAGAAGTGGTTTGCTATTGCCTTTGCCAGTGCAGTGTCTTTATAAAACAGGTGACCCCAGCCATCATCAATACTCTTTAGAGATTGTTTGCCTGGTGCCAGTGTCACGTGCCCACCAGCTGCTCATACAACCATCCACCACCTGCTCCCAAGGCTTCACGTGACCACAATTGGGGGGCTTAGCAGGTGCTACACCTTGCCCAAGGATGACCTGCAGGCTAGCGGAGGGAAGCAGTGCCTTACACCTCCTTGGTAGAGATGTATCTCCACCCTGCCCTACCGTTCATCTTTTACACTGTTTTGACTTTCCAAAATGCATCACCTCATATTTAAATGTATTGAAATCTTTTTGTCACTCCTCAGCTCACTTCCCTAACTGATAAAAATTCTCTTGTAATCTACAATGATCTTCTTCACTATCAATAACACCTCCCAAATTTCATGACGTCTGCAAACTTACTGATCAAGCCTTGTGCACTTACATCCAAATCAAAAGTAACAAATAACAAGGGTCCGAAGACTGACCTTTATTCTGAGGAACAACTTTCAACCACCACCCCTTGCTTCCTACCTCCGAGCCAATTTTGAATCCACCCAATTATCCCTACCTGCATTCCATAGGACCTAATCTTCCAGACTTGTCTACCATGTGGGACGTTGAAGGCCTTGCTAAAGTGCAAATGGACACATTTATGGCCCTCCCCTCATCTACATTTTTTGGTTCTTTAAAAAACTCTGGATGAATTGTTAAGTACAACTTGCCACACACAAAGGCATGCTGACTCCTCTTAATCAGATTCTGTCTAAACAGACTATCTCTGTGTGGGGGAAAAAAAACTTACCTCTGACCTCCCCCTCCCTGTACTTTCCTTCCAATACCTTAAAAGTATGCCCTCTTGTATTTGCCATCTCTGCCCTGCAAATAAGTCTCTGACTGTCCACTTGATTTATGCTTCTTATCATATTGTACACTTCTATCATCACCTCTCATCCTCCTTCTCTTCAGAGAGAAAAGCCCGATCTCACTCAATCTGTCCTCACAATACATGTTCTTTAATCCAGGCATCATCCTAGTAAATTTCTTCTGCACTCTCTAAAGCTTGCACATCCTTTCTATAACGAGGTGACCAGATCTGAACTCAATATTCCAAGTGTGGTCTAAGCAGAGTTTCATAGAGCTGCAACATTACTCACAGCTCTTGAACTCAATCCCCTGACTAATGAAGACCAACATACCATACTAGATTGACCCTCCCCTTCTTGTTCCTAAATTTTATACATACGGCCTAACTGGATGATTCCTCAAGAATGTCATTTCTTACTGATGGTTTATCCTTCCTTGTCTGAAAGGCTACACACCCCTCTTGCTAACCTGTACCTCTGTCACACCTGTAGCAACTGTATTCTGAAATATTGAGCTCCAATCCTACCTTTCTCTCAGCCATGTTTCTGTTACGTCTGTAACATCCTAGTCCTCGGAGCCAATCCATGCTCTGGGTTTGTCTGCCTTAACCCTAAACACTGAAAAAATTGCAGTTTAACTGAGTGTTCCTTACCCTGGCTTTACTTTGTCCCTAGCTATCCTGATTGCTTGATTTTCTCTCGCTGGCTCCTGCTCTATCCTATAACTTGCTCCTGCTCAGAGTCTGTTTCTCACCACCCTCCTCCCCTGCCAATCTAGTTTAATTATTATCACTTCAAATGGACCATTTAAAAAACATCTTGCAACTAACCTCAGCAATATTTCATTTAGTTGTATAGACGAAAAAAGAACAAATGACTTGTACATTCATGACCTCGGGATGTATCAGATCACTTCATGGTGAAGTGTAGTCAGTGTTACACCTGAGGAAATATACAGCAGTATTAATAACAAGATAATCTGTTTCTGTGATATTAATTGAGAGTTAAGTATCGAATTGTAATTTAGATTGACCTCTTGGTCAATTTGAAGTGACAATAATTAATTGTATGAAGCACATTGAGCTTGCAAAGGGATGCATTTATGCCATTTCATTCAGTATGTAACAGGTTGGCAAAAAGTATGACCAATCTGAATAGTTTCTTTATTACTTGATATTGTGATATGCTAACCAGTCTTAGTTTGGAAGACACCTTGACATTTCCTGATCTGAAATAAGATTTGCATTTATAAGGAGCCTTGCATGACCTTCAAACAGCTGAAATTTATCAGCACTATCACTATTTGCAGGACCTTAAGGAAAAAGGCCAGAATCAACAGAGATCCCTCTTTATTTTAAATCACTCAGTAAATAATAGTCTGAGTTGAATACGGCAAGACCCGAAAAATAGGCCATGAGTCATGATACAGCTGTCAGTGACCGTCATTCCATCCACTGGAAGTTTCAGTTTCAGCTCATATATATGGGGGATTGGGCAAATCAACATGATATGGGTATAGGAATTGAATCTCACATGAAAGTATCATAATGATCTTGGAGTTAATAAAGTTAAAGATAAAATGCACTTTCAAATATTGATCTCAAAACTTGAGAATCTGTCCTTTAAATGCTTACTAATTATTACCCCAAAAATATTCCTAGTTGTATCACCTATTTTGTAAAGCCAAACATATCACATTGTAATATAATCAGTATTAAATTGGAGCACTTGAAATTTGCACACAGGATCACAGAGCCACCGGAGACTGCAAATACTGGAATCTGGAGAGAAAAAGAAACAAATTGCCAAAGGAGCTCACAAGTCAGGCAGCATCTGTAGAGGAAAATGGACATTCTATGTTCCTCATCTGGACTGCAGGTGTTTGTGCACAAAGGAATTCTCCAGAAGTAAGTGTAGGAAACTTCATTCACAGTAATTAACACTGCGAATAGGTAAAATTGGTATTGGTTTATTATTATCACATGTGCCAAGATACAATGAAAAGCTTATCTTGAATACACTTTAATGCAGATCAAATAATTTCACTGTGCATTGAACTGGAATAAGGTAAAATAATAACAATGGAGAATAAAGTGTAAAAGCTACTAAAAAGTGCCCATCAGGTAAATGATAAAGTTCAAGATTATAATTCGGTAGATTGTGAGGCCAAGAGTCTATCATATCATATAAAGGGTCCATCAGGAGTTTGCTAACAGCGGTATAGAAGCTGTCCTTGAACCTGGTGTACGTGCTTTTTGTCTTTTGTATGTTCTGTCTGATGGGAGAGGGGAGAAGAGAGAATGTCTGGGGTGGTGGGGTCTTTATGCTGACTGCTTTACTGAGGCAGTGGGAAGTATAGACATAGAGGGAGGCTGATTTCTGTGATGTGCTGAGCTGTGTCCACAGCTCTCTGCAATTTCTCATGGTCATGTGCGGAGCAGTAGCCATACTAAACCGCTATGCATCCAGAAAGAATGCTTTCTTTGGTGCATCAATAAAAAATAATGAGAGTTGATAGGGACATGTGAATTTCTTTAGCCTCCTGAGGAAGTAGAGATGTTGGTGAGTTTTCGTTGGACCAGATAGACTATTGGTGATGTTCAGACTGAGGAACTGAAAGCTCTCAATCTCAACACCATTGATATAGATAGTTGATGTGCACCACACCTTTTCCTGAAGTAAATGATCTGCTCTTTTGTTTTGCTGACATCAAGGGAAAGGTTGTTTCATGATACCATGTTACTAAGCTCTTTATCTTCTTCCTGTACTCCGACTCTTCGTTATTTGAGGAGTGGTCCACTATGGCAGTTAGAGTGGAGTTAAATGGAGTTAGGGTGGAATCTGGCCATGTAGTGATCAGTGTACAGGGAGTAGAGTGGTGGGCTGAGGAAGCAGCCTTGTTGGAACATCAATATTTAGAATAATCTTTGTGGAGGTGTGCTGCCTGTCCTTTCTGATTGTGGTCTGTTGGCCAGAAAGTCAAGGATGCAGTTGCAGAGGGAGACATTAACTCCCAAGGTCTGGAGTTTGGTGTTGAGTTTTCTTGGAATAATAGTATTGAATGCAGAACTGTAGTAAATAAACAGAAGTCTGATGTAGGTGTCTTTACTGTCCAGGTGCTCCAGAAATGAGCGTGAGGCCAAGGAGATGGTATCCGCTGTAGACTTTTTTTGGCGTTAGTCAAATTGCAGTGGGTTAAGGTTGTCTGGAAAGCTGGAGTTGATATGTGCCATGACCAGCCTGTTGAAGCACTTCATGATAGTAGATATTAGAGCAACTCTGCACAGAAATTAAGGACATGGCTTGGGACGCCATCTGGGCCCAGTGTTTTTACAGGTTCATTCTGCGGAAGGCTGGTCTTATGTCTGCAGTGGTGATTGTAGATTTAGGTGCACTGGAGGTGGTCAAGGTGGTTGGTGACATACCTATTCCCTTCTGTCCAAAATTTGCATTGAATATTTCATTGAGAAGGGATGTCTTCTTGTCAGCAATGCTGCTCAACTTCTGGGTTTGTATGGAAAAAGCCAGTAGATTATTGATTTGGAGATGAACTATTGTCATCAAATAGATATATCAGGTGAGGTCTGAACATCAAATATCTAGAAATTAATAATTTTCATTGCTATTCATTGCCCATTCATGAAGAGATTATCCTAAAAGTGATGTGAAGTTATTATTTTCATAAATATAACAAATATAAAATAGAAAGTATTGCATTATGACTTTTCCAATATACAATCTTCTACCTACATCTATCATGGATGCCACTTGTCATGCTATATTTACCTCAGATTGTTCCAATAAATATAATGCAGCACCACCAGTGGTGAGAAGTTGTAATTACAGCATGATAAGTTTACATGGGAAATTTTCAGTGAAAATATGGTTGTAGCAACATACATTGAAAATTCTAAAGCAAGCAGATAATGTATCTTTAAAATGGGAAACAAATTACATTAATGATTTGGTCCAGTTGGCTGCAGTCCTCTGACTCCATTTCAGCTAAAGGTCTTGGGCTCCCTGAAGTTGATTTTGGCCAGTCTATCATGTAATATGAGTAATATTAGATTGGTTGCCTTTGCACATCCCGCATAAATCTAGCAATATATTAAAAATCCTTTTTGTTTATGTGTAAAAGGAAACATAGGAACGCAGTTGTTTTTGTTATGAATTCCTACGTCTCCTTTTACAGTGGTAACTAACTATAAAACCTTCATCCTCAAATCCTGTCATCCCCTAGTTCCATTCCTGCCAATCAAGATACCACAGTGCCACCACTGACAAGAGATTGTAATTGCATTATGAAAAGTTTACATAAGTATTTTCATTTCTAAATGTAAGCTTATGAAAGTAAGGACAGATGTGATTTTTGAATAATATGAGCTGAGAATGAGGGCAGCACAGTAGTGTAGCAGTCAGCGCATCACTTTAAAGAGGTTTGTACTTTCTCCCTGTGATTGTGTGGATTTCCTCTGGGTGCTCCGGTTTCCTCCCACATTCCAAAGACGTACAGGTTAGTAGATTAATTGGTCACATGGGTGTAATTGAACGGCATGGGGCAGAAGGGCCTGTTAACATACTGTATCTCTAAATTAAATTAAATTACATTGCATATTTAATTCCAAATATTCCTCAATGCTTAAATCCATTTCCACAAACACAACAGTCAGTCTTGCCAACCTGTGTGTAACGCTGCAGGAACTCAACAAATGATCACAAAGAAAAAGAAAGAACTTGCACTTGTACAGTGTTTTTCATGTAGTTAGGGCAGTCCAAACCACTTTACTATCAATTATCTTTGAAGTGTATTCGCTGGTGTACAGTAAGAAATTTTAAGAGAATTGATAAAGCCAGATTAAACCACAATTATGAATAATGAATTTACAGTTAAACTTATAGCTTTGGTATCACATAGTTTGCCAGTGAAAGGGTTAATTGTAGAGAGCTTTGGGCGTGGGTGCTATAGCCCTGTGGTTATTCTGAGAGTTTGTGTGTGTGTATGTGTGTGCGCGCGCGCAAAATGAGTGGAGCATTTGCTTTGAAGTGAGGCACTGGGGATTTTCCCCACCCACATAACGATTTAAATAACCTTTGCCTGTCAGTGATGGTTTGCTATGAGGCAAGAGAGAAACAAGAAACAAAGAAATAGTTCTCTTCATATGTGTATAGTTGTACCCCTGATGTAATTGCATATGCAGGCCATGAAGCTCAGTTATTTTTTGTGTATGGTTGTTTCAAAGCATCATATCACAGCCTAATTCAGCAAGGAGAAACTGCTAATTGCATCTGCCATTTGAATAAATGTGTTAGCTTCACGGCATTCGATCTGCTGTCTATGTCGATGTTACTGTTGATATGTTTAGTGTTGTTTAATGTCTTATATACAGTATAGGTTTGAGTTCAGTGGAGTTAAAACATAAAGATGTATTGCAAATGACTAAGAATTTTGACGATACTTTGGGACAGAGTAGCCCTCTAACCTGCTCTGTAGTTCCATCACATTACTGTATGTCTTTTCTGTACCTTGACTCCATTTTTACACCATAACCCTACATCCAACAAAGATCTATCAGTTATCGTCTGCAAAGTTTCAATATTTCCATATTGGCAATCTTGTGAAATAGAATGTTCTGGATTTAAACAGCTCTTTGTGCACTGAATTACTGCTGTGCACTGTCAGTTTTTTTCCAAGGCTCTGAGGCAATGATGCACGATGCACAATGATCATGCACATAAGCAGCATAATTCCTGAACCTTTAGTGCCAACATATAGAGTTATCTTGTATAATTTCCATTGTTCAGAAATCCTGAAGTCTCGGGATCAGGCTCATTGGGTGCTGTTTCTCGCTCTTCATTTAAACTCATTTTCTGCACTCCCATTAAGCTTACCAGAACCCTGTTTCCCCATATTCCCTTTAAACAAACACTTTAAACTTACTAAGGGTCTGTGTACCATGTTCCCTTTAAACTTACTTTGGCACCATTTCTCACTCTTTTAAGTTCACCAGTTCCCCTTTCCTGTACTCTTTAAATTTACAGGCCTGTTTCCCGTGCTCCACTTAAAGTTGCCAAGGCCCTATTTCTCATTCTTCCTTTAAGGCTTAGCTTTATTTGTCACTTGTACATTGAAATATATAATGAAATGTGTTGTTTTGAGTCAACGACTAACCCAGTTGAGGGATTGTGCTGGGGCCGCCCACAAGTGTTGCCATTCTTCTGGCGCTTACTAACTCACTGCTGCTCTATTTCCCTAGCTTCCTTTAAATTCAACAGGCTCACTGGAAAATGTTCATCTCAAAATAATGATTCAAAAAATATGTTGAAGTATTAATATTGAACTAGTGGGGTACCGCAAGGCTCAGTGCTGGGACGGCAGCTATTTACAATATACATTAACGATTTTGATGAAGGGATTAAAAGTAACATTAGCAAACTTGCAGATGACACAAAGCTGGGTGACAGTGTGAAATGTGAGGAGGATGTTATGAGAATGCAGGGTGACTTGGACAGGTTGGGTGAGTGGGCAGATGCATGGCAGATGCAGTATAATGTGGATAAATGTGAGGTTATCCACTTTGGTGGCAAGAACAGGAAGGCAGATTACTATCTGAATGGTGTCAATTTAGGAAAAGGGGAAGTACAATGAGATCTGGGTGTTCTTGTACATCAGTCACTGAAAGTAAGCATACAGGTACAGCAGGCAGTGTAGAAAGCTAATGGCATGTTGGCCTAAGTAACAAGGGGAGTTGAGTATAGGAGCAAAGAGGTCCTTCTGCAGTTGTACAAGGCCCTGGTGAGGCCCCACCTGGAGTATTGTGTACAGTTTTGGTCTCCAAATTTGAGGAAGGACATTCTTGCTATGGAGGGAGTGCAGCGTAGGTTCACTGGGTTAATTCCAGGGATGGCGGGAATGTCATATGTTGAAAGATTGGAGCGACTGGGCTTGTATACACTGGAATTTAGAAGGATGAGAGGGTATCTGATTGAAACGTATAAGATTATTAAGGGATTGGACACGCGAGGCAGGAAACATGTTCCCGATGTTGGGGGAGTCCAGAACTATTTAAGAATAAGGGGTAGACCATTTAGAACGGAGTTGAGGAAAAACTTTTTCACACAGAGGGTTGTGGATCTGTGGAATGCTCTGCCTCAGAAGGCAGTGGAGGCCAGTTCTCTGGATTCTTTCAAGAAAGAGTTAGATAGAGCTCTTAAAGATAGCAGAGTCAAGGGATATGGGGAGAAGGCAGGAACAGGGTACTGATTGTGGATGATCAGCCATGATCACAGTGAATGGCGGTGCTGGCTTGAAGGGCTGAATGGCCTACTCCTGCACCTATTGTCTATTGTCTATTGAATAATATCCAATATTCCATAAAATAGAACATGGAACAGTACAGAACTGTGCAGATCATTCAACACACAATGTTGTGCCAGTCATCGTGCCACTTTATGTTAAATATCATCTTCCTGTATATCATCCATATTCATCATACTTATTTTATTTATTTATTTAATTAAAGATACAACCTGCAGCAGTCCCTTCTGGCCTAATGAGCCGTGCCACCCAATAACCCACCTTTTTAATCCCTAGCCTAATTATAAGACAAATTACAATGACCAATTAAGCTACCAACTGGGAGGAAACTGGAGCATGTGGAGGAAACCCATGCACTCACAGGAAGAATGTACAACCTTCTTACAAAGTGCGTCGGAATTGACCTCTGAACTCTAACACCCCGAACTGTAATAGCGTCACGCTAACTGCTATGCCACTGTAGCGCCTTAATTCATGTGCCTACCTAAAAGCTTCTTAAATTCCACCAAACTTCCTGCTTTCACTATTACCCTGGTAACCTTTTGCAGGCTCCTACCATTCTCTGCATTAAAAAAAGAACTTACCTGTCATATTGCACCTCCCCCAACCTTAAACGCATTTTTTCTGGTCTCTGACATTTCTACTTGAAGAGTAGATTCTGACTGTCTACCCTATCTATGTCTCATAATTTAAAAAACCTCTATCTGTTCTCCTCTCAGCCTTGGATGCTGTACAGAGAAAACCCGAAGTTTGTTCAACCGTTCCTATAGTTCATGCTCTCTAATCCAGCCAGCATTATGGTAAACTCTGCTGCACCTTTTCCACAGTTTCCACATCCTTCCTAAATGGGGCAACCAGAACTGCACACGATGCCCCAAGTTCAGTTTGGCTGAAGTTTTATATACCTGCAGCTTGACTTCCTTGTTCATACTCAACAGACCAATAAATGAAAGCAAACATGCCATTTTCCCTCTGGAAAAACCTGGAACAGCATTTCTTATTCCACTTGGGAAGTCCAGAACATTGAATTTCCCCTCATGTTTCCTCTTTTTTTTCTTTCCCTCTCTTTTTCAGATCGACTCCTGCTCCTCCCATTTTTGTTCCTTCCTATACTCCTCTTCCAGTCCTCCTCCCACTACCGCTTCCACCCATTTACCACTCACACACTTCACCCACTGGATCCTCTCCTTCATCTGCTTCCATCTACCCATCTCTCTCCCATTATCAACTTCCTCACATCAGATTCCAGCACTTGTAATCTTTGTTTCCTTATTCATCACCCGCGGGCTTCTGTCTCCATCTTCAGCCTTCCCTCCCCCATCTGGCTCCCCTTTGTTTCCGTGGTGTACTTCCATCTATCGCCGAACTCCACCCTCTCCCTATCCAACCTGTTTCTATTTGCCCATTATTCTTCACCCTTCCCCTCTCTCACTCCTTCCCTATTTGTCACATACCAGCTACCTTCCCTCTTCAATCTTAGACCTAATATAGGGTCTCAACCTGAAACTTTGACAATACATTTTCCTCCACAGATGTTGCTTGACCAACTTAGTTTCTCCAGCAGTTTTTTGTTTGTTCAAGATTACAGCATCTGCAGTATCTTCTTTGTAATTCCAGTAGACCTATTAATGCAGCAAAGTCCTGAGTGTGCTGGACTACTGGGATATCACTGTATCTGAGGTCCAGGCAATTTCTTCAGTGCATGTACCCCTTTAGTGTTGCTATAGTATGTCTGACATCACTGCTTCTTCTAGCAGCTTACATGCATAGTGATGTCACATGCACAGAAGCCATTAATTGAATTTCTCTTTTTGCTATCTGTACTTTGAAGTGCCTTTGAGTCATTCAATCATACACCATAGAAACAGGCCCTACAACCCGCAATGTCCATGCCGACTATATATACCCAACAGCACTAATCTCATTTAGCAGCACTTGATTTGTTGCCTTCTATGCCTTGGCAACTCTGATGCTCATCTAGATACTTTGTAAACTAAAACTGAAATGCTGGAAGAAAGTGGCAGCTGTGGAAAGAGGAACCAATCAATATTTTGAATTAATTACCCTGCCTCATAACTGGGGAAAGAGTGGAAGGTTTACGGTTTTCAATGCACAGCTTGTGGGTGGAGGTGGAGAGGTTGTGTGGGGAAGGGGGAGGGGAAAGTATGAATCAAAAAAGAATGCTGGAGGAGCTCAGTGGGTCAAACAGCATTTGTGGGAGAAAAAGAAATGTCAAAACCCTGCATCAGACCCCTCCCCCCACATATTCCTCCCCAGATACTGCTCAACCAGTGGAATTCCTCCAGCAGACTGTTTGTTTCTTCAGATTCCAACATCTGCTTTCTCTTGTGAAAGAGAAATTCCCCCCACCTTCTTTATAGGGCCTCTGCCCCTTCCCTCTACAGTCCTGATGAAGGGTTCCGGCCTGAAACGTCGACCGATCTTTTCCACGGATGCTGCCCGACCTGCTGAGTTCCTCCAGCGTGTTGTGAGTGTTGCTTTGACCCCAGCATCTGCAGATTATTTTGTGCTTTCTCTTGTGTCACCAAGATCATATTGAGATAGGTTAAGGCAGGTCAGGTGATAAAGAATATATGTACTGACTGTTAGCAGGACATTTAAAAGAAACAGGGTGAGAAAGGGTCAAAAGTGTGATAATGGAAAACAATGAGAGGGCATTTTACCTGTAGTCAGAGAATTTCATTTTTATTCCAGGTTGCAAAGTGCCTATATAGAACATGCAATATGGTTCTTCTAATTTACACTGAGCCTCACTATGGCAGAGGAGGGTGCTGCAAATAAGCAAGCAGGTCAGAAGGTGAATGGGATTGAGAATTAAAGTGATATGTAGCAAGAAGTTTAGGAGCAATCCCCCCTGAGCATGGTGCTCAGTTAAGTCTGTCTAAGGACATTCATGCCAATAAATGTGAAGATATTTTGTAAATATACCACCTTTCACCATACACTCAGACAGATTCAGGTTCCAGTCACCCTATGCGAGGAAGTGTTTTTTACTCAGACGTTCTCAAAACCCTAAACCTCTTCTCTCTTACCATAAACCTATGTCCTCTAGCTTTGGAGATCTGTGTTCTGGGGTGAGTTTTCCCATTTGGTACCTGTCTATGCTACTCAATTTTTTATATTTCATCTAATCTCCAGTCAGTCTCCCCTGCTAAAAGGTAAACAAAGCCAGCCTATCCAGTCTTACCTTGGAAGTAAAACATTCCACCCCAGGCAATATGCTGGTGAATCTCCTCTGCCTCATCTCCAGGGCCATCACATCCTTAATGTAGTTTGGTGACCAGAAATGCACAGTATTTCAGCTGTAGCCTAACCAATGTTTTATAAAGTTATGTCATAACCTACTTGTGCTTATGGGCTAGTATCCTGTAGGCCTTCTTCACATGATTACTTACTTGTGCTAGTAACTTCCAGGGAACCCCACACTTCTATAGCATGGTCTGTTTATTTCGCAGTACTCCCATCAGTCTTAACATTCATTGTGTACTATATATCTGATTAGTCTTCCTAAATTGCATCACCTTACACTTATCAAAATTAAATTCCATATTCAAACTTCAAAGTAAATTTATTAAAGTACATGTATGTTACCATATACAACCTTGAGATTCATTTTCATGCAGACGTATTTAATAAATCCATAATAACTGTAATAGAAACAATGAAAGACCATACCAACATGGCCATTCAACCAGTATGCAAAATACAACAACCTGTACAAATACAAACAGAAAGAAATAATAATAGTAAATAAATAAGCAATAAATATTGAGAATATGAGATGAAGAATCCTTGAAAGTGAGTCCTTTGGCTGTGGGAACATTTCTATGATGAGGTGAGTGAAGTTATCCCCTTTGGTTTAAGAGCCTGATGGTTGAGGGAAAATAACTGTTCCTGGTGGTATGAGTCCTGAGGCTCTTGTACCTCCTTACTGATGGCAGCAGTGAGAAGAGAACATGACCTGGATGGTGCGTCCCTGATGATGGATGCTATGTTTGATGTAGATGTGCTGAATGGTAGGGAGGACTTTACCCACGATGGACAGGGCTGTATCCACTACTTTTTGTAGGATTTTCCATTCAAGGGCATTGGTATTTCTATACCAGCTGTGATGCAGCCAGTTAATATACAAATGTACTTTGTACTACACATCTATAGATGTTCGTCAGTTTTAGATGTCATGCTGAATCTTCACAAACTCCTAAGGAAGTCGAGGCACTGCTGTGCTTTCTTTGTAATTGCATTTATGTGCTGGGCCTAGGACAGGTTCTCTGAAATTATAACATCAAGGAATTGAAAGTTGCTGACCCTCTCTACCATTGATCCTCCGATGAGGACTGGCTCATGGACCTTTGGTTTCCTGCTCCTGAAGTCAATAATCAGCTCCTTGGTCTGAAATTGACAGAACAATATGCCATTCTAACTACTCAAATGTTTTCTTGTAACCCAAGATTAATCTCCTATCAACAACGATGCCAAATTTTGTGTGCTCTGTAAACATATTAATCATACCTTCTGCAGTTATATTCAAGTTGTTAATGTATAGACAAGTAGTACAGGTCACAGTACCAATCTCTGTGATACACTAGTAGGCTTCCAGTCACAAAAATGACTTCCTTACCACTAAACCAGCTTTAGATCCAATTTGTCCAGGAATCAAGGGATCTAACCTTTTGGATTAGTCTCCCATGTGGGACTTAATCAAAGGCCTTCATGAAGACCAGAGTATTGTTTATCAGCTATATTGTCCCATCAACATACTTTGTTACCATTTTGAAAAATTCTATTATATTGGGTAGTCAGAATCTCTCCTTAAATTATTAATTGATTAATCTCTGACTTTTCAAGTGTAGATTTATCCTATTCCTCATTTTTTTTACAAAAAGATTTATACTCTGCTGACATTAGGCTCACATGCCTTTAGTTACTAGGTTTTCCCCATTTGCTCTTCTTGCTGTAATCAGTCTTGCATTTTTACTTAATCAACTACCATATAAAAAACACATGGTATGCAATTGAGCTTAAACCCACCTTCTTCAAAATTATTAAATATATAATGCAAACCTCTGTGCCTAGGAATTGATTCCTTGGCTGTTCTCTGCATTGTTTCCCGTGCTTCCATTTCTGGTGTATCTTACTGTAGTGGATTTCTATATGGTTCAACATTGTGGTGGGATAAAACTCAACATGATAACTAGTTACCCATTCTATTATTTCTAAGCAAAAGGTAAGAGCTACCATAAGGTAGTGTCAAAAGAAATTTGTGTAAGTGACTTCAAAGTTAATACTCAAAATATTACAATTAAATGAGGCAGAAAAACGTGCTCAGCAGTAGGAACCTGGGTCCTTGAAGATGGCTAGCAATGACTATTGTGAATAAAAATAAGGGAAATGTTGGACATAATCAATAATTTGTAGATGGGTAGAGAATAAGGTAGCACACTGGATGTCACAAAAAGAAGGAAATATGAACCAGGTTGAGATCTGACCAAAATTCATGAAAGCAATAAAACAATAATAACAAGAGAGTAAAAATGTTTTGAAGATTTTGGACCTATTCCTTTCAGATTGGAAAATTGTGTGTTGCACTCCGCACTTATTGGAGTTGAGGGATAGAAACAACAGATAGCCTAATATTTGGGTTGGTGAGTTTCCTGAACATTAAGGATTTAAGGACCAAATGCGTTGACTACTTAGCGGAGCCCATTATGAATTTGGGAAGTCAAGGTCATGTTTTTTGAAGAGGTGTCTGAAGTAGGGAGAATGTCCTGCATATCATTTGGGTGATATGTATGTGGATTCTAGGGGGCATCATAGAGAACGTCAACAGAAGTTAAATTGTGAAAGGCAAGTTGCTAATATGACAAAAAACCTTGTTTGAGTGACAAGAGATGAATGGGAAAAATGGGTAAATTCTGTTATTGAAGGAATGTTATGAACACTGATTTGTAGAAATTTGTATCGGATTTCAATTATTTTCTACATTTATTACTGATTTTGACAATGTAATAGATAAAATGTTTAGCTTTGTAGATGATAAAAGATATTGTAAACAGTATAAATGGCGCTAAGAGATTACTTAAGCACAAAGTTATTGATAGACTAAATGGTTAGGCAAAACTGTGACATAGGTTTGAGGGAAACAAATTTTGTCAGGCTGGGTGCAGAGTTGAGAGCTGCTATTTCCTCTGGGAATGTGGAACCAGGAGTCACGGTCAGAAAATAAGGGGGTTGCTATTCAGGTTAGTAGTGGGAAGAATTTCTCCATCCAGTGGGTAGTAAATCTTTGGAATGTTATCGAGATTCAGTATAATATTACAATCAGAGGCCACTTTATTAGGCACATCTGTTCATTAATGCAAATATCTAATCAGCCACTCGTGGCAGCAACTCAAACATAAAAGCATGTAGGCATGGCCAGGAGAGTCAGTTGTTGTCCAGACCAAACATCAGAATGGGGAAGAAATGCAATCAAAGTGACTTTGACTATAAAATGTCTCTAGAGCTTAAGGAGAATGGTCTGAGAAACAAATAAAAATCCAGTTCTGTGGGCAAAAACACATTAATGAGAGAGGTGAGAGGAGAATAGCTAGACTGGTTCAAGTTAATAGGAAGACGGTAGTAACTCACATAACCTGTGTTACAAGAGTAGAGAATCTCTGACTGCACAATGCATCGAACCTTGAAGTCAATGGGCTGCAGTAGAAGAAGACTATGAACATATACTCTATGGCCACTTTATTGGATACCATACTGTACAATGGAGAAAGGTATTAAGGAATCAAGGGATATGGGATTGGTGAAGGAAAGCAGTCCTGAGGCAAAAGACTACCTATGAATTTCTTATATGGCAGTGCAGGTGTGAGGATTGAAAAAGCCTCCCCTGCCTCTATTTACTATGTATGATTATTGACCTTTTAGCCTAAACAAATACTTCATAAAAGGTGAAAAGTCAAAAAAATGTGAAGTTTCAAGGAGACATAAGAATCAATTTGCATTGAACCTTGTGTCTCCTACTAAAAAAATCATTAGAAGGGAAAAGATAAAATAAGAAAGCAAGCTCGCAAATAATATCAAAGTGGATAGTAAAAGTTTTTCAAGTATTTTAAAAAAAAAGTATGTTAAAAATAAAAGAGAAGTGAGTGTGGATATAGAACTGCTAGAAAATGAGGCAGGAGAAATAATAATAGGGAACAAGAGGATGGCTGATGAACTAAATGAGTATGTTGCACCAGTTTTCACTGTGAAAGACACTAGCAAAATGCCTGATGTTGTAGTGTGTGAAGGAAGGGAAGTGGATGCAGTTACTGTTACAAGCGAGAAGGTGCTCAAAAAGTTGAAAGACCTAATGGTACATAAGTCACCTGGACCAGAGGAACTGCACCATGGGGTTCTGAAAGAGGTAGCGTTAGAGATTGTGGTGGCACGAGAAATGATCTTTCAAAAATCATTGGACTCTGGCATGGTACCAGAGGACTGGAAGATTGCAAATGTTACTCCACTCTTTAAGAAAGGAGGAAGGCAGCAGAAAGGAAATTGTAGACCAGTTAGCCTGACCTTAGTGTTTGGGAAGATGTTAGAGTCAATTGTTAAGGATGAGGTGATGGAGCACTTGGTGACACAGAACAAGATAGTACAAAGTCAGCATGATTTCCTTCAGGGAAAATCCTGCCTGACGAACCTGTTGGAATTCTTTGGGGAGATTGCAATAAAGGGGATGCAGTGGATGTTGTATATTTGGACTTTCAGAAGATCTTTGACAAGGTGCCACACATGAGGCTGCTTACCAAATTAAGAGTCCATGGTATTACAGGAAAGTTACTAACATGGTTAGAGCATTGGCTGATTGGTAGCAGGCAGCGAGTAGGAATAAAAGGATCCTTTTCTGGTTGGCTGCCAGTGACTAGTGGTCTTCCGCAGGTGTCGGTGTTAGGACCACTTCCTTTTTATGCTGCATGTGAATGATTTAGATGGCTTTGTTGCTAAGTTTGCAGATTGAAGGAGGGAAAGGTAGTGTTGAGGAAACAGGTAGGATGCAGAAGGACTTAGACAGATTAGGAAAATGGACAAGAAAGTGGCAAATGAAGTATAATGTTGGAAAATGCATGCTCATGCACTTTGGTAGTAGAAATAAATGAGTGGACTATTTTCTAAATGGGGAGAAAATCCAGGAATCTGAGATGTTGAGTCGGTGGTGAGGAAGGCAAATGCCATGTTAGCATTCGTTTCAAGAGGTCTAGAACACAAGAGCAGAGATGTGATGCTGAGGCTTAATAAGGCACTGTTGAGGCCTCACCTTGAGTATTGTGAACAGTTTTGGGCCCGTCATCTTAGAAATGATGTGCTGGCATTGGAGAGGGTCCAGAGGAGGTTCACAAGGATGATTCCAGGAATGACAGGGTTATCATACAAGGAACGTCTGATGGCTCTGGGTCTGTACTCACTGGAATTCAGAAGGAAGAGGGGGGATCTATTGAAACCTTTTGAATGTCGAAAGACCTAGACAGAGTAGTTGTGGAAAGGATGTTTCCCATAGTGGGAGAGTCTAGGACAAGAGGGCACAGCCTCAGGATAGAGGGATGCCCTTTCAAAACAGAGATGTAGAGAAATTTCTCTAGCCAAAGGATGGTGAATTTGTGGAATTTGTTGCCACATTGCAGCTGTGGAGACCAGGTCATTGGGTGTATTTAAGACAGATATTGATAGGTTCTTGATTGGACATGGCATCAAAGGTTACGGGGAGAAGACCAGGAAATGGGGTTGAGGAGGAGATTAAAAAAAAAGATCAGCCATGATTGAATGGTGGAGCAAACTCGAGGGGCCAGATGGCCTAATTCTGCTCCTATTTCTTATCGTCTTACACTCTTAATCTCCATGGTTGTTGTGAACTTCTCAAATATATTGTGCACTCCCAGACAACACCTTAGAGAGTATAAAGATCCTGAACAATGCTTTGGGCCCTTTGTCCGTAATGCTCCTAGTAAATGTCACAAATGGTGGGCGGTGGTGGATGGGGGGTAGACCCTGATGATTCTCTTGACAGTTTTTACTGTTCTCTTATAGGGTCTTGCAGCTTCTGTACCAGACTGATGCAGTCAGGTAGGACACTCTCAATCGTGCTCCTGTAGAATGTTATTAGAAAGGGGGCAGACAGCCTTGCATGCCTCAATGTCCACAGAAAGTGTAGACGCTGTTGTACCTTTCCTGAAGTCCACATTCATCTCGTTTGTCTTGTCCCTGTTAAGACTCAAGGGAGTCAAGGGATATGGGGAGAAGGCAGGAACGGGGTACTGATTGTGGATGATCAGCCATGATCACAGTGAACGGCGGTGCTGGCTCGAAGGGCCGAATGGCCTACTCCTGCACCTATTGTCTATTGTCTGTTGTCTATTGACTCATGTTGTTGTTTTTGCACCATTTGACAAGCTTCTCTGCTTCCTCCCTGTATGTATTCTCATCATTGTTGCTGATGAGGCCAACCACTGTGGTATCATCAGCGATCTTGATGCAGTCTGAGCTGAATCTGGCAGTACAGTTGTGAGTCAATAGTGTGAATAGCGGACTGAGCACACAACCTGCGGGTGTGGGGGAGGGGGGGTGGAACCAGTGCTCAGTGTGATGAAGCTTGAGATGTTGTTGCCATCTTAGATTGACTGGGGTCCTGTTTTCTTCGCCCTTTTCAATTTTGCCCCCATGTTGCATTTCAACTCATCCAGTGACTGCTATTTTGTCCTATCATCTGCCTATCCTTCCTCACAGTCACACTGCACACTGCATCTACTTGTATATCAACTGCTCCATCCTCAGCCCTATCAATCTGGTTCCCATCCACCTGCCAAATTAGTTTAAACCCGTCCCCACAGATCTAGCAAACCTGCCCTGTAGTGCAGATTTCCCATGACGATATCTAGATCCCAAACTAAAGAAATTTCTCTAAATGAGATACGATTCCTGAAATTCAGATATTTGGGAAATCATTTGATCATATTTTCAAAATATTCAGAGAAGCAATTGGATGAATGGGGAGAAACTGTGGAAGTCCAGGACCAGATGGGTAGTCTGAAAATGAGAAAAGGTTTTCAAGACAAAGGATACAAGAGGCTCTGGAAGTTGGGCGGCAGCTATGGATGGTCAACACCATTTTCTTTCATAGATACAGTCCAGACGAAGGGTCTCAATTTGAAACCTTTGCTGTTCATTTCCCTCCGTAGATGCTGTCTGATCTGCTGAGTTTCTCCAGCATCTTGTTTGCTTATCATGGATGCAAAAAGCAAAAACTTGCATTTGCTGTAAATCTAATATAAACACAGAAAATGCTGGTAGGCCTTAGTAGGTCGGGAAAATCTGGCAAGAAAAGCAGTGTTTCAGAATAATAACATTTTATCAGCAGTTAAGAAACAGCTCTACATACAGTGTGGTAGAAGTTTGGGAGTCTCATTCACAAATGGCAGTTCATAGCAGTCAGTTGCTAGTTTTAAATGCAAGATTGATGAATTTTTTAAAAGTTATTAAGGGATGAGGCAAATTCAGATATTTGAATTGAAGTAACAGAATAGTTACTTTGAACTTTGAACTTTTTGGAGAATGTTTTACCAATTAGATTCCATTATATTTTCTTTTTGTAAGAAAATTATGGGAAGTGTACAGTAAGTTAGGTATGGTCTAACCAAGATTCTATGCATAGCAGCTCTGCTTTATAATTCTGTTCCATCAGGAATCAATTTCAGTACATTCTTTGGATTTATTGCCATCTTGTTAACCAGCATTCCTACTTCTCATGATTTTTGAATCATATATAATTTCCTTTCAATCATTTAAAAGACACATATCAGGAGTATGATGGGATACCTGCTATCAGTCTGGATGACACCATCTTCAACTACACTAAAGAAACTCAACCTATCAATGAGGAAGAATCAGTCTTGATTGGTACTCATTTCCCTATTCAATACAATCCCTTCCACAAATTGGTTGTTAAGTTAAAAATATGGGATGCATGCTCCAATTTCACCATGGTTGTTGCATGTACCATCTTCAAAGTATGCTATAGGTACTTAAAGGCTATGTCAACTACATTTCCTATATTCTCAAACTCTATATACAGTACTGTGCAAAAGATAACAAACAGATCAATAAAATATCAAGTTGAATGAATTAAATTGATTAACTGAAACAGAAATGAGTGTAGAAGGAATCAAACTAGACAAAGGAAAAACAAACTGAAAGGTGAGGGTGTGGCAGATGTGACAGTTTAACCGTCAAATCATCAATTCTTACACCATGGCAAGAGTGAGCATAGCAACAAGCCACAAGATGGCCATTGCACCAGCAAGGTCTCTCCCAAGCAGAAATATCACGGCCGACAGGAGTTTCAAGATGTGCTGTCCAAGCTGTTCTGAAGAAGCACAAAGAAATGGGCAAGGCTAAGGTTCAGAAATACAGTGGTTGGCCACAGAAACTGAGTGCAGTAGACAAGAGATACATCAAACTGACATACCTCCTAACTTGGAAGAACTCCAGTACTGCTATCATCTCTGAACTCACAGAAACCACTAGGACCTAAGTAAACCCCTCTACAGTCTTCTCAAAACTGGTCTTCATGGAAGGGTTGCTCCAAAGTAGAAACAAAGCCAAGGCACTCACCAATACACAAAAAACAAGGATTGGAATACAGAACAATAGCAGCAAGTGCTGAGTCAAAATTTGAAATTTTTGGCTCAAACAGGAGGCAGTTTGTCCATAGAAGAGCTGAAGAGTGCTACATGAATGAGTGTCTGCAACCAACAGAGAAGCACAGCAGAGAAGCACAGCAGAGATCCCCTGCAGGTTTGGGGCTGCGTTTTTGCAAACGGAATTGGTGATCTCATCAGAATTAATGGAATCTTCAATGCTGAGAAGTACAAGCAGATTGTCATCCATCACTTTATCATTTTTTTGTGTTCTTATCACACAAACCCTCAGGGAAGGGACTAACCGGTCGCAGCTTCATTCTACAGCAGGACAATAACCCCAAACACACGAACAAGTTCATAAAGGACTACCTTCAGCGAAAAGAAGAACAAATTCTGCGACAGATGGTATGGCCTCCACAGGGCCCTGATCTCAACATCATTGAGGCTGTCTGGGATTACCTGGAGAGCCAGAAACAAGTGAGACAGCCACAGCCTGCAGAAGAAGTGTTGCAAGTTCTCCAGGATGTTTGAAACAACTTACCAGCTGGTTTTCTTATAAAACTGCATGACAGTGAACTTGAGAATTGATGCAGTTTCAAAGGCAAAGGCTGGTAACATCAAATATTGATTTTATTTAGATTCTTACTGTTTATACTCTTTATAGTTTTTTGATATTTAGAAACTCCATTTCATTATTTTTGAAAGCATCTTCACTTTACAGAATTTTTTTATATGCGCCTAAGACTTTGGAGCATGTAAATATGAGAGTATCAGGCACATGGACACATATGTATGTGAATTTTATTCCATCTCAAGCGCCATTCTAAATCGGAAATGTACTGCTGTTTCTTCATCACCATCATTATAGTATACAACCTGGAGCTCTCTGCTCAATAGCACCAAGAATAATTTTGTTCAGAAGCAGTATAGCAGGTAACAAAAGCAGCCTGCCACCAGCTTCTCAAGCATAACCAGGTATGACCAGTAAACAAAACA